>NC_142035.1:35389256-35698658 GCF_982192425.1 Myodes glareolus | reverse complement strand
AATAATGACAACTTGAATTTTGCAGGAAAATGGATGGAACTAGAAAACATTATTTTGAGTGAGGTAACCCAGACACAGAAAGACAATTTTCACATGTACTCTCTCACAGGTGGTTTTTAAACATAAAGCAAAGAAAGTCAGCCTACAAACCCAAATCCCAGAGAACTTAGACAACAATGTGGACACTAAGAGAGACTTACATAGATATGATTTATATGGGAAGTGGAAAATAGAAAAAGACAAGATCTCCTGAGAACATTGGGAGCATGGGCACTTTGGGGTAGGGTTGAAAGGGGGAGAAAAGAGGCAGGGAGGGGAGCAGAGAAAAAATGTAGAGCTCAATAAAAGTCAATAAAAAATGACAAAAAAAGAAAGCAAAAGGACAACCTCAGCCTTTTTCCAAAGGCTACATCTGGATAAAGAAGAAAATTGGAGAGAAGGGCAAAACAAGAGCAAGATTTCTTTGAATATTAATGAATGCAAAAATAAACTTGTTTAAACAATCTAAAATTCAAAAGAAGTTGAAAATAATGAATCAAACTTTGTACCACAGTGGAAGAACATTTCCACAGGGCATAAAGGATTCTGACTACGCAATGTGATAGAATCAGTTATCTCTGGTGGTCATTCTAAGATTTTTATTTGTATACTGTGAGATAATTCATGAATACTTATGCTGGTATCACTGGAAGCTACTGCCAGTAAACCTAGTAGATTAAAAATAAACACAAACAGCCGGGCAATGGTGGCACACACCTTTAATCCCAGCACTTGGGAGGCAGAGGCAGGCGGATCTCCGTGAGTTCGCGGCCAGTCTGGTCTACAAGAGCTAGTTCCAGGACAGGCTCCAAAGCTACAGAGAAACCTTGTCTCGAAAAACCAAAAATAAATAAATAAATATATATATACATACAAACACAAGATGGATGAGATATGGATTCTGAATGGGAAATAACAGCATGAGCTTTAATCTAAATTTAAAAAAATAAAGGGATGGGGAGAGGGAAAGAAGAAAAAAAAGAAGGTGAGTCAGAAGAGGAGAGGAATAAAAAGAGGGAGAGGAAGAGGGAGTGGGAGGAAAAAATATAGGTTGCACATTCCTAAATGAAAATTTAAAATCCAAAATGTTCCAAACTAGAAAGTCTCATGAACCCTGACATGATGCGACAAGTGGCAATTTCACACTTGACCTCATTGACAGGCACATGAAATATTGTACAAAACTACCTTTAAGTGAATCTCATGATTAGTCTCACGTCCAGCTTGCAAGGTATTTTACTCTGTGGATGATAACATTTCAATATCTCAAACAATCTAAATTCTGAAACCCATCTAATTCCCAAATGCTTCAGATAAGGGATATATAACTACTGAAAAGATCTAGAATCATCTGGTCAAAGAATAGCCTCTAAACACCCCATTTGCCAGAAAAAGAACTCAGGGCTTCCTAAAGAAATGATTCAATCTAAATGCCTAAACGTTCTCAAGAAAGCAGGGCCACTACAGATCACTAGGACTGAGGGAAGGCAAGTCCCCAAACAACTGGGGATGGTCCCAATGCTCACACCCTCTGAGCTCCCCTCCCCTTGCTGTAGGTTGAACCTAGAGAGTCACTTCCAAGGACTAGAACACAGACAGCCCAAGTAACCTGGGGCTGATTGCAAAAGATCGTAACTTCTATCTTCCTGGCTCTCTCCTTATGCTTGTCCCTTCTCTTAAAGCCCTGGTGATGGGAAGGCCAGCTTCCATGTTGTGAGAAACCCTAAAAGCAAAATCAAACACACATCCCATATCTCCTCTATAACAGCTACTTAGGGCAACTAAATGGAGGTTTCCCCTTTAGAGGAATCCCAACCTTACTTGTAGAAGAAAAGACAGAATTAAAATAGCATTGTGCTTTTGTTTCTGGAGAGTTAGTGACTCAGCTCTAAGAACACCATGGCTACTCACCCAGCCCCTGCAAGATGGCCCTGCTGGCCGGTCCTGCCTACAGTACAGTACACCACAGCTCCACAGCCCTGCCTATAGTACACCACTGCTCCACAGCCCTGCCTACAGTACAGTATACCACTGCTCCACAACCCTGCCTGCAGTATAGTACATGACTGCTCCACAGCCCTGCCTACAGTTACACCACTGCTCCACAGCCCTGCCTACAGTACACCACAGCTCCATAGCCCTGCCTACAGTACACCACTGCTTCACAGTCCTGCCTGCAGTACACCACTGCTCCACAGCCCTGCCTGCAGTATGTGGGCCCATATTTCTATATGGTGTGGCAGCCAGGATCTGAAGCCATAGGCCCCACTTGAGGTCATCACATAGCCCTGCAGACAGGCTGTCACTGCCCTAACAAAAGGTCAGGATGTTGTTGCTCCTTTATTTGTACTTTGTAGGATGCCTTATAGAGATGCTGATTCAAGCCTACGTGACAGCTAGCATACACAGCAGACAGGTAGATGCGGACGTGACAAAACGCCATTCACCTGGTTACCTAGGAGACAAAATGTTGGTGTATTTCCCGCTCAGTTTATGTGTTGGTATAAAAGCTGTTTGGAGAATAAACGAGGGGAATTCTTCAGGATGTGAACTCAGGACTTCATGAGGGACCACTGAGAATCTCCCTCCCAATTAAGCCATGTGAGTTGTGTCTTTATTTCCGTCTCCTCCACGCCAATCAAGACAGAGAGTTTATGTTGGGGTCTGGTCTAGAGAAATAATTTATGGTCCAGGCTAGAACCAGGCCCTGACACAGTACAGTACACCACTGCTGCTTCAAAGTCTTGTTCTCACCCAAAGGACCTCCTCTGACCTGAGCTGAACCACAAGGAAACGTAACACCAAGGACCATGCCAAACCATCAGCAGAGAGTGTCAGTAATTCCAGCTGATAAAGTGACAATTGATACTGCTTTCTTGTAACAAGAATTATAAAGAGCAGAAAGAAGGAAATCCATATATTAAAAAGATATATTAATGATGTGCTAGCCACCTAGACTTCCATCAACATGGAAAAAAAATCTAAAACTTGTAACACACGGGGTCTAGGAAACAGCTCAGAGCGCTTGCTGCACGAGTATGAGAGGCCTTGCTTGATCAGCACCCAGGGACCCGGGCAAAGCAGAGCATTCCTGCAACCCCAGGCCTGAGAGGAGAAAACAGGGGCGTCCCTGGACTGGCTGGCCAGCCAGTATGGCAGAATCAGGCAGTTCCGGGCTCAAAGAGAGCTGTCTCCAAATATAAAAAGTAACTGAGGATGATACCTGGTGTCCACTCCTGGCCTCCATACACACATGCACACATGTACACACACACACACACACACACACACACACACATATTACAACATGTGCAGAGAAACACTGACAATGAGTAGACATTTGATATTAAGGAATTAGAATTAGTGCTTCAGGTGTGATAAAAGTACCATAGTGGCTTTCATATTTCATATATCTTACCCTTGAAAATAACACACACAGAAATAATTATAAGTAAAATTACCTTGGAGTTACATTAATCTGATGGAAGGGAACTAGCTGAGGGTGACCTCCTAGTCATCTCAAATATACCACCAAAGTTACGTTGCAGTACACACCATCAGGCCTGTAATAGACTCCCAGAACCAGGTTTGACATTTCCAAGCCAATCTTAAGAAGACTCTTATTGCATGACACCAGGTCTTAGAACCTACCCTTAGGCTACTCCATGTTCATATGATCATATACAAATGGCTCCTCAAATCATGCTTTCCAGGCATTTGACCATGAGATCATACAGCCCAGCAAGAGCTGCTCACATTACATGTATCTGCGCTGCAAACCACGCCACCTTGGTGCCTGCCAATTCCCCAGGGGCTCTTTCTCACTGAAATGTCTTCTATGCCTAAATTTTGAGTTTTAAAACACCTACTATCAATATACAGCTCAAGTGAACAAAACAACGTGCTCTGTGAATATCAGATGTTGTGTGGCTGCCTCACACTACTCGCCAATGCTTGCTCTTGGAAGAAAGTGTGCTTTACACCCGCCTGCCAACCCTGCCTTCAGCCCAGCACTCCTGGATTCCTGTCTCAGAACCTCTGAAGCAGCTAAACTCACAAGGTCCTCTGCATGATCACTTCTAACTCAGTAAGTGTCTCAGCGGTGCTTCTCAGTTATAAGGAAACACCTAGAACCTACTCTACAAGAACACTAATAGTAAATGTCAACACTGAAATGTAAAATCAGCATCTTTCTAACTGCATTTCCTAAATCTAACCTCTTGGCAAAGATTTCAGAGCTGCCCAGAGATTAGCCCAGCTGGGGAGTGGGAGTGGGCAGGGCACAGGCAACTTGTACAGCTTCCTACTTCTGGAGTCCAGAGTTCCTCTCAAAGAACTTATCTCTCCACAAGATAAGAACACCACAAGGCCCCCCTCACCCCTGCAGCCCAACTCAGGCCGTTCCAAATGTGCCTGAGACCAGGAGCACAGGAAGCCCTGAGGACTGTGAATTGAGGAGTGTGGAGCACCACTATGGAGCGGGCACCGTTGACTCGCAGCAGCCTACACATGATTCTGACAAGCAGGGAAGCCTGGGAAAGGTGGAGGAGGCATCAGTCTAGACGACATCTTGTTATTCTGCTCTTACATTTACTCTTAAGAAGTAAATTTCTAATATAAACATAATCTGCATTTTACACAGTAAAATTTAATTTGTTCTTTGACTTTCAAGTTTTTTCCCCAACATAATATTTGTATTAATCATTTGGAAATTTTATGCAATGTACCTGACCCACTCACTTCCCATTCCTCCCAGATCCACCCGCCAACCTTGCACAGCCCCCTCAATACACCAAGTCCAATTTGTGTTGTCCATACACTCATCGGAATATAGGCAATGAAGTTTTATTTCTAAAACCGCATGGTAAAGTGGAAGGAAATGGGCCAGCTAACCCTCTGCTCTCAAGTGGTATAGATGTCTCTAACCAAGAACATTGGAATGGCAAGATCTCATCTAAGAAGCCATCTGAGTTTCATGACAGCCAGTTCCCTCACTCACAGGGCCCTGCCAAACCTCCAGCTTCTAGGATTTTCTGTATCTACACTGTTTCCCTCTGTAACTATAGGGCTGCAGTCAAGAGCTTGCTCTCATTTGAAACATAGTTGTGGCCTCTGAGATTAAGGAGAGGGCTATCTGTTCCAGAGCGGAAGCTGCACAGGCAATCTGCTACCTGTTTCTGTATCAAGAGTGAAGCTGTCAGGAAAACAAGACATCTTTACACCAAAATATCATACAATATCTACAATAAAGATGTTATCTAAGTACAGCTTTAGCCAGAGTGAAAAATCTCAGGCTAGTGACTCAAAATACCAATAGAAAGCTCAGTGAGTCTGTTCTCCATGTTGGCTGGAGCCACCAAAGCTAAACCAGCCCTCTACTGTCTACATTCCATGTGCATGCCAGAGGCCTGTCACACTCGCAATTACTTCAAAGATTTAAAGTAGAAAGAGGAGCTCTCCAGTGTCTTTGCTCCTCCACACCTTTCTTGGCAGCCCTGTTCCATGCCCATCACCTACCTACTGGAGACTGACTTTTGCTCATGGTCCTTTCTTCACCCTCAGAGTCTTAAGTGTCACAATTCCTCAGGGTCCATGTAAAAATCCATCTTACCCCAATTCTTCAAACCAACAATTATCAAATCCTGTCTGCTCCACACCTACTGACCTTGGCCTCTTCTCCCTACTCCATTGCCCCCCCCCCCCGCTGTTCAAAGTCGGGCCACTCCTCCCGCTCTCTGCCTCTCATCTAGTCTCTGCTCAAGTACACTTCATTCTCTGCTTCCAGAAAGCACTCTAAAAGGCCACCTTACCATGACACCCCCAGCTTTAAACGCCTTTGGGATTTCTCAAAGGTTACAGGACAAAGTTCAACTATCAGAGCTACACAAAGCCCTCCATGCTCTGCCCTAACTCATATTGTCATTCTAATACAATGTCCCTTCCCCTTGGCCAACCCTGGCCATACCTCCAGATGGGCACTCACATACATGTAAACATGCATACTGCTTTCCGAAGCCTTTTACCTTGTCCTCTCCTAAGCTGCATTCTGCTTGTCTTGTCTAGCAGACAGTGAGCTCCTTAAGAATAAAACCCATTTTCTGAGCTCACATATTCCTCCAGGGCCTGAAGTTCAGACGCCACTAGAAAAAGTTGTTCTATCTGCTAGGCTAACTAGATTACTATATGAACAGTTCCCACCAAAGCCTATTCAATGATGCCCACCCTCTGCCTACTCTGGGCTCCCACCATCCCTACTCAATGATCCACCCTCTGCCACTCTGGGCTCCCACCACCCCTATTCAATGATTCACCCTCTGCCTACTCTGGGCTCCCACCACCCCTACTCAATGATCTACTCTCCATCCAGCACTGTTCTTGAGTCTTGTCTTTCCATAGGACTGATACCACCCACTTTTCACCCATAGCTTGTCTGAGGTCTAGTCTAACCAGTTCCTCCTACTCAACTTTCAGAAACAACCTTCCTATACCTATTTGACTCACCCCATTCCCACAGGCCTCATCTCTGCTGAAGTGACCTCCCAGGATAGCCCAGAGAAACAAGGACCCAGCTGCACAGTCACACCAAGTATACCAGTCATAGAAGCATAATTTCCAGTCCGAACCAAGGGCTTGGTGTTTCGCCTCTTGCCCAGCACTGCCAACGACCAGGCACAGAGAGTCCTCCAGCCTCTGGTCAATTTCTTCTGACATTTAAGAAACATGGGAAATAAATCTTGACATTTTTCTTATATTGAGGAAAATAAATAATCC
This sequence comes from Myodes glareolus, assembly GCF_982192425.1. Classification (NCBI taxonomy): domain Eukaryota; kingdom Metazoa; phylum Chordata; class Mammalia; order Rodentia; family Cricetidae; genus Myodes; species Myodes glareolus. Next base: position 35,691,848 of record NC_142035.1, on the reverse strand, counting down.
TAAAATATCATTTGAACATTGATTTGATAATAGAACAAAATGAACTATGTCTCTCCCGAGCCACTCTGGTGAATTGGGTTTCTCAACTGAAAAGTCAATTACAGCCCCTTCATATAAATAAGTAATTTATCTGAAAGGTCTGGAAACTAGATCATATGATGTTACAAATGAGCCAGCTGGAACAAGTAAGCCGAGTTATAGATCAATACTCGAGGGGTGAGGCCAGAAAGAAACGGCTTTCAAAAGATCCAGTCAAGGAAACAGGTAGAGATGCCAGATCTCAGGTGAGGGGGAAATGAGAATTACTAAAGAAAAAGAGAGTGATGGCAATCCAAACATATTTTTTAATGTTTTTAAATTATCCAGGAATTCAAATTGATTCCAGTCATTCTGCTAAGAGTATTTCGTCACTTCATAACACAGTCATACAGAAGAATACTGGACCCGTCAAGCTGACCCCCTCTCCTGGACAATTTTTACTAATATTCTGAAGCAAAATGAAACCCTCCTATTTCATACAGCCAAGCCTCACACTATAAACCAATATTTCACTGCCTTCATTCTAGTTGCAGGATACTCAACAGAAACAATTTAAAAATGTATTTTAAAAAAGAATATATAAGCTCCCACAACAAGACAGTGGAAAGAAGCCCAATGGACACCATAAGAGATAGAAATAGTTGTCAGTGGTCACCATGTTGCACCTCAACAGAGTCAAAGAATATGCACAGCTATGCTTCCAGATGCACAAAGCTTTTCTGGGAGAATGAGCAGGAAGCTGTTTGCCTAGGACTTTTGCAGAGAGAATAAGCAGGGCATTGGGGGACAAAAAACAATAAACTTAAACATGTCACTGGTAAAACTAAAACATGTTTCAGCATGATTTGTGATGACTTTTATAATTAAAACCAATGTAGTTAAACTAAAAGACACTGCTTCAAAACACTGTGCACTTCCTCCTGCTTCTGGACAAGTTCATGACTGACTCAGCCTCCTCTCCTGGCACCCTTCCACATAGAGGACAAGGGCTAGCCTTGCAATCCACATGTCCCTGTGCCCTGGCTCACCCTCTAGTGCAGTCTAGATTGGCCTCTGCCCCCTCTACACTTGTATGCTTCCATCATGCAAAATGATATCCAAGAATCAAAGCTACCCCAATAACACTCTTCTGCCTTCAAGGAGCACTCCTGATTTCTCTGCAGTCCCTCAGCTTCCTGCCTCTACCCAGCTGCACTTCTTTTCCTTTATAAATGAGAGCTCCAAATAAAATAGTTGCTGTCCAATCATGTTGAACTTCAGATAATCAAACAGCTTCCAAGTATAACTGTCCTAAATACTCCCCCAACACAAACAGCACAGGTTCACTCAGGAGACTGCACTCCTCAGGCTCCACCACACTGAGAGGCACACACGCTCCCGTGCCCATCTAAAGCCCAAGACAGGAAGATGGGTGAGCACACATCCTGGACACCCAAAGAAAGAGCGGAGGCTCCAGAAGTACATGTCAGCTCCCTGACATTTAAACCCAGAACCAAATTCAGGGATACTGAGCCAGTCTCCCTGAAGCTCCCTCTTCTTAGCCTTCCTATCTGATCCCGAATACTTGGAAGAAATTAAGAGATATCAGTGCACAGACGGAACTGTTGACAGCTCTTACTTGCTCTCCACGAAATCAGACCCAGCCCAGTGTGGTGATGCATACCTGTGATACAGAGAATACAGGAGGCTGAGGCAGGAAGATGTGAACTGGAGGCCAGTCAGGGCAGAAAATTAGACTGTCTCAAAAAATAACATACACACACACACACAAAAAAAAAAGAAACGAAAGAAAAGAATTACTGGGGGGAAAAGCTTTTGTGGCGGCACCCTGATTCCTATATGGTTCTCAGGATCCACCTCCCCACACAATAGTCAGCTAAGTCCAGTGCCATGACCTACATCCTAATGCCAGCTTCAGATGCAGCAGGGAGGAACAGGCAGCAATGCCCATCCATTCCTGCAGGCAACCCCATGCAAGAGGGAAAGACAAAGTCACTATCACAGCAACATAGAATTCACGGGCAGTAAGAGCTTCATGGCTGAGATGCGTCATGTCGAGTTGGGCTGTTAATGTTGAGACTTTTAACATTAGTTAGGGAAGGGACCAGAAACACACAATTAGACCAGGTAACAACTTGCCTCCCCCAGCCAGTATCTCATTTGTGGTTCTAGAACATGCCACAGAACTTAATGGGCTTATTAATTAGACCTACAGATAGTGAGGTGACTATGCACTTGTCTTCCACATTTGTCTGGATCTTCCTGAGAATGATGCCCAACTTTTCATAGATTTCACAATACAGCACAAACATCTGGATGAATGACCGGGTGGTGTGGGAGCACATTCCACTCCTTCAGCCAATAGCCTTTTAGATACCGGCTCACTTGGGTGTGGTCTCTGATACTCTAAAAGCAGTTGTAAAGCATGTGCCTGCTCTCTTGCTTCCCACTTTCGCTTCTGCTCCCACTTCCGGCTGCTAGACTCTTCCTGTTCATGCAGAGGATTGTTATCTAAGACAGTAATCTCTAAGTTTTCCCTTAAATAAATAAGCCTTTTATTATTCATAATTCTGAACTGGTATGGGATTATTTTGTGACTTCTATCATCATCTGGCAGCCAAACGTTTGGTTTTAGAACCCCCAAACACCACCACATACTCCCACCCCACTCCACCTTGGTCTGTTGATAGGGCAGAACTTAGGTAGGCAGGGAGGACCAGATTGAATGCTGGGAGAAAGAAGGGCAGAATCAGGGATCCGCCGCGGATCTGTTGCCAGAGATAGATGTGCTGAAACTTTGCTGGTAGGACATGACCTTGTGGTGATACACAGATTAATGGAGATAGGTTAAATTGATATGTAAGAGTTAGCCAATAAGAAATTAGAGTTAGTGGGCCAAGCAATGTTTTAATTAATACAGTTTCTGTGTGATTATTTCGGGTCTAAGCTAGCTGGCCAGCTGGAAACGAACAAGCAGCTCACTCCCTCCTACAACTATGCCTACAGGAACAATCCTTTATCTGCATCTTCTGGTTGACTCACTGCATTGTTGTCTGTCTTATCTCTTTCAAGATCCCATTTGCATAACCTTTATTAGAGTGCTTCATTATAAGTGCACTATTTTGTATTATCAGTTGCTCTTTTGAATTTCTTCCTGAGCCTACTTTATAAGTTAAGATGTATGGCAGAATGTATAGGGAAAGACGCAATATACATAGGATTGCTTCCACCTTTCACCTCAGAAATCATCTAGCAGAGTCTGGAAATACACCCACAAATAGAGAGGGAAACTACAGTGGACTGAAAGAATAGACGAAGCTGCTAAGTGAAAGCAAGATATTATTCTTGAACTCAAGTGTGAGAGTCAAGTTGCTAACTATTTTAAACTGTTAAGTGCAGAAGCATTTTCCCCACAAATGTCAGTTAATTTGGCAGATATTCACTCCAAAGAACAGGAATGAGACTCATCTTCTTCACAGAGATTATCACTGTGACCCTGACATTAGAACCAAACACAAGGACCCTTCCATCCCCTCTGGAGCCACAGGAAAGATAACAAACAGGAAGTGTCAGCAGTACAAGGTGATTTGATTGAAAATGGCCCACAAAGGGAGTGGCACTATTAGAAGCTGTGACTTTGTTGGAGGAAATGTGACACTAGGGGTTGGTTTTGAGGTCTCAGAAGCTCAAGTCGGGCCTAGAGTATCTGACAGCCTCTTCCTGCTGCCTGCAGATCCAGATGTAGAACTCTCAGCTACCTCTCCAGCACCACGTCTGCCTGCACACTGTCATGCTTCCCAACGTGATGATAATGAACTGAACCTCTGAACTGTAAGTCAGTCACAGTTCAGTGTTTTTCTTTATAAGAGTTGGCATGGTCATGGTGTCTCATCATAGCAATAAAACCCTAACTAAGACAAAATGTGATGAGCTAAGCCTACAATCTTGGCACTTGTGAAATTACAGGGAGGAGGACCAGGAGTTCAAAGTCATCCAAAGGCCAGCCTGGGCTACCTGAGACAGCCGGTCAAAAGAGAAAGATAGAGAAAGGGGAAGAAAGCAAAGAGGTGCATATGCCCAGTCTTTGGCATGTTTCCCCAAAACACACAACCAACGAACTCCTCTGCAAAGGGACAATTTTAAAAAGATGGTATACAATTACCCACCAGCTGCTTACAAACATCTTTAATGCCTTTGCTGTTTACCTGTGTTCAAACATAAGTAACTATAACCCAAAGGTCTCTGTATACGATGGCAGCACCATGAGACATGTGGAAAGGAATCCTCTGCATTTTCATCTACTTCTATAACTCTCTTCAGATTTATCCATATTCTAGAAAAATGTTTCCAATGAAAGTTTCTTTTGGGAGTAGGATATAGTGGCTGACCTGTGGAAAGAAGACTGATCCCTTTTATGACACGGTCAACCAAATAAACAAATAAACTACCCAGGGGAGGGGCAGTGACAGAAGTTCAGATTTAACCGCTGAATTTTTCCCCCAAGACTTTTCATGTCCAGTCACAGTGGAGTAAAGTGCAACTCTGGCTTCTTGTAGTCTTTCTTTCAAGAGAATACCTACTCTTCATACTGCCAAGAGAAAAAGGTTTAACCTTGGTGGGGCAAGGGGATAGGCCTGGGTTGATGCCTTGACTCCTGAGAGCGTTGGGACTCTGGGTATACTACCTAACTTAGCTGAGGCCTGGATTTCTCATCTGTATGCTGGATTGACTTAATCCTCTTACACACACCTTTGCTCAACAAAACTAACTGCACAGCAATTGTGTGGCTACTGCACTGATGTAAGGTACCCCTCTGCATACTATAAGTATGTTTTATTGCCATTAGTTAATAAAGAAACTACTTTGGCAGGATAGAATATAGATGAGTTGGGGCAGAGAGATGGTTCAGCAGTTAAGAAGACTGGTTGCTCTTCCAGAGGTCCTGAGTTCAATTCGCAGCAACCATATGGTAGCTCACAACCATTTATAATAAAATGTTATACTGTATGTATATTTCTACTCTTATTTAAGGTATTATATTTATGTAGCTCACTTAGAAATGTAATGTATAGTTATGAAATACAAATTAATAATCATCTATAATAGTCAAACTTAAAGTCATATTAGTTGAGTCTTGTATATATACACAGGTGTATATTTAGACAGATAGGTAATCTTCAGACACTTCAAAGACATACAGAATATAGCATTTAAATGTTTTAAGAAAAACTTTTCTTGACAATGAGATATGTCTTCTCATACTTCAGAGAAGATGATGGGCATCAAAGAAACTCTACATGGAGTTTACTTTCTTTACAGCAAAAGTAAGCCACTGGACAAGAAAGTACTCTTGCCTGGACTGCTTAATGGTATGCTGTATAGACTAAACATACAGGACCCACAGGAAAAAATGACTGCTGAACTTGCCAAAACAAGTTAGGACAGTCCTTCAGGGGTCCGGCTTCATGGAAGAGTCTGACAGACATTCTACAGGACACAGAGGAAATCAACTGTTGAATTTTGCCAAAATAGGTGGTTCAGTCCTTCAAATTTTCTGCTTCACTGAGAAATCTCTATGTTACAAAAGAACTTTGGGTGTTCAGGCAACCAGATACATCTGTCATTTCTAGAATTTTAGAAGTTGCTTACAGTGCACTTCCTGTTTACTTAGGGACCATTATATCCTTCTGGGGTCTTTAATGGAGTTGAAGACTAGATAGCCATGATTATAGTTTTCCTTAATTATGATAAAAAATAAATTAGATATGAAACTTTTGATTAACAAAGATGGGATAGATGATAAAGTATTTTCTTTATTTTGCCTAATACAAACGGACTAAATATTGTAACTGCAATTCTTACTAGATATCTGTTTTGGTATGTGTAATTTTACTATATTAAAGTTAAAACCTTCCCTTTTAATTAGAAAGAAAAAGGAGATGATGTGGGATTGCTCTCTGTATGCTGTGAATGTTTTATTAAAATTGATTAATAAAGAAGCGGCTCTGGCCTATGGCAGGATAGAATATAGCTAGGCGGGAAGTCTAAGCAGAGATAGAGAGAAAGAAGGCAGAGTTGGGGGAGACACAAGCAGCCACCAGAGATGCAAGATGTGAGGTAGCAAGCCATGAGCCTCATAGCAAAATATAGAATAATAAAAATGGGTTAATTTAAGTTGTAAAAGCTAGTTCATACTAAGCCTGAACTAATAGGCCAAACAGTTTGTAATTAATATATGTTTTTGTGTGATTAGTCAGGACTGGGTGTCAGGAAATGAAAGCACAGTCTCTGGTTACAATATACTATGCTAACATAAAAATTTTGACTAAAAGATATGACAGATAAATCAGGTATCCCAAGGTCAAGCAGATATCAGACATATATTTTGATTATGAAATCAATATTTTTCCACTTATTCCACAAATATTATTTTATTTTACTACTGTGTGCCCATATCAACTAAAGTTCTACAGATATACTAGTAAGCAAAATAGAATCAAGCACAGCTCTGCCCTGCCCAATGGGAGCCCCCATTCCAGAAGAGAGATTTATTTTATTACATTTCCCAATCCTTTCCATAAATGAGTTAAAATGGAGGTAATATAGAAAATACATTTAACCATATTTTCCGCCCAGATCTTAGAAAAATGAGGATAGATAGCTGATTTATGAAAAGTTTCAAAAGTTTTGGGTATGAAAAACTCTATCTTCATCAGCAGACTTGAGAGTCCACAGTTCATAAAAAGATTATCAGAACCATCAAGATTCTGTCACTTTTTAAAAATGTGGAAATTTCATCTGGTGATTCTGTCTCCATGCTGACTGTCCAGGGGAAAGCCCTGCAGAGCAGTCTTTGTCCTCAGTGACTTCCCAGGGCAAAGCCTTGATGCCACTCATTTAAATTAGAAAACCACAGCAGCCAGAGGCAGGAATAGATGGACAAATATACGCTTCCTCTTTTAAGGCTTGCTGAGGGACAGGAGCATATAATTAAGAACTGTGCCCTATAGGAGCCTGCATGACTCGGCATGGCACAGTAGACAGCCCATAGAAGCAAAGCCACCTTGGAAGTTGATGATTCTCACCTCATCCAGGTCTGGGAAGCTGAACCAAAGGGAGCCTGGATTTTTGATGGCTTGGCCAGTAAAGCGAAGTCGGCCCAAAAACAGAAACATGATCATGATTTTATACTGAAGAGCAGATCACCAGAAAATCTTTGCATTCAGAACCTAGCCAGTTGCCTCCCTCAGCCCAAACAGGTCTTGCTTGACAGAAACAGCTCTCTTCTGGCCTTGTTCCTTCCAGACTGCATGGGTCACAAGAGAAAACACCAGTTCTGAGTAGAACACTGGCCAAAATGGCAACAGAATAAAGCCGGTGTTATCACGCAAGGAGAGCCCTGTGGCTACTGAGCACAATTCAGGGCTAACCTATATGCAGGGAATACCATTCTTGGTGCTCACCCAGTAAGGTAAAAACCAGCAAAGATTCCTACCCAGTTCTCCAACTCTGTCGCACACAAGAATATCCAGAGAGCTTTCCACACCCCAGGCCCAGACTGCACCCAAACCTATTAAATCTGGCCCTGAGGAGGAAACACTAGTTGAGAAACTCCAGTGACCCAATTTGTTTTTCTTCTCCACTCACCTATTAATAGTCTCAGAAGTCCAACCTATACCTCAACCAACAGTCAGCGGAGAGAACCCAAACTGTAACGGGCCCTGCAGGAAACCAAATGGGCAAGAAGAAAACCAGATGGGAGACTGGGAAAAGAACCAAGCACATAAGCAGATCCTCAGCAGAATGTGCACTTCATGAGGGTAGTGCAGGGCTGTAAGACCAAAGATCTTAGGACCAGAGTCAGCTCCAAGTACTGTACCACTAATCTGGGCTTTAACAACTCACTGCTCAGCCATAGCTGGGGACAAGTGTGGACTGCTCCACCCCTCAGACTGGGCTAACAGGATGTGAGCAGTCTGCAGGAAAGTGTCTGTAATCTGCTGTCCGGACTTCCAGAGAGTTCAGAGGAGTCCGTCCAGAGCCAAGTCTGGAGGAGATCCAGGTTCCTGATGTCCCCATGGCTCCAGCTCCAGTTTCCAGATCATTGGTTTTCATGGCTTGCCTAACTAAGTACTCCATGAAGTTGAAAGCTGCTTAGGAACAAGAAGACAATGAGCAAAAAAACATTTCTTAAAGACACTGCCCAGAATATGGACAACCCAATTGTGAGAGGAAAGTATAAGGGGAAATGGCCAAAGAAAACTGGGAATGTAAATAAGTCTAAGGAAAAGAGTGTTAAGCCGTTGTTGGAAACCAGAAGTTTGAAAACATCATCCCTGGACTGGGACTGCTGCTGCCAAGAAGCCGCCACTAGTGACTGTGTTTTCACAGTCAGAAGATCTTACTCATGAATCCGGATTTCTGGTTTCTTTGGGAACATGGAGAGGGGTTTCACAGGAAACAGGAGCACAGTTGAGTGGTATCTCCCTGAAGGGATGCTCAGCTCCCCAAAGTCTAAGCCAGCTCACTCAAGTCTCCCAGTCTCACTCCCAGATGCATGACAAGAGAGCAGGCACAAAGCAGGACAGGAGATGGGAGGATGGCAATCTCAGCAGGAAACGTCAGCCACCAGACGGTACCCAGTCTGGTACCTAGTCTAAAGGCTCTGGAGCTCCCCGGACCACTACATAAGTACATAGCTGGATTTCACTTTTTCCCCCACCACAGAGCCTTGAAGGCAGAGACAGCAATGAAAATGAGGGCCGACGTGAATAAATTAGCTACTTTCAACAAAATAAAATTTAATGCAACCTGTCTGGAACAAATACTGCATGACTGGGTCGGGTTTTCTAATTTCTTATCGAAGATTTGTTAAAATAGCCACTAATGAGAGAGGGAAGTACATTCCCTCCTTCACACTGAGAATTCCTCTCTCCTTCCCTCTACCTCCCCTTCCCTCCTTTACATCCAGATTCTGCTTTCACTCTCTCCCTTTTCTCCCTCTCCAGGGTGTCCTGTATCTCCCAACTCTCAATCTTCTAACTCACAACAGTTTCTTCACTTTCTAGTGTCCAGAAGAGAGTAACTTCTGCAAAATGGGGTTACTAATAACACCTGAGCTGTGAACGCCAGACAATATTAGCAGGTTGACAGGTTTTCAACGCTTCACAATTTACCCCAGATTCCTTGAAAGCAAATACACTGCCACCTCTGAGAGGCAGAAGAAATGCCCTGTGGTGGGGCCAGAAGGACTGAGGTACACACAGAAGCTTTCAGATATGATCAACACTGCAGTGTTCTCTGAAGGATGAGAAGCCCTCGACACTGATTCCACTGAACAAGCCTTATAAAACCAACAGAGCGGTGCCCTCCCTAGGACGGCAACGTGAGGGTGAAAGAAGTCTCAGGTTAAAGCTAGTGACACAGTTACACCTCTAATTGGACCTCATTTCAAGGAGAAGATAACACACAAAGCAAAGCAGTGACTGTCTGGGGCAGGAGGTCTCATCCTGAAATAAGAGGATGACATCAAATGAGCAGTCCCACTTCTGTGTCACGCAAGTCCCCGCCGCTCATGTGTCACCTTTCTAATCTTTGATTAGAAAGTGAATTTTAATTCAACCTGCTTTCTCCTGCACAGTGAAGTCTCCACTGAGCCTCCTTCAGGGTCCAGGGCTACCGGGCTTACACTGGCAAAGCTTGAGAGACTCAAGGAAGCACTTGAAATAGGAAGCCCTCCAACACGAAGAGGCCCTTAGCTTCCTGGAGTCATTGAAGGGAGATGAGAACAGCCACAGTGTTTATAAAGATAAACGAGCAAATAGAACCACATCACATAAAACCCACACAAAAATCAAAGTACCGGCAGCACCTATGGAGCACAAGACTAACAGGGAGCCATGTATGAAGTCTTTCCTGTCTATAAACAAGGCCTCTGGGCCCCCCCTCAAGAGTTTTCCCTTCTCCTCGTACAGTTATCCTCATTGGGCAATCCATATTTTGGCTCTGAGCTCTCTCTCTCTCCAAATACCTTCCCTAATGTTGCAAATCTCAGTGAGTCCTCAAGTTTACCACAAGCTACAAAAGTATGACAGAACTTAGTACAAGAAAAGTAGGGGCTATACCCAGCTTAAACACCATCATAGGGGGCTCTGTAATGCTAAATTTATTTGCATAATGACGCCAGAGAGTTATTTTACTTTTTCTTACACATTTCTGGTAGCTAATCAAAATATGTTAACATACATTAATATTTCCTGTGTTTAAATTTATTTCAATTTCTAATTTGGTAAATTAGAATAAATTCTAAGAGCCCAGAAAAGATAAACCTCTTTGAATTTTTAAAAAATTATTTTTATAAACTTATTTGTAATTTGTGTGAATGGGTGTTTAAAGACGAGACCAGAAGAGGCATCAGATTCCCTGGAACAAAAGTTATAGATGGTTGTGAGCTGGGATAGATGATGTGAATGTTGGGAATCAAACCCAGGTCCTCCGAAAGAGCAGACAGTGCTTTTAATTGCTGAGCCATGTCCCAGCCCATTGTAACATGAGAGGGCCGGCTTGTTGGGGTTTCCATCCCGCCCAGTACCCCACAGCCAGCAAATCCCAAAGAGAAATCACACACAGGACTCCATAAGGTTATAAAGCTGATTGGTCCATTAGGTCAGGCTACTTATTAGTTCTTATTACTTATCTTAACCCATTATTCTAATCTATGTTAGCCATACGGCTCCGTACCTTTCTCAGCTGGGCAAGTTACATGCTGCCTCTTCGGTGGTCTGCACAGGAGTGGCCAAGGGAGCTTCGTAGAATACTCCCAGTCTCTTTGCTCCACCTCTACTTCCTGTCTGGCTTTCCCGCCTATACTGCCTGCCTGGCCAATCAGCGTTTTATTAAAATATGACTGACAGAATACAGACAATTCTCCCGCATCAGCCCATTAAATAAATTAGAAGAGCATTAGAGACTCCAAAGCAACACTGAGAACTGCTGGCCTAGTAAGGCACCTGTTTTCAGCCACAATGTGTAAAATAATGAATCAAACAATCAACTGAGCAAACTTAGCTATAAATGTTTCAAAGACTTAAGGAATGTGGCACAGAAAACAGCCCCACTTCATCTGTTACAGATGAGTGGCAGCTGCCTTGCAGAAGTCAAGAAGAAGAGGAAAGATGGCAAAAGCAAAACAAAGGACTACAAAATCTTCTGACTGATGTAGGTAGGCCTTCAGTCTATGTTATTTTCATTGGTTAATAAAGAGACTGCTTCGGTCCTTTGATAGGACAGAAAATTAGGTAGGCAGAGTAAACAGAACAGAATGCTGGGAAGAGGGCAATGAGGCAGACACCACGGAGCCAGCCACCAGGTCAGACATGCTGAATCTTTCCCGGTAAGCCACCACCTCCTGGTGCTACACAGATTATTAGAAATGGGTTAATCAAGATGTGAGAGTTAGCCAGTAACTAACTCTCTACAGATAATGGGCCAGGCAGTGTTTAAATGAATACAATTTGTGTGTTGTTATTTCCAGGGCTAAGCTAGCCGTGCAGGAGCCGGGTGGGACAAAAAGCAGGCCTGCCCGCAGCTCCTTCTACAGCTGACTCTTCAAAATCAAGAACAAAAGAATTTAAGCCAAGATCAAATCAGAAACAACCAAGAAGCACTTAATTCTCCAGGAAAGGATGACAACTCTTCCCCTGACTCAACAGTTTATTTTCTTAGCAGGAAGGGCAGATAATCTCAGAATTATTTATTAGTGACCAATATACACTGAGATTCATGCACTCTCTTAACTTTAATCCTCTGTAAAAGTCAAAATCAAAAGCAGATCCCATACATCCAACATATAATGGCACAGGATATGTACATTACCATTCCAAAATGAAAGGGAGCATAGCCAGGAAATACTGAACCAAACCAAGATGGAAAAGCAGCTGGGTAAACTCCAAACTCTGCATTCCCATGTCTGATGTCAAAATGCTCTCTGCATCTCCAATTCCATTTAGCTTTATTGACTGCAACACACTTCTTTCTCTTGGGCTGGGTTCACTCCCTGTTAGTAGCTCTCCTTGTCAGGTCTCCCACGACTCTGGCATCTCTAACATCTTGGGTTCATCAAGCCAATCCAAGCTTCAACTTCACCGTTTCACTCAACGGTCTCTCTACTAGGCCTCCATTCAGGGAGACCCCTGACACATGCCTGGCCTCAGCAACTTAACTCCTTTCCAGAACTCCTTTCTTTTAAACTCTAAACACAGAACCACATGGTCAAAGCTGGCAAGTTTTGCTGCTGGATAGAGCTAAAATAACTCTTCCCACCCCCGCCATTCAAATACATCTTAACCAGCTTTCTGTCTTTCACTGCCTAGGCTTGGCTGCCCTGAAACTGGTTCTGTAGACCAGGTTGGCCTCAAACTCAGAGACCTGCCAGTCTCTATCTTCCCTTCCTGACCCCACGCTGAGATTAAAGGTTTGCCCCACCACATCCCCTCTAAGCTTTTCTTATTTCTTTTTCACAAACTGGAAACTTGTGGATTCTTACCCTGAGGTCACCACTCCCTTTATTCCATTTCTTAATCTGTTTATCTTCTTGAACACAGGATTTAGCTCCATTCTACTTCCTAGTGCTCTTTTTCTCCTCAAAACTTACATTTTATAATTTATCCTGCTAAGCTTGCTTCTTTTCATTCTCACTCTTTATAAGTATGAACACTGGTAAACACATGACAGAGTCTATTCTAGGCTCTTTGAGAGGTTCTCTGCCAATGGAATTAATTGAAAACTCTTCACTTTAGCTCAGGCAGACTATTCAGACAAGGGCAAAAGGCAGCCACTTTCTTCACCAAAATATCACAAGAATGATCTCTAGGCAAACTTCTGAAACCTCCTGAGTGAGGCCCCAACAATTCAAACAACTCTTAGCACCTACCTCTGTCATCTATGCTCCTACTACTGTGGCACATTAAGCAGTGCTTAAAGAATTCCACTGCTTCTCAAATCCATAGTCCCAAGGTCTATATTACTCTAAACAAACAAAAGCAAGGCCAGGCCTATCACAGCAATGCCCTAGTCCTGATACCCACCTCTGTCATACCTAGGGTATCTATTGCTATGAACCTAGGGTATCTATTGCCATGACCTGGCATCTTTTACCAGGAAAACATTTAATTAGGTTGGCTCAATTACAGTTTTGGAGGATTAGTCCATTATCATCATGATGGGGTTCAGGGCAACTCAAAGCCCCTCCACCCACCCACAGTGAGATATTTCCTTCAACAAGGATGTACCCACTCCAACCAAGCCACAACTACTAATAGTGCCACTCCCTATGAGCTTATGGGGGTCAATTACATGTTACAGCTACCACAGTGCCCCCAGGGAAAGCCTGCCTCTGGAGTGTGGCTATCCTTTCAGCACTGGGCCACTAATGACATCAGAAGCAGATGGCACCAGTCCACCTCCACATTCACCTTCACTTGCAGGTACAGGCTGCTGTTCTCTGTGCTAGAGGGAGGGAACAGGTCACCTGAGTGCAAGTTCTTCCCAGACACTCTAACCTTGGGATCAGGTGAGCAGAAAACTAAGCCAAATGGCATGGGAATGACTTGCATGTTATGAGCACTGGGGCCAGTTCTAATCTATTCTTGGATTATAGACCTTGGACCTGGTATGTAAGCAAATGTTAAGGTTTTGAATGAAAATGGAAATTGGGACTATTAAAATACATAAAATTCCAGATATTGTCAAGAATTATGAATAAAAGAAACAGCCAGACTGCAGCTCAAGATGACAAGTTTCTTCTCCCTTAGCTTCTCTTCTCCAGCTCTCTGGCTACTCACTTGCTAATCTGAGTTCCTAAGACAGGAGCCAAGTCCACTGTGTTCACAGTGCCTAACATAATACTCTGCCCCTTGTGGGTGTCTGAGGTTGGTTGCTGAGTGACCATTTGGATGACCTTGACCATATACCTTGACCTTGTCCTCATATGTCATTCCACATTTTTTCCGAGATCCCTTAGCAGTTCTCTAGCAGAAGTACAAGTAATCTCTAGAAAACATATTAGGTAAGGCCATCCCATGTTCATCCTTCCACACTTAAAAAAGTCTGAAGTCTTACTGTGGGTTAGTGCAAGTCCTGCACACTCCCTACCTCACTGTGCTCACCTCTCTGGCCTCCTTTATCTACTGCACATTCCAAAGACCCTCCTTCTAGCAAGCCCTTGTACTGTCTACTTCTACCTAGAATGATTACCCTGGGGGGATTTCCAACCCACCCTGACCTTACATCCTTCAGGGGTGTAATCAGCAGAGCTGTTCCCAGACCACAGTAATCTGTAGTTCTTACCTCTTCCTGTGTTTTGTCTTTTGTCCAGAACTCTTGCTGCCTGCCAATACATAGCGACCCTATGAATGACCCTAGGTCTGCAATGCCCAACATGGCAAAGGCACATGTGCTACTGGGATGTAAACTCACTGTAAATATCACACACCAGATATCAGACTGAAAAAAAAGCTCAGACTTTCCTTGTTGCTCATTGTGTTGACTGCATATTGAAATGGCATTCTGGATATATTAGGTTCCATAGATCATCATGCTTTTTTTCTACTCAAACACAGGCTTACACATGAGCAAACACTCTGTCACTGAACTACATCCCCAGCTACCTCTTCAGTTTTTTAATGTGGTCACCAAAACCTTTTAATTCATGTCTGTGCTTCAAATTGCACTGTAACAGCATGACATGGAATATATGTGTTATGGTTTAAATAAAATGCTGCAGGTCTCCCTTGAAAATAGCGCAGTGGGCGGCCGGCCACGTCACAGATCCCTGAGCAGCAGCAGGCAGTGGGTCTCAAGACCATGGCAGGCCATGAAGGCAGCCAGGTCCCAGATAGGCATGCCATGCAGAGTGAGGTTGGATATTTATTTAGTGGGTTATGGAACGGAAGGAAAGAAGGGGCAGAGAGAGAGAGAGAGTGAGAGAGAGAGAGAGAGAGAGAGAGAGAGAAAGAAAGAGAGAGAGAGAGAGAGAGAGAGAAACAGAAACGAAGGGGGCAAAGGGGAGAAGTGGGGAGAAGGGAGAGACAGAAGCTGCCTCTGAGAGACAGAGACAAAGACAGAGAGACACACGCGAAGGAAGGGACTCAAGTTGGAAGCTGAAGATCAGCTTGCCTGGGGGAATGGGGAAGGGAGTGGGCATGTCTTGTCTCTTAAAAGGACAGAACAGACCATTATGTGCCTGGGGAATAGAAAATTCTTGTGTCCCATTTACCAACAAATCTGCAAACCTAGAGCAGAAACTCTGCATTCAAAGACACTCAGCAAAGGCACAATAACTGTAAGACCCTCTCTCAGCAGAACCTTTCTATCTTACAGTATCCTGGTCAGAAGTTCCCTCCTTCCAGAAACTTTTTGGGATTTCTCAACTTGGCTCTTGTCCCCAACACCTAAAAGAGGGACTAGTATATTTGACACATGAATCCAACCATTAGCCAAGCTTGTTCTTATGCATCATCTGCCTCATTTAGTTTCTACAGTAATATTGGAAGAGAAGGAAGAAGGTGACAGACTACTAGACTCAAGTTTCAGAAGAAAGACGTGAGGCTCAGAGAACTGAAATAATCTAAAGTGAGCAAGTGGCCAAGCTGGAATGCAAACTCATGTCTTCAGCTTCCACCCCTGGCAGCAGGCCCTCCACCTGGGGCCTGGCAGATAGCATCATACAGAGAAAGGATCTGCTTGGCCTGCACTGCAGTCTATCTGCTTCTTTCTTTTAGGCATAATTCTTGCCAATATCTAAAGCTTCAGAGATTTCAATAGCCCAGACTCCCCGTTTCATTCAAAATGTGAACACCTACTTACCTGCCAGATCAAAGCCAGTAAGCTAGGAAGATGAAAACAGCTCCATTGCTCTTGGAGGATTCAGGTAATAAACCATTAAATAAAATGTGCAAGGTGTAATTGTGACAAGTGCCACAAAGAGGAGAAGCAGAGAAGATGATAGAAAACACCAGAATGGGGATGAGGATGATTCCTTTGGTGGGTAAACTGGGAAAGCTCACACTGAGGAAATGATATCTGAACACAACTTTGGGGGGGGGGGGTACTATGTGCACATCTGGGAAAGGGATTCCTCCAGCAGATGGAATAGTGAAGAATGGAGAAACACCATCCTCCTAGACCCTGGGTTCAGAAGACACAAACAATGTCCCTTTTACAATGTAGAACTGTCACTGGAAAATGACCTGCAGTCAGTAACTACTGTTCCCCGCCCACTCTGCATGCAGATATAGCCATGTGATCAGTTCCTACCAAGGCAAGGTAATGCTAGTGTGTTTTCTACACCCTACAGCCCAGAAGTGGGTGCACCTCCTGCACCCTCTCACTACCTTCTGCATCCTTCCACCAATTACACAGAAATGACACTAAGGACCCCAAGACTGGGGGCTCCAGGGAACTGAAGAAAATACACCTGCTAACCAGGAATCACAGCAATGGTCTGCTTACAAGAGTGTGTTTATACTGAAGACACTCAAATATGTAACAAGGAACTGTATTAAAGGGTCACAGCATTAGGAAGGTTAAGAACCACAACATTAAAGGATGGGCAGTCCCCAGTCTACATAATGGACAGAGTCATTTCTGAGGAACGTCATCCATTTTTCAATCATAACATATGCCAGGGCAGGCAAAGTTGGTAGAAAGACAGGAAAAGGTGTTTCACATGACAACCAATTGTAATGTGGGATTTTGGACTAGATCCTGGACAAAATAAAGGTCTTAACTGAGCAACCTGAGAAACCTAAACAAAGTGATCCTATCCCCAATAACACATTACTTTCATAGTTTCCACCCTAATACTATGGTGTTATGAATCAGACATGAGAACTCAGCTTTTTTTACAGAATTTCAACATGAAGGGTTAACAATATTTAAAAAAAAAAAAAGAAGAAAAGCACATTATTTAAACCATCTTCTGTAGGAACCAATCACACCCACTAACAGTATTTTCCTGATTGTCCTATTTGAACAATCCAATAATAGCTCACATGAGGACAAACTCTTTAAAAAAGTGGGGTTGAGGGTGGAGACAGACCAGAATCAACTACTCTTTTTTCTAACATTTCTGTGTGTGCAAATGTGTTCATGCATGTGGCTGCAGGCACAGCTACCATAAGCATATGGAGGTCGAGGAGACCTGCAAGTCACTTCTCGCCCTCTATCACAGAGGTCCCAGAGACCTACCTCAGTCATCAGGCTTGGTGACAAGTGCCTTTAACTGCAGAGCTATCTCACAGCCCAGAATCTACTTTTCAAGAGTTTATCACCCTGAAGCTAGACTTCATCACGTTGAATCAGTTTCTCTTAGAAGTTTCCTGAGAGACTTCAAGTCCCCTTGGCAGGGAGCTTATGAAGTCATTTACCTATGCCTCAGGCAGAAGTGACAAACAGAGTCACTGAGATTCTGAAGATGAGAATCAGCAGGTGCATTGCAGGGCGACCTCACAGGGCCAAGAAGGCCGGGAGATGGAAGCTCAAGAGAGCAGCATCCTGTGATGGGCTCTGACCCCTGAACCCGGAAGAGTTTGTGATTCTCTTCCTGAGTGTCTCAGTCCTCTGGGGACCTTTCACTGCCTACCCCCAACTCAGCCCCAGCTTCCGAGGGAAAGAGAACTTCGTTAGACAACAACTGTGGCACTGTCTCACATTCAAAGTTCGTATTTTACCAGCTTCTCTAGACAACAATTTCACACATTTGTGCTTTTCAGGATATGCACCATAGAACTGGTTTAGCAGGTAACAGACATCTTTTTTAGATAATGGAGTTGAGAGCTGAAAATAGCAGTGTGCACTGGACTGGGAAATGCCTTGCGGCAGAGCTGTTAGACGCACACCATTCTGAACAATCAGCAGCAGCCCTTCCAAAGCTCAGAACGCCTTCATTTCAAAACCATGAAAATCGCTCTCCACTAGGAAGAGAGAAACTGCCATAAATGACCCTTACAGTCACAACGATTTTATCAGGAGACCTGAGATGCACCTTTTGTGGGCAGCAGGTATAATCTGAAGTGAACTAGCCACAATCCTTCCACACAGAAGTATCTCTCTCAATACTTGCTAATTACAAAGAAAAAAAAAAACAATACCAGTAAAGGAATCAAATGGATGATACGCTAACTAGGTAATCAAAGTCAGCATTATCAGTAATAAGACACAGTGATTTGCAGATGACGTATTCCACAGGAAAAGTACAAAATCACTTATGTGGTGCTCTTGCCAAAATGCATTAATTCAAATGAATCATAAAAAATCACCAAAACCAATTGAAGACAATTCTAATATACTTGTGTGTGAAATTCTCCAAAAAAATTTAATTCCGATGAAAAATGGGGAAAAAAACCATAAGGTCATGAAAACTAAGGGAAGCCTAAACTCTGTCTGAGGCCAGTTATGCAGAGATGTCAACGACAGGACACGTTGATCCTGGATTGGATCACAGACCAGGAAATGTAAGGAAGCCAGTGAAATGCCAATAGTGTCTACGCAGCAGCACTGTGCCAATCTGAATCTCTTGGCTTTTGATCACTGTATCATGGGAGATACTAACATTAAGGGGAAGGTGGGTGGCAAGCTGAAGAGTACATGCTTAAAACTTTACTTAAGTCTAAAACTATACCAAAAAAAACCCCACTTTTTCTGTAGAAAAGATAATAGTAAGCTATCTCATATCATTTAAGCACAGTACACATTGTACCTCCCATTCTCCAACCTTAACGGTTAAAGCCTGACAGTGGCTGTGCAAATTCCACATAATAAGTGTAATAAATGGCAAGGGTGTGAAAGCTATAATCCTTTGCCCAAAACTTACATGCTTCTAACACACAAGAATGGTAAGATTCCCTTTTCTCCTCACAGACAGCAACACAGGTGATCTACAGAGGTGAAGGCCGTGGAGCCCTGGTTCCTTACAGGCTCCTTACAGGCATTCACAGCAAGTAAAGACGTGGGTAGGGCAGATGGGGGCTGACATTAATGCAACAACACTCCCTGAGTGCTGGAGTCTGCAGGTACATTTTATAAGCCCTGAGGAAATGCAAACAAGACTCACACAGTTCCCGATTCTTGTGAAGCTCATGTAAAAGAGGAGCAGCAACAGGATACATCACATGTGCAGGGACATGGGAAGTTAGAAAATGGTAAGGGCTACGAAACCCGAAATCCAGAGTAACCTGGTTAACAGTTTCCTGGAGGAAGGGGCATTTGACTCAGGCTCCCACTCTGGAGCTTTGGAACCTGTCCTGGAATTAGCTCTTGTAGACCAGGCTGGCCTCAGCCTAGAACTCAGAGATCCGCCTACCTCTGCCTCCTGAGTGCTGGGATTAAAGGCATGTGCCACCACCGCCCAGCTCTGATCCTCAGTTTCTAAGTCTGAGCAAATAGCAGGATTGTGGCTAAGGGTTATATAAGATAATAACGATGCATGACTGAGAATTCCTAGCAAATGAATGAGTGGGCAGGAATAGTACACTCTGAAGACCATTTCAACGAAAGCACTAACTTCTCAAAGTATTCTAAATCCCATACGCCACATTGAAATGGACACCAAGTGTCTGAAAAGTGCTGATCATAGATGCACACTTGCCCTCCACTAGGCAGAGACAATGAATAATAACTGTGGCTACCGATGGGAGACACAAGAGCTCACAAAAGAAAGTGACTTGGCAGGCCAAAGCCAGCAAAGGAGTGAAGGGAAGTTTGGGACCTTGCTCCACCTGTCATAAACAGCTGCCAAAATCCTAGCAAGCCATGACTGACTTCCCATTATGAATCCCCCGCCCCCCGCCTACTTTTTCATCACTTTTGCTTGACAGAAGGCATCAAAGCTGAAAATGAACTCAGTGGTCAGTAGGAGCTGCATATCACAGAACACTGTCATATCCTCTCTCAGAATGGTGGGTAAGTAGAATTAGCATGTTCTTTTGGTGTCTGTGAGGCTATGCAAGAACCTGAGAGACAATACAAGACTTTAAACTAACTTGGACAAATAATAATGAAATAATGGTTATTATTATCTAACACAAACCAACTTCAGACCCAAGCCCTTTATAACTGGTAACTTCGCGTCCCTCTTCCTCTGACAGAAGACATGCTACACACTGAGTCTCTCCTTGGTATGTACCTGAACACACACATGCTCTTGCTCTCTCACACACAGCCTGTTTGCAGTAAAGTGTAACCACAAGTATGTTTGGGAAATACTCTAAGTCTTCAATGAACACTTTAAAAATACTGGTGCCCAATCAACGTAAGAATACTAAGCTATTTCTGGGAGATCTTATATCACATCATGGCTCATTTGCTTCACATTGCCTGTCCCAAGCTCACCTGAGGCAAAGACAAACCTTCCATGTGCTCCAAACTCCAGCCTCAGTGACAGTAGGTAGCACCCTTCCCACAGAAGCCCAGGGAAACTTCCCAGCTCTCCCACGCACAACCTGAAAACCCATTTTCCTACCCACAGACCCTCATCACTTCCCTCTTTTCCCCTTTATCCTTCTGCATGTGGACTGCCAACCTCCCCACCCCCAACTCCACAACAGATTAGGATTTTTTTTTTCTTTTTTGAAAACAAAACACCTGTGCTCTGCCACACCTCAGCCCTCTACTATGTCCAGGTGAGGCAGAGCAGCCAAGTCTCAAAAAAAGAGGAGAGGTGCTTCAGAACAGGCTAGGGAACAGGTTCTCTTCCCGACCCTCCCCGTGCCCCCCCATTCTTTTCCTGAGACCGCCCATCCCCCACTCCTCTTCCTGAGCCCCCCACTCCTTCTCTTCCTGAGCCCCCCCACTCCTTCTCTCCCTGAGCACCCCCACTCTCCACTCTCATCCTGAGCCTTGGTATCTTCCTTCTCCCCATCTCGGGTAGGCAGTTAACAGGTGCCATTCTGTGCCTGTGCAGGCGCCACACCTGAAGACAGATCCTGCAGCTGCCACAGCTCTCCACTCCTCACACCGCAGCCCCTCCAGCACCGTCCTGCTGAGAGCCTAAGCTGCCAGTGGACTTGGTCTGGACCCACACAACCTCCAAGGCCAGTGAGCTAATCAATCGCCAGCCCAGACTCAACCCGAGACTTGGTGTCATCCTCCCTCCTCTCCCATGTCCCTTCTCTCCACACTTGGTGGTCTGGTCTGTCTGTCTCAGGTAGGGTTACTATTACTATGATGAAATACCATAACCCAAAAGCAAGTTTGGGAGGAATGCCTTTATTTGGATTACACTTCCACATCATAATCTATCCCTGAAGAAACAACACATCTGTCTTAGTTTGGTTTCTATTGCTATAATAAAATGCCATGACCAAAGCAACCTCAGGGAGAAAAAGACTGATTTCACGTTACAACTCCCAGGTCACACTCTATCATTAAGGGAAATCAGGGCAGGAACTCAAGGCAGGAACCTGGAGGCAGGAACTGAAGCAGACACCATGGGAGATGCTACTAACTGACCTGTTCTCCATGGTTCACTCAGCCTGCTTTCTTATGCAATCCAGGACTACCAAGCCATGGATGGCACCACCCTAGTGGACCAGGCCCTTCCACCACTAATTAAGACAATGCCCCCACAGCCTTGCCTATATTGCCAACCTGAGGCTTTTGAAGCACTTAGAACAACCGAGTAATGAAATTTTTTATTTTAAAGTGTAAATGGCCAACAGCAACCAGACTGACAGGACTCTGAACTCTGACTTGACTCTCAAAAATACGTTAAAATCCTGAAACTTATTCCTACCTATATCTATATCACTGGCACCCCATGTCCTCCCTTCATCAAAGTCTTCTGTACGTTGGAAAGACTTTAATCCAGGTATGAAGGACTTCAGGGAGCTGAAATAAAATAGAAAGGCTTAAATCCCAATGTTCTCTGTGACTGTGGGCTGATTGTTTCCCTTTCTGAGCCTTGGTCCTCAAATGGAGAATGGGCTTGCAATGCCAGCTACCACTGAGCATCCCCAAGCACTTACCAGTTATTGTATTTGGTAAATGTCCCTGGTCATATTCCTGCCGTGTTCAACTCAAACTCTAACTTGCCTAAGACCCCAGAAACCTCTCTCCAAGACCCTGGAGTCCCTCAGGTGCTACATCTTAACCTCAAGGGCATTTCATCACTATTGCTGGATGTCTGGATGTTTGTTCCTCCACAACCACCAGACCAGCAAGTCCCTAAGGTCCAAGACCTCTGTCATCTGACAGCCCTCAGACAAAAGTGTCCGTACACAGGGCTCTGAAGGGAAGCAAAGCTAGCTCAGGCCAGCACTGTCATCCAAGAGGCCTCAGTCGCCCCTCTACACAGTGAGGACAAAAGGCCCATAGTGTTTGCCTAGCATGCATGAAGACCTGGGTTTGCACCCCCAACACTGCATCAAACAGGGCAAGGAAGCATAAACCCAAACAAAGCACCAGGAGACAAGACAGGAGGATCAGAAGTCTAAGGTCATCCTCAGTTACATAGCAAGTTCAAGGCCAGCTTGGATAGAAGAGATCCTGTCTCAGAAGAAGTTTTCAGAAGAAAAGACAAAGAAGAAGAAGAAAAAAAAAAAGGCTAGGTCAGTCATTGTCTTTTGGTGGAAAGAAGAAAGGAGATTGCCAAGCTGAAAAGATAAGAGCTTGGCAGGGAACAGTGTCTGGGCAGGTTCCTCCTCATCTCCCATCCAGGACACACCCGCCCACCTGTCCTCCCAGACTGACCAGGACCTACCTTTCTTTGGATCTTATCTTGATCTTAAAAGGGAAGGACGACTTGGCTGAACACTAAAGAAAATGATCCCAATCAAAATGCCACTGGCACTCTTTTCTTCTCCTTTGACCTAGAGTGCTAGGAGGGTGAACTGGACCTATGGTGCTTATCAGGAAGGCTAAGGTCGCGCAGAAAAGCGAAAGCAGGAGCTGACCTGCCTTCTGGAGCACAGCATGTTACAAGGAAAGGCAACAAGGTAGGCACATGGCCAACACTTGGTAAATATTTCTTTTTATACCTTTTTTGAAAAAAAAAGGTCACAATTAATAAACTATAATAACAATGATAAGAAGATGAAGAAGTGGAAGAGAGAAAGAAGAGGAGGAGGAAGAAGAAATATGTGGTGATATGATGCCAGGGATGCAACCCAGGTCCTTGAACATGCTAGGCAGGTGTTCCCTGTGAGCCTCACCATCAGCTCTACCACAGGGCATCTTTGTGGAGCCCCTGCTATGTCAGGCACCAAGTGACGGGTCCATCTTCTTGTCTCTATCATTAGACCCCTACTCTGTGTCTGCCTCACTGCCAACTGCAACACATCAGTCCACCTGAGATCACCTTAGTCATCCAAAACAAGCATTTTAAACAAAACGATACAATAATCTAGAATGAGAAATATTTGAGGAAATTGTAAATAATGTGTGTAAATACCTCATGTGTCTTCTCAGTTATCTACAAACCAACAATTTAAAGTGTATTTCTCCTTGTGAATCAGTCAACAAGAAGCCCAGATTTGCCAGAATGCTTAAGGTATCTATAATTATTAGCACATCTTACAGGCATAAAAACTGACACTTATGACAATTAAGTTTCTTGCTCAAACTTACGTGTTAAGAAATACAACCAAAAATTTAACTCAAGACCTTCTGCCCTAACTAAGGCTCTGACCCTCTTAAAGTATCAAGGGCCCTGAATGAACATGAACATCAAGGTTTTCATGAAGCATCAGGCATCCAGTTCTTCAGGAACAGAGCGAGAAAGACAGGAAGTGCTACACAATGAGTTCAAACCAGCCTGGGGAATCTGGACAATAAAGTGACTGGACCCTGCCTCAAAAGTGAACATGTTAAGAGACCTGGGGATGTAATTCAGCGGTAGAGATGTTTGTTCAGATGCATGAGGCCCTGGATTCAATGCCTAATACTTCAAACAAAATAGAAGAAAAAAAAACCTAAGAAGGGAAATTAACAGGAAATAGAAAAATTGGTCATGAGATTAGCTTGTCCTTATCTTCCTCTGTGTTTTCTTGGGGGTGGGAGGGATTGGAATTAATATTTTAATACAGGTTCTAACTCTGTAGCCTAAGCTAGACTCAAATTGGTGACCCTCCTGTCTCAACTTTCAGAGTCTTGGAATTACAAATGTGAGCCACCATGTCCAGTTTGTTACTTCTCCAAATAAAAAGGAAAAAAAATAGAACCTATAAGATTACAGAAAAGATTAAATCAATGGAACAATAAAAGAAGTCCCAAAGAAAAAGGTAGATAGTATATAAAATGTTAAACTTCTGCCTATAAAACTTATGAGCAACATTTTGCATCTGTTAATGGCTTACTCATTTGTAAAAGTAAGGCCCTATGTTGGGCAAGTCAGTTATGTGCTACTTAAAAGTCTCAATAATTGTACTTCTGACATTCAGATGCTAAAACCTTACCAAGCCCCAATGACACAGTTTTAAGTCAGGAAGGCAAAACCCTCTTAAATGGGTTTATCATACTCATAAAACAGGCCCAAGGAATTTGCCCCTTGCCCCATGTGAGTACAAAACAAAGGCGCCTTCCTCAGACAACCTATCAGTCAGTACCCTGAGCTTGGACTTGCCGGCACCCGGGACTATAAGGTACAAATGTCTGTTGTTTTCAAGGTGCCCAGTTGTATGATATTTTTATAGCACCCTTAATGGACTGAGGCATGATCTCTCAATCTGTAAAAATAGTATGACAGTATGTCTCTATTCTAAAAGGTGTGTAAGAATTTGCTAGCACATAGCATACTCTCATAAAGATGTCTCACTTGAGCTACACGGTGAATTCAAGGCCAGACTAGGCAACCTCATCAAAATAAAAAGGAGGAGTCCATATACTCGAATATGAAGTATAAAGATGACCAGGGCTGAGCCGGGCTTTAATCCCAGCACTCATGAGGTAGAGGCAGGTGGGATCTTTGAATGTTTAAGGCCAGCCTGGTCTACCAGAGCTAGTTCCAGGACAGCTAGCGCTGTTACACAGAGAAACCCTGTCTCACAAAAAATAAATAAAAAAAAAAAAGAAAAGAAAATGAAAAAAGAAAAAAAAAAGATGGTCAGGGCTCTAGCTCATCTAGTTCAGTAGTAATGCATAAAGCCTGCAATGCAACACAGAGCCCTGGGGTCAATTCCTAATATACAACTAAAGAGGAGGAGGAGGAGGGAGAGGAGAAGAAGGACAAACAGGAAATAAATAAGTCAGCTACTGAATTAGAATCTCTGCTTCTGGAATGACTAGTCCTGCCACATAATCCAGTAGGCAGTAAAAACAACATGGCTGGGATGGAATGTTCACACAGAGAAGACAGAGAGCTACAAAGACTCAGGACTCAGATAAACTCAGATTGGCCCCCCTTCTTCAGACGGCTCCAAGAGAGCACTCACTTCATTCTAGGACTCTTTCCGCCTTTGGTGCCATAGCCTGAAACTTTTTTACTTAAAATATTAACTTAAATTAAACAACCACTAAATAAATAAATAACAACTTCCTTCAGTGGTCTTCAACAATCACCCAAAACTCTTCCCAGCCAGAGCCAATGGCCCTAAGTAGTTTTTAAAAGTCAGACAAGCAAGTTTTTAATTATTACAATTAGGCATAAATATGAAAATTCAAATAGTAAAAGAGGACAAAGAAAAACATTTCACCTTTGCATCCATCTTCCTTCACAGAGGCACCACTGCTGGGTTCCTGTACATTGCTCCCCACAGTTCGAGCTGACTCTGCAGTTTTTCACCCATATATACATACACTCTGTTCGTGTGTGTGTGTGTGTGTGCGCGCGTGTGTGTGTCTTTCTCTGCTCAGTCTTCTCTCTTGGCGTTAGTTCATTTACGATGAGTCCACACTTTCTACAAGCCGCAAAGGATTCCACCACATGACTTTGGTTACAATTTTAACAAATCTCCTGGGTTTCTATATTCTGGTTGTTACAACAAGAAAAATTTATAAGCAACACCATGATTATAAACACATCTTTGTAAATAAAAACTCCGATCCATATATTAAATATGTAAAACGAATGAAGCTACCAGGGCAGTGGTAAAACCAGTTACTTCCAATCACCACCATACCCTGCAGGACTTATAAAGTAGGTCAAATACTTTAGGCTGCTATTAGGCTCCCTCTTCCTACTTCACTGCCACTTTCTGGATCACTATATCCTGAAACTGTACTTAGGAAAGTTACTGGCATCCTCCCCTCTTGGACCAAGAACCTCCCTCATTTTAGCAACATTTGATACCAACAGCTGCTACAGCCTTCAGGGGACTCTTGCTCCTGTCAGAACAATGTACTGTGCTGCTTCATTTCCACGGCAGCCAGCCCTTCTTCTCCCTGGAATCCTAAAGATAGGCATAGCCAATCTCTGACTCCCGTTCTCCTCTGTAGATTGCCACGTGATAATTCCGGAAGCATGGCGACTTAACCAGGATTCCAACTGTCTGCGGATGGCCTCAAGCAAGGAACATGATGTCCTTGTCCCCACACTTCAAAGAACAAGTTAAATAGCCATGCAGCACTCACTGCCGGACACCCGAGTTGGTAACTTACTCACTGGACTTCAGGCAAGTCTGACCGGCTGAGAATTCTCTCCTCAAGTCTTTCCGGCTCTTTGAACAGCACGCTTCAGCTAATGACTCTCATGGCCTCCCCCTTTCTTCTCCTTTCCATGCAACAAGCTGCCAGATTCTACCAAGTCTACCGGGAAAATGTCTTGGTATATCTACCCTACCTTTGGGTCAGACCATTGCCTCCTTACCTTCTGTCCCAATCCTGATGCCACCAGCATGATTTGCTGGGCACCAACATCACATTTGTCTGCCTTCTCAGGCATATGACTTCTGTAATTGTTTCCTGCCTCACGGGCCTGGACTCAAGGCCTACACTGATAAGACACTCACAGTACCCCTCCCAGACGGTCCAAGTCGCTCAATTTTAACAATATATCCTCATCCCTCCCTCACTAGACAATGGGCTCCTAGAAGACACTTACCAACACCTCATCTCGGGCTACTCCAGAGCCCAGCATGATGCAATCCATTTGTCCATGTAATAAGAGTTTTCTAAAGTTACCTGATACCATTTTCTAGCACATGTTCATATTATTCCAAAAAGGAACTCTTTATAATGTAAATCTTTACTAAAAAAATATTTTAAAGTCATCTAAAACACTTTGGGGTCTATTTAGCTTGTATGACTGGGTGTGTAAAGAAACAGATACCCTCCTGGGACTCACTCTCATACACTCATATACACATTAAATGCCCTAAAAAGTTGTAGAAGTAACTTGAAAATCCCACAAGCAAAACTTCCAGAAGCATTTAATGGTATTTAATGGCTATCTATCAAGATAGTTTTTCTACTTGCCAATAGGAAAACAGATTTAAGAGAGACCAGTAAAATCTCTTGATTTTATGATCTTCGGGTGTCCTAATCGGCTGTCTGAACCAGCAAACACTGAGCTCCGAAGCTGATAATATGACTCAGAGAGAAAGGCCATATGGTAAGTCAAATGTCCAAGAACTGAAACAGCAATAAACACAAATGCTTTTGTGTGACCTCTGCCCGTCAGCTTGGAGGGCATCCACTTAGATGTCCGTCGTTCTGTGAAGCTAAATTCTTTGAAAAGTTAACTTTCTCAATATATCTTTCTAAACTGATGAAGAAGTCACTGAAAAGAGTTTTCAGAAAGTCAAAAGAGGAGGGTCACGCTGCAAAAGCACTACTTTGTACGAAAATATTAGAGGGTACACTCTAAATGTATTCTCCACGTGTGCCCCCTTAGTAAAATGCCACGTGACTCTCCTTCAAGGAGTCAAAACTTTGTTGAAGTTTCCACATGCCCCCATGTAAACTTTAAGAACTGCTAAGTTACTGATTGGGTCCACGTTCAGGGACTGGAAAACCTCTCCGGATTAAAAAGTAGCGTGATTAACAGAGACGTCTGAGTTGGCACAAACGAGGGTATGCCTGACAGCTCGGGAGCCCCTCACAGGTCCATGACCTCCCAAATAGTTCACTTCACAAACGTGGTCCCTTGGTGTTTTTTTAAAGGGCCAACAAGCTAGCCTCACGTTACTGGGATGGGTACTGTACATGGAATCTCCCCAGTCTCGCAAACACTTTCCCTCAGAGTCCCCTTTCAACACACGAGACCTTTCCTCATCCGGGCCGCCACGGACACTGGCTGGACCAGGAGGCTTAGGGGTTTGTCCCTTTTGAGTCCAGATTGGCCTGTGAGCGGAGCTGGAGACCGGCTGCCCGGGGTTGGGGTGTGGCGAGGTTGGGGGGCGGGCGGCCCCACTCACCTGCGATTCATGGGCCGGACTCTCACGGCCACCTTGACCGATGCCATGGCTCATCACGGCCCGACCCGCGGGGGCTCCCACCAGGCCTGCACCCCGCGGCCGCCGGCCGCTCCAGCAACTGTGCCCGAGCCCCCGCCCACTTCCCTCTCACCCGCCCCTCGGCAGGGGCCGACCTGGAGTTGCTAGGCGGCCACACCTGCCAGGCCACTGAGCATGCCCAGAGCGGCTCCGGCCCGCGTGATCCGCGCACCGGGGTTTGGCTGCTGCCCACGGTGCGGAGGGGCGGAGCCCGGAAGCCTGGGCACCGCCTCCTGGGTGGCCTCGCCTTGGAGTCGTTGGCAACCAGTTGTGCTTACCAACTGGCAGAGCCGAATCCTGTCAGGCCCTGAGAAACAAGGAAAAGGAAGATCACTGTATTTAGGATCTTCTCAAGGAATCCTAGGAATTCATTACCAAAAACGAACTTTGCAACCATTAACATGGATCTGGCTTTATTCAGCCCGTGCTAATCAACTCATCTGTCTTGCTGAGAAGCAAACAGTCATACAATCCCTCCTAGAGACTTCTCTGATTCTTCATAAAGGTCTAAGCATGTGTTCTGAACCCCACAATTTAGAATACCAAGGAAACAAAGGATGGAGGATGTTTCGGGCAGATAGAAACGTCGTTATATTGGCTGGAATCATGTATGCCTAAGGAGGAGTTTTTGCATTTTTATGAGTTTGGCTATTTAACTTTAGTCATAGGGGGACCAAACGTGAGGACATGCGCGCTCTTTCTTAAGAGTTAAAGCCTTTAGCATTAATGACCTCTTAACCAGACTCTCTTCCTATAAAGTCATTCATTTAGCCCTGCCATCTTAGAGCCCTCACCTCCACCTGTGCTCACAAAAACTCAGACATCAACTGTCTTCTTCCTGCCCCATTCAGGGCAGCTCAGGACGTGCAGATCAGCTCTTCTCTGGGACCCTGACCTTCTACCTCTGGACTTGCTGATAAAAGACTGTACCGCAAGCTGGCTTACAAAACCTAGCCCTCAAGGTCTCTAACCCGGTCACCAGAGAACATTTTGCCCTCAGGACCTTCATATCCCCGCTGTTATTTCACACTCCCGGGCACAGGACTCAGGTTCAAAAGGACTCTTCTAGAGAGCTTAGTCGTGATGCTCTCACACTCCCTGCAGGGAGCCAAAGGGGGCTCCCAGTTGTTAGCTCCAGCTACAAGACTAGCTTTGAGTCTTCCAGTCTTGCGTTAGCGGGCGCGCAACTTCGAGGTGGCTGACCCGTCTGCAGATCTGGAACCCCGAGAAATTAGAAATGGATTGAGACGATATGTCTGCCAACATATTGTCCACTAGCTCCAGGGACCGTCATTTCATCGGCTTTCCTAGAATCCTACAAGCTAAGTTAGAATCAGAGTATCCCCCTTTGTTCGGGGCCCCTACAAAGCCGAGGGGCTACTACTAGGATAGCTCAGCGATGGGTGCAGAGTCAACCAATGAAGAGCGGGAAAGCTCAGAGTGCTGGAATTGATGAGCGTGCGCAGTAGCAGAAGTTGCCGGCTAGCCTAGGCGCCACGGTTAGCCAGGCGGCTCTCCGCTTTGGCAGTCACGGGCAGGGGCGGAGCCCGCTTTCTATGGGAGCTGTATAGGGACAAACTGTGGGACGTGCTCTCCGGCGGGCGAGACTTCAACACCCGGAAAGCCAGTTACAATGTCACTGCTGATAACAACCAAGAACAGGTAGAAGACATCTGAACTCAACGACCGCAAAATCCACCCTACTCTTAAGGACGACAGTGTTAAGCTGTAGTTTACTTGTTACGCTGATTTCCTGTACCTGATTTTTGTTTGCGTTTGGGGTTATGCAAGCCGGTCTCTCCAGTATTTCCAACAACCTGCATGTTTATAATCCTCCTCTGCTTTCAGCACATTGCTATTGGACACAAAACCGACAAGGTGCAGCGGCCCACGGAACTCAATCAGCAAGTCTGCAGATCTTAAATTAGAAGCAGCGAGGTTTTTCATCACAGATCTGACTGAACAGGCACTTGACTCCCTTGATTAATTTACTCTTTGCACTTCGAAGAAAGAGGGAGAAGAGAGGGAGGGAGGAAAAAAAGGAGAGAGGGAGGGAAGGAGAGAAATAAAGAAAATTACAGAGTGAAAAGAGGGTTATAAGATAAGGGGCTTGCTCTTCTCAACTATAGTGAATGCTCGGGTACCTCTTTTGTTTCCCTCTTCAGAAATATTAGACAGACATCCAGGATTTTACCTACACAGAAGCTTCCTCTGAAAGTCAAGTATTGAGGCTCTCCAAACGCTGAGCAAAGCATCAGTGTGTATAAGGACACCTGCCAGGAAGGCAGCTACTCAGAAGAAACACTGAATAATCTTAAAGTCCCTGAACTTGTATGAGGGGAAAAAAAAAAAACCAAAAACCCACTTCTATATAGTTGGCCGTAGAGGAAGGCACAGCTATAGTAGCAGCTGGGAGTTGGATGATATTAGAAATCACTGATGTTTTGTTCTAGATCAAAACTGTTCCACCTCTCTCCAATTGTTCTTTTATTTTGACCTTGGAATTATGACAATTGTGAAACTGATACTACAACTCATTATTTAACAAAAGTATATATATGACTTCACCTCCTCACGTTTATTTTCTATATTTTGGTTCTTGTATTTCAGAAAAACTGATTTTCTTTAGAATCTTATATCGCTTCTTTTATGTACTTGAAAATGTTACTCTGTGGCTGGAGAGATGACTCATCAGTTAAGACAACTTGCTGCTTTCAAAGGAAGCAGCTGCCAGCACCTACATCTGGCAGCTCACAACCACTCCAGTTGCTCCACTCCAGGTGATCCAATATCCTGTTCATATGAACAGGGGTTGTGTGTGCACATGCGTGCACAAACACACACACACACACACACACACACACACACAATTCAAAAGTAAATCTTGTTTTAGAGAAAGAGAGAGAGAGAGAGAAACACTGTCACCAATAAGGCTCATGAATTTGTATAGGCATGTTTGTATGATTTTATTTGGTTTCTCGTCTTTATTTATTGTTGAACTTCTTCCTGATTATTAAGCAACCTTATCATTCCTGAGTAAGTGTCCGTGATTCAAAGTCCTTAAGTCTTTGTATCTTCAGTACAGACTGAGAAAGCCTGAAATACCATGTTGACTCCTCTTCAAAACATTTGCGTCGGCTGGAAAAACCATTATCAGAAGGAAAATATTATAAACACATTAGTTACACCTTAATGATAAAGGTTTCTATCTTACCTGGTCCTACATCCATTCATTCCCAAAGAAGCACACAAAGACTTTATTAATTATAAACATTGTTGGCCTATTAGCTTACACTTCTTATTAGCTGTTATATCTTACATTAATCCATAATTCTTATCTGTATTAGCCATGTGACTTGGTACCTTTATCAGTGAGGCATTCTCATCTTGCTTCCTCTGTGTCTGGGTGACAACTGCAGACTGAGCCTTTCCTCTTCCCAGAATTCTCCTATTCTGGTCACCCAGCATGTATTTCCTGCCTAGCTACTGGCCAATTAGCATTTTATTAAACCAATACAAGTGACAAATCTTTACAAGGTACAAGACCATTGTCACACAGCACTTCCCTTTTTTTCAAAACAAAAATCTCCTTTGTTTAGCTTTCTCCCTAATCATTAGCCATAACAACTTGTAACCAACACTCTTAAACAAAGACAAACATCCATAATCCATATTTGGGAATGGGGATGTAGTGTTCTAGGCTACTTCCTACTGGTTGGGGATGCTGATAATCTTATGGGGGACCTAAAGAAAATTTAGGATTATAATCAAGTCCTGTCTGGAATATTCTGTGAGGCTTGATCATCTCAACCAGCAGTTTTGAGGCTGTTCTGGAAGTAGAACACAGAGGAAAGTCCAACAGAGGTCCTCTGAAATATTGGAACATCTGGGCCACCTGCTACTATCAGAGATTTTTCAGGGGGACTTCCTTGATCAAACCTGATTTTTCTTAGCCCAGAAAGAATCCACACCCTCACATTTTCTGTAGAAACAAAAGCAAAACCTCTTCTCCAAAGTAACATATCTTTTGACTTAAATTTTGAAATCAAAGAATTTTCGAAACATATATGTTGTATTAATCCAGCAACATTGTAATCAAATGTCTTTTAGCAGCTCTTCCTCCTTACTTAGCCAGCAAACGATTCAAAGACAACACAATAACATGCAGTATCCAGATTCTCTGTGTATTTTCCATCTTGATGTGGTTTTAAAACTCTATTTCTTTTATTTTTATTTTTAACTTTTGGCTTTTTGAGACAGGGTTTCTGTATATCTTTGGCTGTTCTGGAACTCACTCCAGAACCAGGCTGTCCTTCAACTCCAGAGATCACACCTGTTGCTGCCTCCCAAGTGCTGGCATTAAAGGTGTGTGTCACCACACCCAACTGCTTGCTAGCTTGCTTTCTCTCTCTCTCTCTCTCTCTCTCTCTCTCTCTCTCTTTCTTTCTTTCTTCCTTTCTTTCTTTTTTAGTACTTTATCCTTTTTCTTTTCTCTTCAAAGTCTACATATATTTTAAACACTGTAAACCATTAAGAGTTCTTTTTTGGTCTGAATCTATATTTACTGTATAGCTCTCTTTTTCTGATCACATGAGTCTTTAATTTGCTAAGCAATGTGGCTAAGATCAAAGTCATAGCTTTGACAGCTGGATCTACCCCATTCCTTAGCTTTCTGAGAGTCTAGCTTCATGATGGAGGTACTTGCAGGAGCCATGTTCATTGCCACAACTCTATAGAGTTTCAAGGTCCCTGCCACCACCAAGAAGTATACTGCCAGATATGCATGAACACCATTTAAATGTTTGGTAGCAGGGCTTCATAAAAGAGTTGCAAGGATTTTACAGCTAAAACTGAGTCAGGAAACTTCTCTGAAATGAGATGCACTTGCCTCTACCAAACACAGACCACCCGAGAAAATGCAGCTACCAAGAAGCTATGCTTAACTGTTCTTTTTGTGTCTAGATTTCCTTCCAACTGGGTGGTGGTGGTGGTGCATGCCTTTAATCCCAGCACGCAGAAGGCAGAGACAGACAGATCTCTATGAGATTGAGGACAGCCTGGTCTAAAGAGTGAGTTCCAGGACAGGCTCCAAAGCTACAGAGAAAAGTCCTGTTTCAAAAAAAAGCAAAATAAATAATTCTTTCCCAAACTCTCTCAGGTTTTATGTGGGTATAGTTGTCCACATTGGTGCCATTTGTTGATAGAAGTTTCTGTATCAACTGTTCAGTACCACAACCGCTCAGTCCCAAAGAAACACACAAAGGCTGACATTAACTATAAACTGGTTGGTCTATTAACTCAGGCTTCTTATTAACTCTTACATCTTACTTTAACACATAATTCTTGTCTGTGTTAGCCACGTGACTTGGTACCTTTATCAATGAGGCATTCTCATCTTGATTCCTAAGTGTCTGGGTGACAACTGCAGACTGAACCTTTCCTCTTCCCAGAATTTTCCTGTTCTGATAGCCCCACCTCTACTTTCTACCTGGCTACTGGCCAATCAGCATTTTATTAAACCAATACAAGTGACAAATCTTTACAGAGCACAAAACCATTGTCCCACAGCAACACTGTATTCTTTCCTAGTTTCTAGAGAATAAAATTGTTTTTCTCTTTCTAAATAGGAATTTTTAGAAACTTTTATAAACAGATTGAGACATTTACGTTGGAATGTAAGATGTAACTGAAGTCATAAACACATTGACACATTTACGTTGGAATGTAAGATGTAACTGAAGTCTTATAAACACATCTATTTTCTTTTTTCTATATATATTTTTAATTTTTTTAAATTGATTTTATTGAGTTAAATATTTTTCCTCTCCTCCCTTTCACATCCCCTTCCACCCTCTATCTTGGTCCCCATGCTCCCAATTTACTTAGGAGATCTTGTCTTTTTCTACTTTCCATGTAGATTAGATCCATGTATGTATCTATTAGGGTCTTCACTGTTGTCTAGGTTCTCTGGGATTGTAAATTGCAGGCTGGTTTTATTTGCTTTATATCTAAAAGCCACTTATGATTGAGTACATATGATATTTGTCTTTCTGGGACTGGGTTACCTCACTGAATATGATGTTTTCTAGTTCCACTCATTTGTCCACAAATTTCATGATGTCATTATTTTTTTATGCTATGTAGTACTCCATTGTGTAAATGTACCACATTTTCCTTATCCATTCTTTGGTTGAAGGCCAATTAGGTTTTTTCCAGGTTCTGGCTATGACAAACAATGCTGTTATGAACATAGTTGAGCACATGTCCTTGTGGTACAAATGAGCATCCTTTGGATATATATGTAAAAGTGGTATCACTGGGTCTTGAGGTAGGTTATTTCCTAATTTTCTGAGAAATTGCCATGCTGATATCCAAAGGAGCTGTACCAGTTTGCACTCGCACCAGCAGTGGAGGAGTGTTCCCTTTGCCCCACAACCTCTCCATCATAAGTTGTCATCAGTGTTTTTAATTTTGACCATTCCTACAGGTGTAAGATGGAATCTCAGAGTTTTTTTTTATTTCCATTTCTCTGATGGCTAAGGATGTTGAGCATTTTCTTAAGTGTCTTTCAGCCATTTTTAGATTCCTCTGTTGAGAGTTCTCTATTTATGTGTGTACCTCATTTTTTATTGGATTATTTGTTCTTTGGATGACCAATTTGTTGAGTTCTGTGTATATTTTGGAGATCAGCCCTCTGTCCAATGTGGGGTTGGTAAAGATCTTTTCCCATTCTGGAAGCTGCATTTTTGTCTTGTTGACCATGTCCTTTGCTTTACAGAAGCTTCTCAGTTTCAGGAGGTCCCATTTATTAATAGTTTCTCTCAGTGTCTGTGCTACTGGGATTCTACTTAGGAAGTGGTCTCCAGTGCCAATGTATTCAAGTGTATTTCTCAATATCTCTTCTATGAGAATCAGTGTGGTTGGCTTTATGCTGAGGTCTTTGATCCATTTGGACTTGAATTTTGTGCTTGGCAATAGATATAGATCATTCTTCTACATGTTAATATCCAGTTATGCCAGCAACATTTGTTGAATATGCTTACTTTTTTCCATTTTATTTTTTTTACTTCTTTGTCAAAAATAAGTTGTTCATAAGTGTGTGGATTGATATCTGGATCTTCAATTCAGTTCCATTGGTCCTCTTGTCTATTTTTAATGCCAATACCAGGCTGTTTTCAGTACTGTAGCTCTGTAGTAGAGTTTGAAGTCAGGGATTGTGGTGCCTCCAGAAGTTCTTTTATTAAATAGGATGTTTTGGCTATTCTAGGTTTTTTGCTTTTCCATATGAAGTTGGGTTTTGTTCTTTCAAGATCTATAAAAAATTCCTGCGATTTTGATTGGCATTGCATTGAATCTGTATATTGTTTTTGGTAAGATTGCCATTTTTACTATGTTAATTCTATATACCCAAGAACATGGGAGATTATTTCATTTTCTGGTGTCTTCTTCCATTTCTTTCTTCAAAGATTTAAAGTTCTTGTCATACAGGTATTCCACTTGGTTGGCTAGAGTTACTGTGAGATATTTTATGCTATTAAACACATCTATTTTCTAAGGGCAAGGTAACTAATGACTTCAAGTATTATCCACACAGTATGCTTAATATCTCCTTTTATGGGGGTCTGACAACAAGAGCTGCAGTTGAACTTAAGAGTTGCATAGTTGTTCTAGTTATATTTTTATGCCAACTTGACACAAGCTAAAAGTTAAAAAAAAAATACCTCCATCACATTAGCTTGTAGGCAAGTCTGTGGGGGCATTTTCTTGATTAATGACTAATGTGGGAAGACCTCTAACTGCTTGGTTGGTGGTCCTGGATTGTATAAGAAAACAGTATGAGGGCCAGGCATGCAGGCCCATGTCTTTAATCCCAGCAGGAAGGTCTCTATGAATTCAAGGCCAACCTGGTTCACACAGTGAGTTCCAGGCCAGAAAAGGCTACATTGTGAGACCCTGCCACAAACAGTCTGAGAAGACTGTCAGGAATGAGCCAGTGAGTAGCATTTCTCCATGCCCTCTGCTTCACTTCCCACATCTAGGTTTCTGCCTTCTCTTCTCCTAATGATGGACTGTGACCTGAGAGTTTAAGATGAACACATCCTTTCCTCCTTGTTTTCCTTTCGGCCATAGCGTTTATCACAGCAACAGAAACCAAACTAAGATGGCTACAAACCAATGAGCGAAAACACTCTCCTGGTTTTCAAAACCTGTTCAATAATATCAGAAACACATGATGGGCACCAAATGTAAATTCAGCATCATTTCTACTTTCTAAGTTATGAAATTTAAAGGTGTGGTTAGATATCCCAGACATACTACATGTTAAAAGGAAAGGCAATTTGAAATGTGTACCTTGGAGTCTGAAAGAAAACCTAGGCAACAAGGTAACTATAATGATAATCACCAAAAAAAAAAAGTCTTGCTTAGTAATTTCAGTAAAGCTATAAGCGGGTCGCCCTGAATACCAGTTTTCTTTTATAGAAAAGTGAATGAAGAAATCACAGCAGATTCAATTTAATAGAAGCGATCACCCTAAATTACAGTCATTTTATATACTAAGATGAAAAAGATTGTTTTCAATTGCATGTAACTATACCTATGGTCACAAATAGTTCAGAATTGATAGACTTCATAGAGTTGGTGGTAGCATCTCACCTCCTTAAGAGTAAGAAAACACCCTCCCCGCGCAAAGGGCAAGGGAAGGGTCTCATGGATGCAGGCTTTCTGAAGACAGGCCTTGCAGGCGAGACTGAATTTGAACTGCCAAAATGGGTAAGAAAGGAATTTTTGAGACAAAAGAAATACCTTAGAAAAATGTTCTGAGCTGAGTTCTGAGAGGTTCTTCCTTCTCAATCAGTGAGAAAACCTATTACTGATCGAATGAAATAGAATGTGAAGGTTTAAAATATAATCACACAGAGGATGCAAGTCATGGTAAACCATTGCTAAGCTAAGCATGTCAAAGGCCCAAATTCTATTTCTAGAGCCAATGATAAAAACAGTTATAATTTTCTTCTGGCCTGGCAGGCATGCCTTGCAGTGTCCTGCTATGCATCTTCATTGGAGGTGGAATCTGCTAGTGCAAGTCTTCAGAGCTGGTTGTGAAACTTCCTTTGGCTCACAGAATGCAGTAGAGTTCAATTGCTATGATCTGCAAACCTTGGCCTCATGAGGACTTGCATGCTTCAAAACTCACATGACCCCAGCTCCTTTTATGTGGTCAAGTCCAGGTCAGCCTGCTGAATGATCACATGACTCAGTTAAACCCAGTTTAACTCACAAACTCCAGTAACCAGTCAAGCACTAGACTTGTAAAGGCTACCCAAGACCAGCTCATCCCAGCCAAATCAGCAACAGATCATGTGTAACTGAAAGAGGATGAGAATGACTGACCCCATCCAGACCAATAGAACTACCTCACTGACCTGTAGCCATTGCTGAAGCCACAGGGGTTTAATGTATGTGTGTTACTGGTCACAAAAGGAGCAATTCAGTAAGCAGTAATCTTGTAGAAATATGAGTAATGGGAAATCAGGGGCCCTGCTCAGATATCTTTAGAAATAAAGCTGAGATCTCACTCTTCTCATGGTCATTTGTTCATTTGTTCTTGAAGACACTGAGGCAAGGTGACCTTGGAAGCCTCTTTCCTCACCCAGCTTCAGAACTTCAATCAATGAAACAGATTTGTGGAAGCATGGGTACTTTCTGAGCATGGGTTGAACACTGCCATCTCCAAACCCGACACCCTGAGAGTCCTTTTCCTGGTCCACTCACTACATCACTCAGCAGTGATTCCCTCCTCTTCAGACTCTGCTGCACAGTTGACTTTGCTCATTTGTGACTTGCTAGGACCAAAACACAATTTCTTTTTTGAGGCAGGACATAGCCCAGGCTGACCTGTATCTCCCAATCCTCTTGCCTCAGCCTTCCCAGCTTTAGCGATTTATTTTAAAATTTGTCTTTCTGCATCTCTCTTCCAAAAATATTGCAAAGCTTTTAAAGATAAATAATGGGTCTTATAAGGCTCTATACTCCCAGCTGTAAACAGAGACTGCTTGTTCATTTCCCCGCTGCCCAGAACCGAATAATCACAAAGAAACTATATTAATTGCAACATTGTTTGGCCTATTAGCTCAGGCTTCTTATTAACTAACTCTTACATTTTAAATTTAACCCATTTCCATCAATCTGTGTATCGCTATGAGGCTGTAGCCTACTGTTAGGTTCCTAAGGTTCTGGCGTGTCCTTCTCCTTCCACAGCTACATGGCATCTCTTCAACACTGCCTACTCTCACTCTCTGTTCTGATTCCCTGCCTGGCTTTACTCTGCTAAGCCATTGGCAAAAACAGCTTTATTCATTAACCAATAAAAACATCACACATACAGAAGGACATCCCACATCATCTCCCCTTTTTGTCTAAATAAAAAGGAAAGTTTTAACTTTAACATAGTAAAATTGCATATAATAAAACAGGCATCAAGCAAGAATTACAGTTATAATGTCCCTTTGTGAGTCAAAATTTTTATATATGATTTATCTTTTATCATAACTAAAAAAAACTATAACTATCTATCTTCAACTCCACCAAAGACCCCAGAAGGATATAATGTTACCTAGGTAAACAGGAAGCACATTGTAAGCAACTTCCAAAATTCTAGAATTCATATATTGCTTCCTGTACAATCACCCAAAGTTCTTTTGTAATGTTGGGGCATCTATCTTCAGCCTATAGGCCTGTAATATTTGTCAAACTTTTCCAGGAAGCAGGAAATCTGAACACTTGTTAAGCCTATATTGGCAATTGATCAGTCACTTTCTTCCATGTCCTGCAAAATGTCTGGAAGTCTCATTCATGAAGCAGAAACCCAGATGGACTATCTCTTCTTCTTCTTCTTCTTCTTCTTCTTCTTCTTCTTCTTCTTCTTCTTCTTCTTCTTCTTCTTCTTCTTCTCTCTTCTTCTTCTTCTTCTTCTTCTTCTTCCTTCCTTTCTTTCTTTCTTTCTTTCTTTCTTTCTTTCTTTCTTTCTTTCTTTTGGTTTTTTGAGACAGGGTTTTTCTGTGGCTTTGGAGCCTGTTCTAGAACTAGCTCTTGTAGACCAGGCTAGCCTTGAACTCACAGAGATCCACCTGCCTTTCCCTCCCAAGTGCTGGGATTAAAGGGGTGAGCCATTACTGCTTGGCTGTATATCATCTCCTTTAGGCAAATTCAGC
This sequence comes from Myodes glareolus, assembly GCF_982192425.1. Classification (NCBI taxonomy): domain Eukaryota; kingdom Metazoa; phylum Chordata; class Mammalia; order Rodentia; family Cricetidae; genus Myodes; species Myodes glareolus. The sequence continues at coordinate 35,652,172 of NC_142035.1, read as the reverse complement.
AATCACTTTTCTCTGAGTCCTGCATGTCCAGCTCATACAGCAGACCAACAAGAAGTTCAGACAATTGCAGTTTCTTGTCCAAATGGCTAGTCTTGTCACATTGAAGGCAAATTCCATAACAAGTTTCTTTGATGCCCATCAACCTTTCTGAAGTAATGGTGCTGCCAGAAGCAGACATGTCTCACTATCAAGAAAAGCCTAAGTTTTTAAAACATTTTACATGCCATATTCTGTATTTCTTTGAAAGATTTAGAAAACATCTATCCATCTGAAATATATCTCTATATATCTACAAAGCCTAACTAACATGACTATAATTTTATGAGATGACTATCTATTAATCTGTATTTATTAACTATACATTACATTTTTAAATAAGCTGCATAAACATAATACCTTAAACAAGAGTAGAAATATATATGTATATATACATAGTGTAACAAAATTGACCTTAAATTTGTATCAATAGACCAAAGCCCATACCAGTGCAAAGTATTTATTTTTATATCATATCCCCCCTTCTTTTTAGAAAGTGATTGACTGTGACCATTTAACCATATATAACCAACCACCATTAAAATAAAATAAGCATTAATAAAGAGTCATTTTGGGAATGTGGGTGTTGTTCTTTCCAAACTGCTTCCTGCAGTTTGTTGGGTGAAGTATTTTTAGGGGTTCACAAAGACCTTTCAAAGGTCTATCAAACCACATTAGCCTGGAAGGAATCCACAGGTTCGCATCTTCTGTGGAAACAATAGCAAAACCTCTTTTCCAAAGCAACATATCCTTGAACCCAAATTTGGAAGTCAAGATACCTTTATGTTGGTTTAACTTAGAAGTCCCTAGAATTAAATGTCTTTCTGTAGTCAAAAATTTCAAACAGAACACAGTAATATACAAAATCCAGACTTTCTGTGTATATTCATCTTTATGTGGCATATTTTTCTTTACTGCTTTAATCTATGACTGTCTGTAGTCTTTTATATTACTGCTCTTTCTATTTTTTAAACCATTTACTTCTTTTTATAACTGTCTATACTCTTTTTCCTCTCTCTCACAAGCCTACATACATTTATCTAACACTGTGACCCATTCAGAGGTCTTTTTTTTTTATCTGAATCTGTCTGTATTGTGTATCTGAAATCATTTTCTGACCAGGAGTTATTTTTCTTTAAATACCAAGTGGATATGGCTAGGATCAACACCGCAGCCCTGTCTGTTTGCTCCACCTAGTCCATCATGGCAGAGGCGTGTTCACTGTCTCTGTGAGTCATGCTCACCACCCCAGGTCTAGGAATAATGCTGGTCTATGTCACCATTAAGCAATTAGTAGCAAGCTGCTCACAAACCCTATTTAAGTGCAGGACCTCCCCGCAAAGAGCCAGAAGTTCATGCTACCAGCGTGAACCATGAAGATGGCTCTTAAAGAAGCCATTCAGTTTTTGCTGCTAACACTGAGCCAGGAAGCCTTTTCTTAAAGAAAAACGCACCTCTGATTGTCATCAGCAAACAGAGCCCACCCAAGAAAATGCTGCTCCCAAGAAGCCTTTTCTTTTGTGTATAGAATTCCTTCCCAAACTCTCTCAGATTGTATGTGGATGTAGTTGACCCACATTGGCACCATTCATAAACAGAGACTGTTTGTTCATTTCCCAGCTGCCCAGAACCAAATAATCACACAAACTATATTAATTGCATTATTCTTTGGCCTATTATTTCAGGCTTCTTATTCACTAACTCTTATATCTTAAATTAATCCATTTCTATCAATCTATGTATCTCCATGAGGCTGTGACCTACTGGTAAGGTTTCTAAGGTTGTGGCTTGTCCTTCTTCCACAGTTACATGGTATCTCTTTGATTCTGCCTACTCTCTTTCTCTATCTCTGTTCTGATTTCCCGCCTGACTTTACTCTGCTAAGCCATTGGTCAAAACAATTTTATTCGTTAAGCAATAAAAGCATCACATAGACAGAAGGACATTCCACATCACCCAGCAATGTCAGCTTGTAAGAAGTTCACATGACAATTAGCAAAACTGATAAACTCATTACACCATTCTCTTTCTGCAGATGACTGATGTATATATTTGTGAATTTCTACAGGATGATTTTCGGACCTATTTTGTCCCTTTTTGTTCTTTTAAGTGGCGCATAACATTGAGGTTATGCCATTTGTTACTGTCAAGCTTAATTAAGTCCATTATAATTCATTAACCCCTGTGCTTGTTTTTTAATTAACATTGATTAACACGAACAAGTACAAAATAGGCCATCAGCACTTTTCAGAAGTGCTGATTCTGATTATATTGGTAATTCAATACAGTGTTGAAGATGGCTGGATAGTAATTTGTACTCTCTTTACTCAAGGAGATGAATGCTACAGCGTAAAACTAAGTCTAGAACAGAGCACTCCACTCATCCATTCCACCTGATTAAGCCTTTACCTACTAACTCTAGCTATGGTGGCTTAAACCTTGTGTAAGATTGTGGAAGGTACAGGGTCAAGTACCTTGCCTAATTGCATTCCTGGGACAGATAAGGGAGGTGTTTCAAAGTCAACAGATGGATGGTAGATGATCTAGGCATAGCAAACCAGCCCCTCGGGCATATGATAGATGACTAAAGGCCAAGATCTGACATTGTAGTTCTGGGACCAAGTCCAGAGTTTGATTACAACAGGTAAAATGGTGAGAATGCTCGACAATGAAGACCCCAGAGAAAATGACTCCAAAAAACCTTGAAGTGAAGGAACAACCTAGAAATAAATTATCTTTGCCTGTCCAATAATACTTTGCCAAAAAAAAAAGTCCTATGTTCTAGATAGTGTTTAGGTACACTTTCCTCCATATTAGGGGTCATGTATATCCTGGAATTCATGTCAAGGAAAGGTCATCATGTGTATATGTAAGGTCACACAGCCAGGAAAGGATGCACACACATTCAGACTTCTGTACATTTCCAGGAAGAAATGTGGAATGATTAGAATCTGCAGTGGTTTTTGTGCTTCTTTGCTTTGTTTTGTGTAAAATAAGTTCAGTGAGATTCTGCTTTCCAGGGAAGGATTCATGGAACTGATACCATCCAAATCAATTGACCCTGAGCCAACGACTAGGTAATGAGGTCATGGAATCCTTGTGGCTCATGTTCCTGCACCAGAAAAATATGCTGAAGAAGTCATTCAAATACTGAAAAAGAGTGTCCCTATATTACGGAGGTGCTTCCAAGTCGTTACTGAGGATCATTAATATGCCTTAGCTAGCAAGCCTTGTGCACACCTGTGTGACTCATGGAGTAGAAATCTGCCAGGTGAAAAATATGTGAGAAGTTGCTAAGGGCCATAGAGCTTTAAAGTATTGAAGCTGGGTTTGAGTCAGATGTCTATGTCCTGAAGACACAGATATTCTTCAGTGCCTTTTCTGAAGAGACGGGTTGGAGAAATTTCTAGAAACAGAAAAGTAGCTGTCAGAAGAAGAAAATAAATAAAGAGAGAAGAAAAATAGCAGACAAATGCAAGCTGATATGAAGGGTCAGAGTTACCTGACACTGTGACATTAGTCACAGTCCCATTTGGTATGTGGAGAATTCTTCCCTGCCATTACCAAATACTGCACTTGGGGTATTTCATGAATCCAGCAATGTATTGAAGTCACGTGATCCTCTTTCCCAATGTCTCATTCATTCACCCTCCCCCAGCTATATGTAGAAACCTTACAACAAGATTTCTCTTCTTACTTTTAAAGAAGATATAAAATATATTCAGTGGATACAAAAAGTTCAAGCACAAAAATTGTTTCATGAGTTTGTTTCATTTGTTTGCTATAGCAGAATATCTGAGACTAGGCGATAATATTACAAAAAAACGAAGGGTTATTTTGCCTCAGAGAAGGGGAAGTTCAAAAGCATAAAGTCTCCATTGTCTTAGTTTCTGAGGGAGCCCGTAGCTGCTTCAGCTGATGAGAAAAAACAGAAAGACAAACATGAACATTCCAAAGACAGAGAAAACACTCTCTGTCCTGAAAGAGAGCATCATGAATCTGTAACCCTGTTATCCAAATGGTCCCCACTGGACTTCATTCCCAAGGCTTCATGAAATTAAGCACCAGCATAAATTTCTGGGATGACAAACCCTACCCAAACCATAGTAATGACCAGATAGTCACCCCCCAGATGAGATTTCAAGCACTGTACATCAACAGTGATATAATAATAATAAATAATAACAATAGCAAATAATTCCCTGGGGGTACAGGCTTTTTATCTTTAAGCTATGTGTAGAGTAACTATTTTAAGACAGTAATAGGCATACATTTTAGTATATATTTTTACAAACTTTGACAAATGCAGATGGTGGCATGGCTCCCAGCGATCAAGTTATATAAAGACACTGACACCCGCCAAAATTCCCCTAGGCCCTTTGTAGAGCCTTCCCTCTAGTCCAGCCCCCGAGCAATTACCAATCTGTTTTCTGTGTTTCTATTGTTCATTTTTTTCTAGAATAGCATGTAAATTGAATCATAGCATGCATGCCTTTTGGAGTTTGGCTTTGCATAATGCATTTGAAATGCATTCGTATTGTTGGATGTACCCATGGCTCCTTCTGTTACTGAATTTAATTATATCACATTCTGTTTAGTGGCTCACCAGTCAGAGGACATTTGGTTTATTTCCAATTTTGAGTGATTATGAATAAAGCCATTATAAATGGTCACACACTGGGTTTTGTATGAGCCTAAAGTATTCATTTCTTTGTCATAAAAACCTAGAAAGCAGCATTTCTTAATCTATACCAAATGTATGTTTAACTGTTTCTTGATTTTAAAGCAAAATCCTTTCCTAGAGTAGAATGTGTCATTTTGTATACCTATCAACAGTGTATGCACACTTATTTACATCTGTGTGTGATGTGTTTTCCATCTAAAATTCTTATACATTGTTGATAGGTATACAAAATGGTATACTCTACTTTAGAGAAGGGGTTGCTACATTCACAGCCTATACTCTGTCCAGAGTCTTGCTAGTTAGTTTTACTGGCCTCAAATTCGTGATCTTTTTGCCTATACCTCCCCAGTTTTGAGATTATGGATGTGCACTGCAACACACAGCTTGGTTGTGTTATATTCTCACCAGTATTTGACATGCAAATATTTTTAGAGGCATTTTACTAGGGTTGTGAGCGGATTTTTGAAACTGACAGCATACTTATAAAATGCATTACTGTCTTTAAAGAAGACTTGAAATCAATCTTAAATTTATTTATATGATAACAACCTTGGCCCAACTAATTAGCAGCTCATGTTAATAGTCCTATCTGGAGCTACTTGGACCCTAATTAAAAATAAATACATAAATAGATAGATAGATAGACGATAGATTAGATAAATGATAGATTAGATAGATGATAGATAGATAGATAGATAGATAGATAGATGATAGATAATAGACAGATAAACAAATGGCTTTTCTCTTCCTCTTCTCCACCTTTATCCCCATCTCCATCCTCCTAGCAGCAACTGAGATTTACACCAGGACTGCATCTTTGTTTTTCTTTCAAATGCTAATAAAATTGTCTTTGAGCTTCCTTTTGAGTCCATATCTAAATTATCTTACTAAGGAGTCCAATTTTCCACAAAAGAAAACTCTGATTTCACTGGTACCAGTATTTTATAAGCTTTTTTCAAGGTTAAAAGTCTCTGTGTTTCAATTCTTCACAGACCTGGAAAGAACGATACTCAACTTCATATGGAAAAACAAGAAACCCAGGATAGGCAAAACAATCCTGTATAATAAAGGAACTGCTGGAGGCATTACCATCCCTGACATCAAGCTCTATTACAGAGCTACAGTAATGAAAACAGCTTGGCATTGTCATAAAAACAGAGACGTTGACCAATGGAATCGAATTGAAGACCCGGATATTAATTGACACATCTGTGAACACCTGATTTTTGACAAAGAAGCAAAAAAAGATACAATGAGAAAAAGAAAGCATTTTTAACAAATGGTGCTGGCATAACTGGCTGTCAACCTGTAGAAGGATGAAAATGGATCCATACCTGTCTCCATGCACAAAACTCAAGTCCAAATGGATTAAAGACCACAATATAAATCCAACCACACTGAACCTGATAGAGGAGAAAATGGGAAGTAACCTTCAATGCATGGGCACAGGAGACTGCTTCCTAAATAGAACCCCAGTAGCACAGACAATAAGAGCATCAATAAATAAATGGGACCTCCTGAAACTGAGAAGCTTCTGTAAAGCAAAGAATACAGTCAATAAGAAGAAAGGGCAGCCTACTGAATGGGAAAAAAATCTTCACCAACCCCACATCAGACAAAGGATTGATCTCCAAAATATATAAAGAACTCAAGAAATTAGACATTAAAATTCTAAATAACCCAATTAAAAAGTGATGTACTGAACTAAACAGAGAATTCTCAACAGAAGAATTTCAAATGACCAAAAGATACTTAAGGACATGTTCTTCTTCCTTAGCTCTCAGGGAAATGCAACTCAAAACAACTTTGAGATATCAATCTTACACCTGTTAGAATGTCTAAGATCAAAAACACTAATGATAGCTTATGCTGGAGGGAATGTAGAGTAAGGGAAACACTCATCCATTGTTGGTGGGAATGCAAACTTGGGCAACCACTTTGGAAATCAGTGTGGCAGTTTCTCAGAAAACTGAGAATCAACCTACTTCAGGATCCAGCAATTCCACTCTTTGGAATATACCCAAGAGATGCCCAATCACATACTACAAGAGCATTTGTTCAACTCTGTTCATAGCAGCATTATTTGTAATAGCCAGAATCTGGAAACAACCTAGATGCCCCTCAACTGAAGAATGGATAAAGAAAGTGTGGCACACCTACACATTAGAGTACTACTCAGCAGTAAAAAATAATGACATCTTGAATTTTGCATACAAATGGACGGAGTTAGAAAACATTATCCTGAGTGAGGTAACCCAGACCCCCCAAAAAAATATGGTATGTACTCACTCATAAGTGGATACTAGTCATAAACAAAGGGCAACGAGTCTATAGTTCAGAATCCTAGAGAAACTAAGTAATAAGGTGAACCCAAAGAAAAACATATATAGACCCACCTGGAAATTAGAATCAGACAAAAATTTGGGAGCAGGAGAACAGGGGATAGAAGGAAGGGGAGAAGGGGGATTGAGGAGAACTTGAGGGAATGGGATAGTCGAGACGGAGGAAGGACAGATATGAGAACAAGGAAAGAGATATCTTGATTGAGGGAGCCATTATGGAGTTAGCAAGAAACTTGGCTCTAGAAAAATGCCCAAGAACCCACAGGGATGACCCCAGCTAAGACCCTAAGCAATAGAGGAGAGGGTGTCTGAACTGACCTTACCCTGTAGTCAGACTGATGATTATCTTAAATATCACCATAGAACCTTCATCCAACAACAGATGGGAACAGAAGCAATGACCCACATTGGTGCACTGGACTGAGCTCCCAAGATTCAATTGAAGAGTGAAAGGAGTGAGAATATGAACAAGGAGGTCAAGACCATGAGGGGTTCAGCCACTGAGAGGTTTGCTTGAGCTAATGGTAGCTCACTAACTCCAACTGGACTTGGAGTGAATGAGCAACCAAGTCCCTGTGAAGCGGGTTGACAGCTGGGGCAGATTGAGGGGTCACTGATAGTGACACTGGGATGTGTCTCATGGGATCCTGTTCTTTTTTGATGGAAGCCTTGCTCAATCTAGACATAGTAGGGGGGGCCTTGGACTTTCCACAGGGTGGGGTGCATAGCACTCTTTTAGGGTTGGAGGAGTGCGGGGGGGAGTCTATGAAGGGAGAGGGAGGGGACTGGGAGGAAGGGAGAGAGTGGGAATTTGGATTGATATTTTTAAGTAATAATAAAAAAAGAAAAAAGTCTCTGTGTTCATTTCTTGGGTATTTATGCATGTGTGTATGCATAAATGTATGTGTTCAAAGAACAAATTGCAGGTATATTCATGTATATACCATACACCATGTATAGATGTACATACTGCTTATATAATGAGATGTCATTTATTTGATTTGGTTTAATTTGGCCCCACAATCCCTGCAACTTCATCAAATTATTTTCATTTTTAAAAAATTCTCTTGGGCTGGAGAAATGGCTCAGCGGTTAAGGGCATTCATTGCCTGCTCTTCCAAAGGTCCTGAGTTCAATTCCCGGCAACCACATGGTGGCTCACAACCATCTGTAATGAGGTCTGGTGCCCTCTTCTGACCTGAAGGCATACACGCAGACAGAATACTGTATACATAATAAACAAACAAATAAATATTTTTAAAAAGGCTTTCTTAAAAAAATTCTCTTTCTCTGCCTCTCTGACTCTATCCCTGCCTTTGTCTCTCTTTGTGTCTCTGTCTCTGTATGTGTGTCTGTCTGCCTATAGGTATGTGCGTGTGTGCGTGTGTGTGTTTACACACTTATAGCATGACAGACACTTGGTGATGTTCAGGAGACAACTTTCAGGAGTTTGTCTTTTCTCTTTATATACTGAAACAAAGTCTTTCTTGTTTCTGCTGATATTCTGACTTGCAACCTTCTGGGTTATTTTACTGTTACTTCCTCCCATCTCCCTATAGGAATGCTGAGATTACAGATGCTGGTCACATAGAAGGAATCCTGAGATTACAGATGCTGGTCACTATAGCAGGAATGCTGAGATTACAGATGCCAGCCACCATAGCAGGGATGCTGAGATTACAGATGTCAGCCACCATAGCAGAGATGCTGAGATTACAGATGCCAGCCACCATAGCAGGGATGCTGAGATTACAGATGTCAGCCACCATAGCAGAGATGCTGAGATTACAGATGCCAGCCACCATAGCAGGGATGCTGAGATTACAGATGCTGGTCACTATAGCAGGAATGCTGAGATTACAGATGCCAGCCACCATAGCAGGGATGCTGAGACTGCAGATGCTGGTCACCATGTCCAGCTTTTCACTTGGGTTCCAGGAACTGACTTGGGTTGCTAGACTTGTACACCTAGTGCTTTTATGTGCAAAGCAAATTTACTGGTTCTCATTTTCAATTACTCGTTTTCCTCTCCCATCTCTTCCCCGTGAGTAGGAAGGACATTCTGTGTCTTTCTGAACATGGTGATATCCTCAGATTTGCATGTTAGATATTATCTGTTCTTTATAAATAAACAAAGTTTGACTGAGGTGTGTCCAAGTGGTAAATGAGCGTGAGGTCCTGGATTCAAATCCCAGAAACTGAGGAAAGAGAGGGAGATGGGAGAGATATCTTATTCTTCCTATTGGAAGTGGGGTATATTTGACCATCAGTAAAGGAATGAGAAAGCCAAAACAACAGTTTGCCCATGAGAGCGTCTGCTCACTGGGCCTACGCAAGCAAAGTTTCCTCAGGGTTTCTCAGATGGTCCAACGCAGCGGGGGAAAAAAGCATAAGATACCCAGGTGTCAAGACTCTGTAGCCCACCTACCAAAGTCAGTGTAATGAAGTTCCAGGGTGAGGGTCAAGCTCCATTTCTTTGCTGACTGCATAGAAAGACTTTATCATGGAACCAGGCAAAATCTGAAAGGAGAAGGGAGGGGTAAAGAGGGGGAACAAGAATTTTCTCCCATGCATCTACTTTCCAAAAGAGATCTGATTCCAGCAACTAAACATCAACCTCACTCCCACCCTCGGCCTCGAAGATGGATGGCCCGCGTGGAAGAGTCTCAGTTTGCAAACATTTCCTGTCCAAGGTCGCACGGACAGGATGCATCCATTTCCCGAAATGAACACCATCATGGAGGCCTTCTTGAAGCCGCCAGAGCTTATGAGCCCCTTGCTGATGGAGTGGGGTAATGACACTGCCAAGTGATTGAAAGGGCTTAGAATGTGATTTCCTATTTGGTTCAGACAAAATAAAACCATTATCTGTGCTTCATCTTTTTTTAAGGAGATTGTTTTCTGAGCTCTTCCGTGCTTGAAGCCTGGTCCAGTACCGAGGAACAGTATTATCCTGTCACAATTATAGATCAGTTCATCACCAAACCAAGCTTCCAATCTCCTTGAACTCTTTCTAGAGAAAATGACTTTTCTGGGTCTAGCTTATCTTCAGGTATGTTGCCTTCCCCAAAAGATGTTGCTACAAACATCCATTTGACTATAGAGAACTACCTGCCAGCACAGACTGGGGCACTGAGGGATTTACAAGGGGCTGCCTCCTGCATGAAGCTAACACCCATCATTAATCCAAGATCAGGAAAAGTGAGACAGACACACAGATGCAATGGGACTGCTTGCATGCTTGAATGAATTATGAAAATCCCTAGTAAGAAAAAAGTTAGGGTCTCTTGGCACCTTTGTTAAATGTTGCTCTAGTCTGCCTGTGTCCATGGGCTTACACAGACAAACCACAGAGCAGCAGCCATTGAAAGAAATCTGTTCTCCCTCTCACACCGTTACACCTGTAAGCCACACAGTCAGACCAGCTCATTTTACTAAATAGCTTTTGATTTTCAGGTATCATTCTGCTATAGCTGTTTTTTCCTTTTCCTCCCTCCTTTCCTCCCTCCCTCCTGCCCTCCCTCCCTCCCTCCCTTCTTTCCCTCCTTTCTTTCTTTCTTTCTTCCTTCTTCCCTCTTCCCTCCCTTCCTCCCTTTTATTCCCTCTCCCCTTCTCTCCTTCCTTTCTTCCCTTGGTTTGTTACATTCCAGGAACATAGAAAGCAACAGGATCATTACCAGCCCCCTACATATACACATAAGCAGTAGACAATCCTCTAGCCTTGTACTTTTCCAGGACCCGAATATCGTTCATTCTTTTAAATAGGTATATACAAATGTATACAGCCATTAACTTGTTAATATTTTATTTATGATAAATAGAAAATCACTATTCAAGCATTTTAAGTGTAGAGTTTAGTGATTTTAAATAATCCATGCTCTCTTACGTCACCACTATCTGTCTCTTGAACTTTTTCATCTTCTCAAACAGGAAATCTGTACTCACCGCATGCTAAATCCCTTCCCTGAAACCACTATTGAACTTTCTGACTCTGTCAGCCAAACTTCTCTACCCTTCCTTCAAGGGGAGTCCTGCAGCATTTGATTTCTGTTGTTTACTTTTTTTCTGTTTATCTTCCCAAGCCTAAGGTCTTCAAGTTTTATGTATATTGTAGTGTATTTAAGAATCTTATTCTTTTTTTAAGGTTGATGATATTTTCTTATATGTATACACTACATTTTGTGTATCCACTTGGGTTGTGTAATATCAATCACACTGGCAAGTTGTCTTGGCTGTTTGCTGTTGTTGAGGCTGACTATGGGAAGAGAAGATGAGGCCCCTTGTCTCAGAAGTCCCAATGTTTATTTCATAGACCCTTCAAATCTCCTTGTTCTGAGTCAGGCTGGACCCTAACTCTTTAACAGGGAGAAAGGAGGCCAGTGAACTGGGGTGTTAAAAACATCACAGAAGAGGCCTAGAGAGATGGCTCGGAGAACCCATTTCACTTCTCAGTTCCCACAAGGCAACCATTCTTGTTGCCAGTTGACGTCTTCTTCTTACCTCCAGGGGCACCAAGCTCACAATTGGTGCTCATGCATACATTCAGGAAACCACTCACATGTAAAACAAATAAATCGAATTCAATTTTTAAATAAAATAAATCTTTTAAAAATCTTTACAACCTCGAGAATAGCTGGTGACAAACTACTTCCAACAGAAGTTATTACTGCTATCTCATGACATAAAGATGCCTGCAGGGGGCACAAGATGCCAGATCATCCATGGGGAGAACGTCCCCAGGAACTCTAGCCTAACTGCTGTAGCCTAGCTTCCCAATTGAGTTCTGCTTGATGCTATAAATGCCCAATTTGAAGCTGTGTCGCTCTTCATCTCCAGCTTGTTCTTCGTTCTTTTACTCAGAAGCCTCATCTGAAGGGAAATGCTCTACTCTCTCCAGGCCTCCTAATCAGTAGCTCCAGCTAGCCACCTCAAGTCATTTCTTCTAGATGTTGGAAGTGTCCAGTTCGACGATCTCTATCTACGACTTGTTACTGTTCTTTTACTTTTGCTTGATACGTGCTTAATAAACTCTCTGGTTTAAAGCTGAAAGGACAGCTCTCTCATAGGTCATTTGTCAGCTGGCAGGGGTTGTTTTCATTTTTTAGCGTCTGTGAACAATGTTCCTATGACCATAGGTACACCTTTTCTCACGCTCGTGCTTTCTGTTGTATCAGGTATGTGACTAGCATGTGAGACAGCCGCATCATATGTAATCTGTTGTATCAGGTATGTGACTAGCATGTGAGACAGCCGCATCATATGTAACCTTGTGTTTACTTGTTTAAGAAACCGCTACGCCATTTTCCATAGCAGCTACGTTATTTTAATTCACCTAATCTACAAATATTTCAATTTATCAATAAACTCACCAAATTTTATTACAGAAAATAGGGACTAAAGACAGTGAGAGAACCAAGTGGGTAAAGACATTTGTAACCAAGACTTGGTGACCTGACTTTAAACCCCGATACTTGCGTGGAGGAAGGAGAGAATTGACTCCATGAGCCACCTCCTCAAATTGCCATGGTACATGCAGTAACCTCTCTCCCAACATATATGCAAAACAAATAAATAAATATAAATAAATAATTTAAGAAGTGGAGTTTTTGTTTTGTGATGTAGATGGGCTTTGTTTGTTTTCTTGCTTGCTTACATTTTTTTTTCCAGTCCTAGGAAGCATACCTACAGTCTTAAGCTTGGTAAGAAATCTTTCTTCTGGGAGTCACTACCCAGTTTTTGCTTTTGAGGTTATGAGATCTTGAAGTTAAAATCCTCATACTTCAGCCTTTGAAATGCTGTGATGCCTTTGTGACTAGTTTTATTTTCTTAAATGACAGCCATCCCAACAGACCCTGCTATGGATGTTTTTAAGTGGAGTAATCACTGTTTATTCACAGAATTCCAACTAAAGATAAGGACAAGCCAGGCATGGTGTCCCCACACACATTCAGCTCAGAATTTGAGGGACTAAAGAAGGGAGATTGAGTCCAGCCTATATAATGAGACCCTCTCAAAATAAACAGCTGAAAAAAAAGTGTGGGAGGGGAGAAAAAGGAGGATAGAAGGGAAATTAATGAGGACACTGAGTAGTTAATCAAGAAATTTGGAATTTCCCCATCACCAGAATCTGGGCCCCGTGCTATTTGTTACGATGGACATTCTAGTCTTCTACAGGGATGGCCCAGAGGTTAAAAGTAATGATTGTTCTTATGGAAGACCTGGATTCCATTCCCAACACCACATGGTGGCTCACAAACTGTCCAGTTCCAGTGGATCCAATGCCCTCTTCTGACCTCCATAAACATCAGACATGCATGTGCTACACAGGCATACATACAACCAAAACATTCACATGCATAAAATAAAAATCAAGTCTAAACAAAAAAATCTAAAAGAAAAACATACTTAGGAATAAATTCAATAAAGTACCAAATTTATACTCCAAAAATTAAAAAAAATATTGTAAAAAGAAATGAAAGATGATCTTTAGTTAATAGAAAATTTTCTCATTAACAGAAATGAGCAGAAGGTAATATGAAGGATAAACATATATAAAATATATAAAATATATGTTTATATAAAAAGGCACTGTCCCAAGCTGATCTACATATTCAACACAAGTCATACCCACTTCCTGGCTTTTTGATTTTTGATTTTTGACTAATTTGCAGAAATGAACTAGTTGATTCTAGAATCCACATAAAATTTCAGGCCAGCCCAGCTGGCCTTGAATAGAAAAAGAACAGCAAAAGGAAGGAAACTTCCTGACTCCATAACAAGTAAGTCCGTGTGGTACCACCACACAGACAGACACTATATACATAGGCTATAATTGAGTCAGAAATGAATCCTTATATTTATGATCAATTGATTTTCCACAGAGGTGTCATGATTATTAAATGTGGAGAGGGGTATATGGTCTTGGAAAACCTGATTATTCACTTGCAAAAGGATAAAAGCTTTTTATTAATCACAAAGAAAACTAAATCAAAATGAATCAAAGCCTAAATGTTAAAAATGTCAATTTTTAAGTTTTCAGGAGAAAATATAGGAATAAATTCTAGTGACATTAAATTAAATAATACTTTAAAATATAATACTAAAAATTTAAGTGACAAAATAAGAGCTTGAATAATTGCATCAAAATTTAAAATGTTTGTGTTTTTAAAAGATACCGTTAAGTAAAATAATTATTCACAGAGAGAAAATATTTTCAAATATTTGAAAGCTGTATACCTGGTAAGATTATCAGACAATGATATGATCAATAAAATGACAGACCAGCTTAAAAATGGGCAAAAGTTCTGAGCAGTCATTTTTATGAAAAGATATGCAGATGACCGATGCAGGCACGTGCGCGCGTGCACACACACGCACATGCACACGCATATGCACACGCATATGCACACATACATAATCAACATTACTGTCTTTAAGGAAACACAAACCACAGTGAGAAACCATTTCACACTCATTAACATGAATAACACTTTTTAAAAATTGTCACAATGGCAAATGGAACACATGAAACTTTCATTTGCGGTTGGTGAGAACATGCAATCATCTAGCCATTTTGGAAACTGTTTTGACAATTTTCAAAATGTTATATCTGACTCAGAATTTCAAGGGATATGGAGTTCTTTTATAAACAATCTCCCTTTCTCCCCCTCTCGGCCTCTCCATTATTCTATAATAGCTAAAAAGTAGAAACAATCCAAATGTCATAATGGAAAAAGGATAAACAAAATGTGACACACTCACAGGATGGGATGCAGCTGCTAATTAAAATAAATGATGTACTAACATAGGTCACAATGTGGATGATCCTTGAAAATATTATTCTAAAACATATCAGGTGATTCTGTGTGTTTAGCCCGTGCTGATCAGTTAACTCTGTGGAGACAGAAAGTGGGTTAGTGACATCCCAGGGTTTTAGGGAAGCACGAATGGGTGTAATTACCAAAGAGTGCAGGATGACGGGAAATGTTGAAAATATTCTAAATTTGAATGTAGCAACAAAGGCTGTACAGTTCTGTGAATAAACTGAAAAAGTATTGAAGTGTGCATAATGCTCGGCCAAATATCGCACATGAATTATATCTCGGTAGGACTGCTAAAAGTAACACAAGAACATAAGCTTAGATTTCATTTGCAATATTCTTGTCTTATACCCAGTACTTAGGCAGCCTCCGAGTAAAGGCAACGAGGCCAATGCACTGGAGAAAGACTCCAAATACAGAGCTTTAAATGATGACTCATTGGCGTTGAAATGATATCTGAAATAAATGAGGAAAAAGAAGAAAAGAGGCAGGTTTTTCCTGTGGCACAGCATGCTGACTGATATAGGGAAAAGGGGGAAAGCTTGAGTATTTGGTTAGAGCACTCAAGGATGTTTGACAGTACCAGGAACCTTTTCAGGGCATTGGATCTGGATCCTTACTGAGTGGCTCTTCAGACTCATCGACTAGATTTAATTTGATGATTGTGACCCCAGAGTAAGAACCTAATGCTCAGAGAAGACAGAGAAAGGGAGCTGTCTCCTTGCAGCTTTCAGAAGAAAGTGTGCCTTGGTTGGGTACATGCAGAACTAAGGCCTTGTCATCTCCTCTCTGTCCAGTGCACCCCTGAACACTAGACCCGTTCTCTACAGGAGCCCCGAGCCATCACCACCAAGATAACACAATAACCCATTGTTCCATGTCTTGCCTCACAGGAGACAATCTGTTGTCGTCGTGCCCCCAAAAAAATCACTCGAGCCCAAGTGTGATCAGTGTCATTCATTTGCATAAGCCATTCCACTGGCTCATGTCTAACAAATATCTCCGCAGGGAGCCATATGATCAGACTAATACCGAGGGGAATTGTCCAACACATTTCACTTTACAGAACGCCCTTTCTAGTGGCACTACGTTTGTCCAACGTGGGCAACCGTAGATAAATGAGCATCAGGAGAGAAAGTAGATTTCATTTTCTCTGTCCTCTTGACTCCATGTAACCTAAGGAGAGGTCAACACGTCCATATGTGCTTAACAAATTGAAGAGAAAATGTACATGATGCAGGGGAAAATAATCTTTCAGTAACTTGGAAATAAAACGGTACAAGACCCTGCTAGGATACATAAACTATCCAGGCCTCCAGGGCAGTCTGTTGTTTTACAGCCTGAAGTCCACTGTGTAGAAGACAAGTGTTTGTTTAGAGAAAGATCGAAATGAAAAGTGCATAGCATTTATTTGGGGGCTTAAAAAGCACCAAATTATACATCTGAGCTTTGTTTCACAAAATACATTGACAAGTTTATTTTTCTCAGCCTGGGGATTTTTTAATTTTCAT
This sequence comes from Myodes glareolus, assembly GCF_982192425.1. NCBI lineage: Eukaryota > Metazoa > Chordata > Mammalia > Rodentia > Cricetidae > Myodes > Myodes glareolus. Next base: position 35,635,779 of record NC_142035.1, on the reverse strand, counting down.
ATTTTGGCGTCTTATTATCTGGCTGAGAAATCTCTGGGCTAATCACAAACACAGACAAAGCCGAGTTACTCAGCTTGTCAACTTCACGATTTTGTAACCCTTGCGGGATGCCTGGGGCGAAGATTCAGAAGTGGCCCATAATATCCCAAGAGACACAAATACAGGAATTGGGCAAAGTCTGCTTTTTTCATTATTTAAAAGCTGCCAATCCAAGAAGTTCCCAATTTGCCTTTCAAACATGAGGTCACATCGCACTGTCTGTGTAAACAGTGCCGAAATGTACAGTCAATAGATCAACTTCATCAGCACGTAGACAACCAAGTCAGGCAATCTAAGACAATGCAGATCAGAAAAATAATTAAAAATCTTTCCTGAGGATTAGCCAAGAGTAAGGGATTCCTTTATTTACGGCCTAGCCTCTTAGCTATGGATATCATTTTGAAATGATTACAGCTCTCCAGAAAGGTTTGTGAGCTTCAAGCAGGGCACAAGACCATAGTTCTCTCCCTGGGACGCTGTAGTCTGACCCCCTTTCTTGCACCCTGATGCACAGACAGATGTAGGAAGGTAAAAGAGGAGAAAACATACTAGAAATTAAATAGTCCCTTGTCCACTTCTCCAGACAATAACAAGATGCAGTTTAGAGAGAATGGGTCCCTGTTGTGTGGGGGCGGTGCCCAAGTTTAGTGTGGCCAGGCTGACTGGCTGTAGAAGAAGGGCAGGGCATCCTTTCAAGCCATATTTCAAGCAAATAAAAATAGCCATCAATATGGATTGAATTCATTCCTCCCTGAACACACACACACACACACACACACACACACACACACACACACACACAGAGAGAGAGAGAGAGAGAGAGAGAGAGAGAGAGAGAGAGACCTGTTTGAAGTTCTCCATCATCCTCTGATTATCTTCCAAGTTGAGAAGGACTATGGGATCGATTGAACAATTGTAATACTTTGTGGTGATAGGTTCTATGGCAACTGAGATTCAAAGAAATCAGTTGTCTCCTCTTTGAGCCTCCTTCCTGTCTATGAAGGAGTAGCAGACTTGGCTGGAAGAAACCATATTGAGAACTAACAGATGGAGCAGATGGCACATTGACCTATCTAAAGTGCCCTGGGCACACTGCAGGAGAATAGCATCCTGAGACTTTGATGTGTTCAGCTTTCCAGGGCTTTTAGTGTTCAGAAAATAGACTGTTGGGACGGGAGCAATAGAGTTCCAGGACGTCATCCAGCATCCTCCAGAAATTCCAGGTCTAGTAGACACTGTCCACACAGGTGAGAGAAGGTCAAATTGCTAACACTCCCTGAGAGTACATGTCTCATGCTATGTTGCTACAAGACAACAATCAAACAAGCTTGTGAATGGCTCAGTCTTAGAGTTGGGTGCAGATACCTGAGAGGTCCAAGGAACGCAATAATGGGGAGTAGGTCCCTGTGCTCTGAGCATGGCCCTGGGGCCTCCTGTCGATTGCTTTGCATACTCACTTAGGGAGAAAGAGTCTCCCAATCATGCCAGCTTCACTGTGAAGAGAGAAGGCCTGCTTTGACAGGCATGGTTAGCTCTATCTTCTAGTTCTATGTTTCTTTTTTTTCAATCTGTTATCATACAAGGTTTCAACATCGGGGGAAGCAGGATGATGGGAACAAGGGCTTCCCTGCACTTTTCTTTCCAGTTTCCTCTAAATAGACTTTATACAATTTTTGAGAGCCTGGAGAGATGGTTCAGTGGTTAAGATCACTGCCTGCTCTTCCAGATGACCCAGGTTCGATTCCCAGCACCCATAGAGAAGCTAACAACCATCTGTAACTCCATTCTCAGGAGATCTGACACTTTCTTCTGGCCTTTACAGGCACCAGGCATGCACATGCTATGAAGACATACATACACACAGGTTTTTGTATGTGCTGTTATAATCGCTGGGAGTCCATATGTGAAGCTACTTTATTGTGTCTGGAAAACACTGATGTTGATGTCATCTACAACCCCTGGCTCCTACAATTTCTTTGTCTGTCATCCAAGGAGATTCCTTAGCAAAGGGAGTGTGAAATGTCTGTCCGTTTAAGACTGGACACTCTACAGCCACTTACTCTCTACACATTGACCAGTTGAGGATATCCGTGTTGATTACCTTCTCATACATGGAGATACTTCTTTGATGAAGGATGAGAGATGCTCTGATCTATGAGTATAGCATTAAATCATTGGGAGTCAAGTTCATACTATGCCCATTTAGCAGAACAATAGCACTGAGTTCTTTCTAAGGCCTATGATCTATCTAGCCACAGATAATTGGACCCTTTTAATAGTGTCAGGTATGAACTCTGTCTCATGGGCCAAGCCATGAGACAATCCAATCATAAGGTGACTTGTTACTCCTATATCATTCTCGCCACTATTACATCAGGCAGGGGAATATCTTGTCAGGCCAATGACTGTTGTAGCTTGAAAGGTTCACAGCTGGATAAAATCAATGGAAACTTCACTCTTTCAGTAGCATGGATAGTGCCTCGAATTCCCATGAAAACTAGCAAATAGATACGAGGGTGTTAGGTGCGCAATAGCTTGATTTCTCCATGCTTTATGACTCAAATACATGGTGTCTTCAGCAATTGTGTCTTGCCCCTCCCACCAAGTAATAAATAATGTTTTCCTACAGCATTGCCTCATTTATATAGTCATTCATTTACTTAGTGAATTCTATAATTCACTGAAAATTAGTTCAATACCTAGTTTATGCTAGGGTTCTTACAGATGCCAGACACAGAATGAGTATATGCATTTTTTCTCTCTTGACATTTTTTTCACATTAAAAGTGTGTGTGTGTGTGTGTGTGTGTGTGTGTGTGTGTGTATGCGTGTGAACATGCACACACCATGTAGATTAGAAGAGAAGGGTTGGCTTCCTTAGAATAAGATTATATGTGATTTTTTTAGATGCCTAATTCTGGGATTCCACATCTAGTTCTCTGTTAAGGGTGGCGAGCATTCTTAACTGCTCAGCCACCTCTCCAGTTCAGCCCTCTTGGCTCTTATCATTTAATGGGGAGATAGCTAGTTAAGAAAGTCTCAGGAGGAATGTATGATTTCTCCCTGTGACAAGTGCTCGGCAGGGCAGACACATGGTGAGATAGTATCTTACTCTGGACTTTTTATAAGGCCTAAATGAGGTTCCATATATGAAATGAATTTAAACTCATTAAGCTTTTGGCAAATGTTGGTGGTCATCAATATTTGACACAAATGTGGAAACGAGTTTCATTTTAAACTCAATTCTGCAAAAAGGGTTCCAGTTAGTAGAAAGATTTAGGGATCTAAGGATAGACAACCCTATCTGTAGTCTATTGCTCAGCAAAATTTAGATAGGTACCACCTGCCCTCACACCTGGGCATATACATGCATCTTTTCTCCATCCCAATCCACACAACCTAATGCGCATGCCGCAGAAGTAGAAGTTGGCACAGGCCCTGGAATGAGCAGGGCTTGGATTCTCAGAGCAGCTGGCTTCCTTTATAGGACTTCAGGACAGTTGGAAGCCGGCAGCCCCTGCTGGCGTGACAAGGGGGAGAGACAAAGCTCTGCTGAGGAATTTCCGAGTTCCCTTTTCAAAGACAAGTACTTCAGGGTTGATCTCCAGAGAGTAAACCCCACTCAGCTTCCCGTCCCATAAAGCCCTGCAGGTCTTCAGTGGAGCTTGATCCTTTCGCGCATCAAACAAATTCTCAACACCTATGCTGAGAAGCATTAGGAAAATGCAGAGTTGGCACACAAGTAGACAGGGTTTGAGCAGTGTTTGTAGAGAAAGATGTATTTCATAAGAGATCCAGGAAGTTTACCATAGAACAAAATAACCTGGAGTTAAATAAGAGGTTTGGGGATTGTTGTGGTTAGTTTTTCATTGCCTGTTTAACAGAACCAAGAGTCACCTGGGAAGAGAGAGCCTCAAAGAACGAATTGAGGCCCAGAGCAGACTTCCCATGGCCATGACTATTGGGGAATGTCTTAGAATGTCTTGCTTATTGATTGGTGCAGGAAGCTTAGCCCACTGTGGATAGTACCACCCTTGGGCAGTACTGTCTCAACATAAGCCAAAGGGAGCCAGCTAGTGAATAACACCTTCTCCTGGTTTATGCTCTAGCTTTACTTCAGTTCCTGCCTTGTCCTCCCTCAGTGTTGCATTTGGATAAAGATAAATCGTTCTCTCCGAAGGTGCTTTTGGTCACAGCACAGCCAAAAAATAAAGGAAACTAGAATAGGAATATAATCAACTCATCTGGGAGCATTTGAATATAATCAACACATCTGGTGAGCAATTTCATGTTGGGGGCAGGTGAAGTTGTTGATCTGAAATTCTTAAGTAGGTCTGAGAAAACAAGAATAAATCAGAAGATGACAAGGGGGAAGGGGACTAGTCCTGATGAATTTAAATGCTGGACACCATCTAGTAGACGTGTCCAAAAGACAACTGGTAACTCATGACTGGAACTCTTAGGAAGGGTTGAGATGATAGGAGAACCTGTCATCCTCCTGCTCCCACCACATTCACTCCTTGTGTGACAGTGTGACTTGCCATCACATCCTTGACCCCTGAATCTACTTACAGATTCTGCACACTGTTGCCTTTCACAGGATCCATGTCCCTTCTGTGTCCGATGCAGAAATAGACATGCAGCTCACCATGCTTCACTTCAGACAAGGTGCTAAGCTTACCTTGCTGCCAGGGCCCATAGGTATGGATTCATTCTAACTTGACTAAAAGCCAGAGATTTGGAACTTACTTCTGTTCCTTCAAGGTCATTGTCAACAGTTCAAATAACAGATCAGAGAGTTCTGCTCTCTCAAGGTTATTGTCAACAGAGGTGGCTAATAATCAGACCTGGTAGTTCAGATATTAAGAAGTATATCTGTTTCTACCTCAAACAAAAGTCTAAGATTCCAACTAGGTTCCTACTAGTTAGGGAGATAATACGGATTCCATCCAGGGAGTGGTTTGCCTACAGGATGTTTTGGTCAAGGGTATGAATGTTACTTGTTTTGTTCTGGCAACAAAATGTTTAACTAACAATATAGCCCACAATCCTTCAACTGTTTGGTTCATTTCCTTGTATCATGTTAATGCAGTTTTTTATCTTTCTCCTACGTTTTGGGTTATTTAAGCAAATGGAAACTAAATGTAGGTGATTTCAGTACTCACTGGAACGCCCTCCTGATGCTATCCTATGTTTCTGTTTTATTATTTTCTCTTGCGTCTTTGTTCTCTTTCTTTATTTTTCTCATCTCCGTGCCCCTACCCTGGTAAATGGTATTCTTGTGGAAATTGGTCTCTGACACCTTGTGTTGATCCCTCATCTGAAAACGGCAGTAATGACAACAGCTTCCACCTCACATGTTGTTGGATGTACTCAAGCCTTTGATGCAGTATGCTATTAGTGTCTAATAAGGTCAGTTGTTATTAATGCTTAAGAAGAAGCAAGAGGTGAGATATGAAGAAATGGCTATTGGCTATTCTTATAATAATGCTACATAAAAATAAAATTTTGCTTCAGGTTATTATTCTTGATCAATAAAAAAATCTCAATTTAGGGATACCTGGCTGATATTATTTGTATAGGCTCTCATGTGTATGTAAACACTAAATATATGGGCATACTAAACACAGTGTGTACTGCATATGGACACATGCCTTAGTTCTTTAGGGAAGCATCACTGTTTTTCTCTAGAGAACTTAAGGTTACCCCATGTCTTAGTGTGATTCTTTAAAGTTGGCTCTTCCGCTTGATTTCACTCTCCTGGAGGGTTACAGAGTATCACATACCCACTGGCTAGAACATAGTAGGAGTTCAGTGATGATTTAATGAATGGATTGGAAAATGGGGTAGAAAATACTATCAAGGCACAGGCTACAAAGAAAGTTTTCTCCAAACTAAAGCTCCATCATTGAATAACTAGAGGGAAAAGTGTATTTGTTTTCTTACCTAATTTCCTAATAGACTTTTAAATCAAGTTTTGCTCCCAAATCTTAATGAATAAAATAAGTCATGAATAAATCAAAATGGCTTTCTGGATTCTGAATATGTATTATAAAATATTAACAGAGAAACCAAATAATAATTTCCCTCCAGCTTTTTTCTCTTCCAATTTATGCTTGAGCCAATTCATTGTGTTTCAGTCTATTTTTATTACTGTAATGAAATACCTGAGGCCGAGTAACTTTTTTTTTTAATGAAAACAAGTTTACTTAGCTCCCATTTCTGGAGATGGCACTGGCATCAACACGGTGCAGGTGAGTCTTATGGAGATATCATCATAATGGAAGGTCTATTTGAAAGAGATAACATTGATAGAAGTCAAAGAGAACGGAAAAGCAGGGGGACCAACTCAGGCCTCATCAGAATTACCTTAGTTCCTCCCGAGGGGACCCCTCTAGTTACCTAAGAACCTCACACCAGCCTTGCCTCCTAAGGTCCCACTGTCTCTCGCACAACCACACTGAGGACAAAACTCTAATGGACAAGCTACTGTATCCCAAAAGTAACACCTTACAAGAAGGTGTTCAACTCAATTAGCAGTTACTTAACTGAACACCTATTGTGTATATGACTTTAGATTAGTAATGTATGAAAAAACAAGATGTCTCCAATGGAGTTATAAAGCCCAACTAGGCACTGATATGTTGAAGATTAATTCTCCATTTCAAGTACTGCTCTTAGCACAATGTTGACTCTTAAACCAAAGACATCTCAGAAGTAGAGTTATATGATCATGGTTCTATCCGGGGCAACTTGGGACACAGAGAGGCTCAGCTACTAGCTGGGGATCACACAGCTGGTTAAGGGCAGCCCTTGGATTCCAGCTCCTTACTGTCTCTCATAATCTCTGTCAGCAGAGAGGCAGAAGGCAACAGCTGGAGGAAGCCAGAGAGCAAGGATACAGAGTTGTCGCATTCGTTTCTTAGGGTTTTATTTTCTATAAATCAAAGAGGTTTTCTCTTTGCATTTAGAGAACACAAACCCACCTTGGGTGTTCCAGAAGTAAAATATTTCTGAGAATTTGAAGGCAGAATGGAACATTGACCCAAGACCGTTTATTTATTTATTTTTTTATTCTTTCTGATTTCACCAGTAATGGGCAGGAACAAATTGGTTCCATTATGACCCACACAGGCTTCATTTTCCAGCATCAATCAATGAGCCACATCCTACCGAAACATCTTATAAAACTCAACAAAGGATAAGAGCATTGCCATATGATAAAGATGACTTTGTGTCTTGACTGGGGTACAGACTTCTCTGACGTCAACTGAACGTGTCCAAGAAGTTCTTGACCTCAGCATAGTTATTTCAGGGTCTCTGTCCCCATTGACTAACAGAGGGAAAGAGCTCAGGATGCATTATTGTTATCTCTCGGCATGCTACTTCACTCTGTCTGCTCAGCTGCTTTTCCATTCTTTCTTCCTCTGGAATCACCACATGTAATTTTCAAGGACTCCCCAGGAAGAAGTGGCTTCATACATCTTGCAATCCAGTACTTCCTCACAGACTCCCACCCTCCCTGTGACTCCTTTAACCACACTGTCTACCACACCATTCTCCACCCCCTCCCTTGTTTACCAGGTCATCTCATTTCAACAATGGCTTGTAAAACTTTGACTTTGCCGAAAGAAGGCCCATTCAATATCTGGGACTCCTGATCACCTGCTGAGTTAGCTGGAGGTTTATTTTGGTGAAAAAATTATTCAAACAAAATGTCAATTATTCTATTCTCCTGCAGCTGCAAATACAAAAGTGAGAAATTAGTCAGGACAGGTGCTTTGACCTCACAGTGTCTTCCAGTGTCCCATCTGCCATCAGGGATGTACAGCTCTCACCATCACTGCTGCCTATTTTCTTAAAACACACGTTGGGGATACAACACGGTTACCTGCATCCCAGGAAAGAAGAATAAAGAAGGAGGCGAAAAGAAAGACCCAAGCTTCAGAACCTCTTTGAGGAGCAGGGTCTATGCTTCAGTCAATAAAGTGACTGCCATGAGAGAACGGGGACCCACATGTGGGTCATAAGTTCCCTGCACCAATTCTGGGAGGAGGGAGAGAGAGATGGGCAGATCTTGGAAAGGCGTTGATCAATCATTCTAATCAAGCTGGTGAACTCCCAAGTTCCATAAGACACCCCAACTGATGCCAACCTCTGGCCTCCATATGCACTCACGCATATGCATGCATACGCGTTTACAAGTAGCCAGAAACACACTCACATCTCCCCCCCATCAAATTCTTTACACAGATTTTCACAAAGAAGCCAATCTTCAAAAGAGGCAGAGAAAGTAGATTTTTTTTTAATGTGAGGTAACTATACATCTAAGTATTCTGTCACTAAAGAGGTAAACATGGAGCCTAATTAGACAACCAACAAGCTCTTTTCTTTACTGAGAGGATTTTAAGACGTACTCACATATCCTTGGTCATACCTCTGGTTGAGAGGTGAAATATGAGTTCTATGCTTTGAACCTGAGCTTGTGGGGACCGTTATAACCAACGGAACACAATGATGAGGGACCTTGGAATCATAATGGCCAGGGGCTCCAGTGATGTAGAGCTAGAGGCCGAAAGCCTGTGATCCTGACAGCCACTGATGCAAATTTTGGAATTCAACTACTGGAGAAATTGAAATTTTGAAAATGCAAGGTCAGGAGGGGAGGAGTGTGCCAGGACTGGGGAGGGTGGAGGCTTATTTGTAACTTCATTACCTTGTCAATTTCTATATGAACTCCTGACAAAGTGGACAGAACATAGGAAGGGCAAATCTCTCAGTCCAACAACTGACTTCCTGGCCTCCTCTGGAAACACCCTGAGAGATACAGAAACTGTGCTTTCCAGTCTCTAGGTATCTGTTCAGTGCAGTCAACTTGACCTCTGGAATTAACCAGGCTCAGGCTGGGATACAGGTCCCACCCCGACACACATTTTCCTCAAAAATCACAGTCTTGGGGATTTACACTGGGATCTTCTCAAATACCAGGCTAAGTCTTAAAATGTTTCTACTGTCAGTCTGGGAAAGAAAACAAAAAAACTTAATTTCTGGTGGAGAGCCAAAGACTCTTCCTTTACTTTGGAGCTGCCCTAACCCCTGAACAGGTCAGGGAGGAATAAAGGGCCCCCAGGATAATGCTCAGTCAAGAGAGCCTCAGAGAACAGGTTTTATTAGTAATAGACCCTCTCCCTACAGGAATTTTATGGGAAGCTGTCAGGAGCATGGGCTCAGCAGCAGATGCTGTCCAGCTGCCTAGTATCTAAGGGCCCTGATTTGAAAGCATATTCTCCGCGGGGTCTTGATGTATTTTTAAGAAGACAGGCAGAAATTACTTATTCCTCTTGGTGTATGATTTCTCATTTTTCTTCCAGCAGAAATGGGGAATGAATTGCTCTGGGATTTGCAAGCTTCCTGAGCATTCCAGAGGGTGGCAGCTAGAATGACAGTAATGACTGAGGTCTCCTCAGAGGGTGGTCCCTTCATTACTGGGCCAGCCTGAGCTGTGGTTCCAATCGTCATTCACACCCTGCCACACCACTGCTCCATTTCCCACTTTGTCCATTACAGCTGGGACCGCAGAGGCTCTGATCTCTGTATGCTTTGCAAGACAGCTGCTCTCTCCCTGCAGCTGCCTGTCAGCAACACCTGCCATTTCCCGCAACGGGATGTAGGCTGGAAGTTCTATAGAGTTCCTCTCTCTCTCTCTCTCTCTCTCTCTCTCTCTCTCTCTCTCTCTCTCTCTCTCTCACACACACACACACACACACACACACACACACACACAGAGGCATCCTTCATACACACATAGATATATAAGAAAACCTGAACTTGAAAGAACACTTAAGCAGCCAAGAGGTGGTGGTGCCGCCTTTATTCCCAGCACTTGGGAGGTAGACGCAGGCAGATTTCTGTGAGGTGGAGGCCAGCCTGGTCTACAAAGCAAGTTCCAGGATAACCAGGCCTATTACGGAGAGGAACTCTGTCTCAAAAAACGAAACAAAACCAAAACACTGAAGCAAACTGAGAAGTAAGCAAGAAGCTTTGAGAAGGGAGATATAAAATAAAGAGGGTGAGCCCCACCTACTTAAGCATGGTAAGGGGTGGGAGCCCCTGATCACCACATGGGACCACAAAGAACTGCTTTCCACAACCCATACACAACACACATAGTTCTCATATTTTCCTTAAGTAAAAATTATAAATCCTACAATGACTATGTACTTGCCATATGCTACAACATGTCATATTGAGCAAAAGACAGCAGGGGTTGAAAGATGGCTCAGTGGGTAGAGGCATTTGCCTCACGGGCCTGATGTCTTGAGCTCCATCCCTGGAGCCCATGTGAAGGTGGAAGAAGAGAAATGACTCCCCAAGATGCCCCTGACTTCCACACACATGCTGCCCATGCATTATGCATGCACACACAAATGCATATTATAAAGTTTTAAAGACTCTAGACAGAAAGGAATATTATCTACAACTGTATTTTCAGGAAAGGGGTAGGGGAAGGTGTACTGCGTGCTTTTGCGTGACAACTTGACACAAGCTAAAAAGTCATCAGAAGAAGGAACCCTGGCTCAGGAGGTGTCTTCTTGGAATCTAGCTGTAAGGCATGTGCTCATTCAGTAACCAATGGTGGAGGGCCCAGCCCATGGTAGGTGGTGCCTTCCCTGGGCTGCTGGTCCTAGATTCTATAAAAAAGTGGGCTGAGATGGCCAGAGGAAGCAAGCCAGTAAGCAGCACCCTCCATGGTCTCTGTAACAGTTCCTGCTTCCAGATCCTGCCCTGTTTGAGCTCCTGTCCTGACATCCTTCAGAGATGAGCAGCAATGCTGTTAAGCCAAATAAACCCTTTCCTCCCCAACTTGCTTTTTGGTCATGGTGTTTTGTTGCAGCAGTAGAAACCCTAACCAAGATGGGGGGGGGAATTATGAAAGGTGTCTCACACATACAAAGAGAGAGGGGGTTATATATAAATTTTCTGTATGAAGCAAACACCATTTCACTCTCTTATTCCAGGGAAGGGCTGGCCAGAGTCTAGATGACGGATTTGAAGAACTAAGCATAATTGTTTCATTTCCCCACACATCACAATCTAAAGAAACATGGAGACATTCAGAACTTAATTTTTACCCTTGAAGAATTCACATGGTGGTGAAGTGGCATCAGTTACATTTGTGACATCCATTCCAGGTTCCCTTCTCCCAGTACGGCTCTCTCAAGGACTGGGAGAAGTCCAGCTGTTGACTTCAGCGGCAGCCATAGCAGCTGGTGTTTAAGTGTGTCACCAGCATTTTCTATCAAGGCCCTCCTTACTGCGTTTTGTGGAGGGTGTCTTCTTCAGACGTAATGCCACGCAGATTTTAGATGCTAATGGGGTAGTGAAAAAAGTAAGACCATACTAGAAATTCCAACCTGGTAGAAACCGGGGCTCTGGTTTTAGCTCCAGATTATGGCCTGAGCTAGGGGAAAAGCCATTTATCCCTCATGTATGCCTTCCTGAAAACTGGCTTGTTTCTTTGCAGACTTAACTTAGGAAAGAATATGAGGCAATGTCCTTCGATGAGTGCCACCATATGGCCCCTTGGTCTTTTATGGGTTCAAGCAACTAATCCCTTGATCGTAACAATACAGAAATTGCTACTCCACTGACTCAAGACTACACCTTATTACTCAGTCCTTTCCCCAGGGTTCTGATTCACTTGGTCTGGGATGAGGCCTAGGAACTTATTTTTAACTTATATTTTGAACATATACCTTCTGGCCCGGAAAAGCCCCAGGCTAGATGATTGTTGTAAAAATTGACAAAATCTCTTTGTGCCTTCTTAACTTTCAATCCATTATATATTTGATTCTTTTGTAAAATATAGCATAATAAACTGAAGTCACTAAGAAGAGATACAGGAAAAAATACACAAGACAAAGCCTTAATTTATTGCTATTAGAGTCAAGAGACATAAGGTTGCTACCAAACTGCTATAAAAGTTTCTACACACATAGTCAATTTCTATGCTAATCTAAACATTCAGTAGTACAAAGAGTTCGTAGAATACGCTTTGAATAGCACCTACCAAACTACCAATTATAAGGTACAATAAGGACACCCCTGGGAACCCCAAGATCCCTTTAGAGGTCCATATAGTTAAATAACACTCACAACAATGCAAGCTATTACTTGCTATTTTAGCCCCCGTTTTTGAAGTATATAATGGAGATTTTCAGGGGTTACCTGCATTGCCAAAGATTGGCCTGGTTTGAATGCATGAGCAAATTAATAGAGTAGAGAGCTATCTTCTATTGAGCCAGACATGGAGATTTTCAAAAACATAAAACCTGTCACTCTTGCTGTTCCTTTCAGTGATGGAAAATATGGTTATTTTCATAAAAATGTTATGATGGTCATGAATTTATTCTGACCTTCAAATCAATATATTTAAAGCTTCTCCATTTGTATATCTATGTAGTAAGTATAGACTGTGAAACCCATATGAAAAATTCTTGGGAGCCATTCCTAGGTTCCTAGAAAGGTCCTGAAATGATCCAGTTTGCTTACTAAGCCCTGGCTTCAACCATCTTCTGTGAATGCTCCTGAGTTGGGAATGTTGAGCCTCTTGATGGGAGCTTGCAGCTGTGGGGCAATCAGAGCGAACTTAAGCCACTTTTCTGTGTTGAATACTAGGGAAAGAGGGGTTTAAAATGGTTCTGATCCTGTTCTATAATTGCCTCTATGGAGTTTCTGAAATCTACATTCTAGATCAGAATGTAGCCAAGTTCAAAGCCTTCCCATTTCATTTTCCAGGGTAATGACAGACCATAGAGATACCAATGCGCCCCCCCAGGCATCTTCTGTGGGTCCTCCTCCCTTTTCTAGATCTATTCCTTCTTCTTCCTTTTCTTTTTCTCTTCTTTTCTTCTATGCTTTTAATTAGGTATGGAAGTGAGCATATAACCAAAAAGGTGTCATGGCACCAGGTGCAGATGAAAGATGAACTCAATGAAAATGTTGAGCCTTTCAGTTGGGGCAAAGGGATGTTGGCCTCAGGATTAAATGCCGGGGTTTGGTGGGTCCTGGTTCTGGTTTGAATTTGTGTCACTAGTGTGAACGACTGTAAAAATACACCTGGTATATCCTGGGCACTCCATGCATTGAGCTCTTAGGTGCTTAACACAGATCAACAGGTTCAGCGTCTGAAATACCAACTGGAAGACAGGGGCATCAGACCCATTTAGCAGAATCAGACACTGGGACAACTAGCATCCTTGTTGGTGAGAAAAGCAAGACTTGAATCTAAAAGTCTGTCAGCTAAACACATACCCTTTACCACCATAGCCTGCAAAATGGATACACCACTAGGAATCACTTTGATTTCCTTCCTCTTGTGTGTTTTGTCTGCAAGAGATAGATGTTTGCTGACTAAGATGTGAGGATGGATGTGTAGAAGTGAGGCGAAGAAAGGTATTGAAGAAACCAAAGGCCTAAAAAAGAAATGAGTAATTAAGAGTCTGCTGGGGTGGCAGGGGACCCCTTCTGTGAAGCATTGTGTGGGGAGGGGAGGAAACCCGGAACATGTGAGGTCCTCAGTGAATGGGTGCTGCTGGCATAGGCATTGCCATGTCAAGAGAGAAATGGCAAAACCTTCCCTTCTAGTCCCTGTGGATGTTGGTAGTGTGGTGATATTTTGTTTATACATTACCAAATAAAACATGACTGAAGATCAGAGTGTGGAGCTAGCCACGCTAGTTAGCCGGAGAGGCCAGGCAGTAGTGGTGCACACCTTTAATCCCAGCACTTGGGAGACAGAGGCAGAAGATCTCTGTGAGTACAAGGCCATCCTAGGATACACGAGATTGAATCCGTGTAAAATAGAAACAGAGCCAAGGGGTGGTGACTCACACCTTTAACCCCAGAACTAGGGAGGTAGAGATGGGGCAGAGAGAGGACTATAAGGCGGGAGGAGACAGGAGCTCAGGTTTCAATCTGAGATTTCATAGAGACAGCATTCAGTCTGGGAACTTGTAAAGACAGGATACCCCATTAAGTATGAGGATTTTGGAGAGGTAAGAGCTAGTGGTTGGTTGCTCTGCTTCTCTGATCTTTCAGCTTTCACCCCCTAATATCTGACTCTGGGGTTTTATTATTAAGACCAATTAGAATTCACACAACATCGCTGTGTGCAGATAATGCCCACCATAGCTTTCTCCCCACTGATATTTACAACCTAAAAACTGTTCTCCTACAGAGCGCCTACCAAGATTAGCTACACCTGTCCCCTTAACTCAGCTGTGCCCCATAAACCCTGACTCCTTGTTTATCTGTATGCAATAACCTTGCCTCCTTGTTCATGTGTTTGCAATAACCCCCACCTCTGTTTGACTCTACATAATAAACATAGGAAATTTCCAGAGTGCTACATTTTCTCCAGCAGAGAGCCCAGACCATGGGTTCCCAGACCTTCTGTGTGTCCTTGTGTCCGTATCTTTTTTTCATTCCCTCACCACCTCAGCTAAGTCTATCCCTGGGATCCACTGTGGATGTGGTACCCTGGCTGTAATATGAGCTCCCAACCATGATGTTCTATGTAGGCATTCTGTGTATTATTTATACATGGAGAGGTTGATTCCAGGTTGGCATGACAGGGAAGAATTCTTGTGTAAGTCGGTTAAACACCTCATGCCTATCATCCCTATTGTTAGGAGGAAACATGGCAACCTAACTGTTCCCGCTCCTTCCCTTGCACACGACTCTGACATCCGCTCCTCTGTCTCACTTGCCCATTGCTGCTACCCAGTGACACCTGGTCATGCAGTCTGCGGAGCACTGCTCCTGTGAATCCATCACTACCCTGAAAAGCTGCCTTTATCTTGGGCTCCACTGAACCCACTGGCTTTGTTTGACAGGATCCATTAACTGAGCATTTCCACATGATAGCTTCTCCCTCCTGGTGGACCCTGGGTTTCAGGGCAGATATGTATGTGGTTTCCTGCTTCCTCTCATATCCTCCCACATTTCTAGAAAGTCCTTCTGGTCCTCTGAAGCATTCCTTCTTCCTCCAGGCTGCAGCATTGGGACACTTCATCCAGCCTCTTTCTGCACAGCCATTCTCCACACGGAAGCAGCAGTATGAAGATGCAAATCAGACCACTTTATTATCTGAGAGACAATCATCTCCGTACCTAGCTAGGATTTGCACCCAGGTCTCTGTTCCTGCCAGTCCTGTGCTCTTCCCATGCTGTTTCCCGTCTATGCTCTAGTTATTCTAAGACACTCTCTGAAGAACCACCCTTACTTCACCTCACTGCGCTTGTTCAGGCTCCACTTTCACGCCTCAACCTAAATATTGTCTCCTCTAGGGAATCCTCTCTGATCCTCCAAATTTTATGGGGAAGAACTGGTATTTGTACACACACACACACACACACACACACACACACACACACACACACTATTTATTTGTGTGTGTGTGTGTGTGTCACGGGAGTGCCCCTTGTACACACAGAAGACAAACACTTTCTGGAATCAGATGTCTACTCCTACTAGACATCTAGTTGGTCCCAGAGATTTAGCTCAGGTCACCAGGCTTGACAACAATTGCCTTTTTGTCTGAATCATCTCACCAACTGCCCCCATAAACTGTCACCATCAGGGTTTACAATTTCTGTCCTAGTTAAGGACAATCCCTATGATGGAACACCATGATCAAAAGCAACTTGGGGAGGACAGGGGTTGTTTGGCTTACACTTCCGCACTGACAGACATCAGAACAGGAGCTCAAGCAGGGCAGGAAACTGGAGGCAGGAGCTAATGAAGAGGCCATGGAGGAAGGCTACTTACTAGTTTTCTTTTCATGACTTGCTCAACTTGGTTTCTTACAGAACCCAGGACCACCAGGCCAGGGGTAGCAATACCCACATCAATCACTAATTAAGATCATGCCCCATGGCTGGATTTTATGAAGACATTTTCTCAATTGAGATTCCCTCCTTTTACATGATTCTAGCTGATGTCACGCTGACACAAAATAAGCCAGTATAGTTATCTTATACTAATCTGCTCCCACTCCCTACAGAAGACAGAGAGGTCATTGCTCCTCATATTCATTCCAGGGTCTTGTCCACTTTCCAGACAGGCAGAAGGTGAAGGGCAAAGGTATCTGCTAACAGAGCCGATCTCTGACAGTGAGCTTTCTGCCTGCTACACACAGCCTCTCCTGGCTGTAAGGAAAGTTTAGTCACAGGTTTATGATGAGACATAATTGCATGCTGAACAAAATGGGAATTTTCTGAATAAGAAAAGGAAGGTAATGAAGACCAGAGGATAATTATTGGTGTTTGCCATAATCTTCAGAACCTAAGAGGGCCTGATGCAAGGTTTTGCAAGCGCTGTCTTAATAAATGAGCTATAGTAGATGTACATACTCAAATTTATGAGACTATAAAAATATATTTGAACGGGATGGCAAGTAGTGAAGGAGACAGACATTAAACTGAGCAGTACATTGAAGGGAAGAGCTCTGCCTCAGTTACTCTCCTTGGTCTTCCTCAAGTCTCTGCTCCCTCCTTTCAAGTCCCCTGCTTACTGGTCCTTCATGGAAGCTTTATGAAAAGTCAGCTTTACCTTCCCAAAGTTTCTTAGGTTCTAAACTGTAGTGGAATGTTACTTTTACTGTGTGAAGATATGTTACATTTGTTTCTGCTGCATTTGTTTAACTGTGTAAAGATGTGTTGTGTTTGTTTCATCATGCCTGCCTAAGGCACCTAATCAGTCTAATAAAAAGCTAAGTGGACAATAGCTAGTCAGGGAAGGGATAAGCGGGGATGGCAAACAGAGAGAATAAGTAGAAGGAGAAGAAATCTAGAAGAGAATGAAGACAGGAGAAGGGGAGAAGGAGGAGGAAAGAGAGGGACATGTCTGGGGCCAGAAGGCAGGCAGCCATCAGCCAGCCAGACACAAGAAGAGGTGAAAGTAAGATACACAGAAGGAAAGAAAGGGAAAAAAACGTAGGTGAAGAGAAACAGGCTAAGTTTTTGGAGCTAGTGGGACAAGCATAAGATAAGGCCAAGCATTCATAACTCATAAGAAGTCTCTGTGTCATAATTTGGGAGATGGTTGGTGGCCTAAAAGAAAGCCTGGTACACTAAACTATTTCTCTTCTATGCTGAAATGTCCCTCTCTAGGTAAGTATTTAAAGTAAAGCCATTTTTATTATGGAAATATTTGAAAATGCAGAAGTGTTACACATACAAAAAAATAGGACAACTCCTGTGATACAGTACAAGTCAATCTCAGTTTTGATGGAATGTCTTCTATTTTTTTCTCTCTCTATACATATATTTTCTCTACGTGTTTAGAACACACACCACGTGATGTTTTGTAATTCCTTAATTTATCCTATCAAACCATTTTCCCACATCATTGAATGGATGTTTGCGATAATTTAAGTGCTGTCATCTGGGATTCCACCACGGTCTCCTTTGTACTTCATAGGCCCTTTCCACCACAGCTTCACAAATCAGACTTCAGGGCTCAAGTCCAATATGTCAGGCTGGGTCCTAAGAGAAGCAAGCGTCAAGACAGAAAGAGGAATAGATTTAATGGAAGAGTGCCTGTCACGGATAATGGGGAGAGAGACAGGAAGAGGCTGGGAGGATGCCTAGCCCCGGTGAAAAGAGAATGTGAGGGAGGAGAACCGAGCAGGATAAGCCTTAGATGGTAGAACTAAGGAAGTCAAAGTCAAGCCAATAGGGAGCTTTAGTGCTGAATTGCCCCTGTGTTAGACCTGGTGAGAATAGCCTTGTTTTCATTGCTTTCAAGCAGCCACCTGGATAGAGCAGAACCTCAGCTATGAACACTGCTATGGAGCTGAAGTTACCCCAGCTAGACTCTCTTGGTCAAAGAAATAGGTTTCCAAGAATCTACATAGACTTCATATGCATTCTCACAGTCTGCCAACACAATGTAATCCAATCAGCCTGGAATAATAGCTGTCTTGTATCCAGAAACTAAGTTCATCTACAGCACAAAGTTGAAGAGGTCACTCCAATCCACCGACTCTTTCAGGTACGTACCGCAGGGTCAGTTGTCATACTGTTTTTACATTGTTGGCTGTGGGAGACCAGCTTGTCATTGTTGATGACAAAGGAAGGCCATCCGAGCCAACATAAGCAACAATTAGGAGATAAGTAAGCCCACGGTGCCTGGTCCAAAGATTCATGTGTTTTCTCAGAATAATAACTCTCTTAGGCCAGTGCAGCAGTGGACTCTGGGTCTCTCATGGTACCTATCAATCTGACAGTCTGTATTGATCTTTAAAGATTGAGTGTTTGAAGCATACCTTTCCCGGCCAGGATTGCCTGATGCAGAAAGCCTATTTTAACTGTCTCAGTTCACACTGGTTCTCTGCCTAACCCAGAGACTGAAAACTCAGACTTTATAAAGGACCTGTTCCCTACTAGCTAAACATAACATGGGAAACTTGGTATATTTTATCTGTTGGACAAATACCCCCAGGATAGAGGATGAGGAACAGCAGGGAAGAAGCTAGGAGAGGACATGACCTAAACCAGTGTCACTCTTGACATGGACACCTCCGAAGCATGAATTATACCACCTTGAGGCAAGGCAGCCAGCCTTTGTATGGTGTGCTAGTCGACCAACTATGGTGTCCATCTCTTAGGAGGAAGAGCACACAATCTACCAGGGAGAAAGCTCACAATTGGCTGGGAATAGTAGTCTGTAGAAGGGAGCAGCTGGTGACGGATGCACTCACACAAAATAGAACTGAAGGTGCTAGACAAGGCCGCAGACAGCATGCTTACTTGTGACAGAATATGAGCAATGAAACTTCAGAATGTGAGAGCTGATAGGCATGTGGTGATGTGGTGTGAAGTCCTTCTGTATACACATTGCTTTTATTGGTTAATGAATAAAGCTGTTTCAGCCAGTGGCTTAGCCGAATGGAGCTAGCCAGGAAAACTAAACTGAATGCTGGGAGAAAGAGGGGAAAGACATGAGTTGTCAGCTGGAACCTTGCCGGTAGGCTGCAAGCCTTGTGGTAAAATATAAAATAATGGAAATGGGTTAATTCTAGATGCTAGAGCTAGCTAGCAATATGCTTAAGCTATTAGCTTAATATGGTTTCCCAGCACTTGGGAGGCAGAAGCAGGAAGATCTCTGAGCTTGAGGACAGCCCTGGTCTATAGAACAAGTTCCAAGCCAGCCAAGACTACACAGAGAAAGCTTGTCTCATCAAACCAAAAGAAGAAAAAAGTTAGAAAATGAGACAAGTAGGGACTTCAGGCCCTCTATCGTGGGACCACCTTGCTCTAAGGCTGGGTCAGCCTCACTAGTTTATCTGATATTCTGAGGAAAAACTGGAAAGGTAGACAATGATGCGGAATTTCTGGTTTCTACGTGTTGGCAAACATCAGAAAGACCTAACAAAAGATTCATATCAGTCGGTGGTATATCAGTTCTGTGAAATTCTTACTGCTCTGAACAGTTTTCTCTAATGTGCTTGATCCTCCATTCTGGGGCTAATGAAGGGAATGTGAGCACTCACCACAGCTGCCCACCTTACTATTCCGTGGGCTTTGCATCATAGATTTCACCAAACAAAAGGAAGATATTCAGAAAAAAACCTGCCTTTATACTGTCCTACCTATTCTTGTTCCTGTCTCCAAAACAATATAGCATAACCACTCTTTGTACAGCATATACATTATCTAGGTATTACAGGTAATCTAGGAGTGGTTTTAAAATATATTGGAGGAATAGATAGGATGTATGAAGATATTAACCACATTGCATGAGGAGCTTGCACATTGTCAAGGTTTAGTATTCACGGCCATCCTGAATCATCCTCGAAGGGTACAAAGGGACAGTTATTGAGGGAGTAAGTTAGATTTCAGTTCTGCTACAAATGGTAGAAAAGCAAATACAACAATTGTTTAAAAGAAGGTAGAAGTCTTTCTTTTTCCTTGTGTAATATAAATGGAGGCAGGAAATAAGTTACTCAGCCTTTGAGGATTTCCAAATCCTTAGGAATGTGAACTCCTTCTGCTTTGTTGTTCAGCCATGTTTGAAACACGAGGTTTTCCTGTGACCAAACATTGTGCTTTCTCTCAGGAGGCTGCAGTGCCCTGTGAAAACTTGGCTAGTCCTACCTGGGATGCGCGGTGTTAATTTAACATCAAGTCTCAAAGACTGTACAAAAAAGAGCACCAGAAGTTAAATTGCCTCTCTCTAGTTTTCTTAAGGTGGGCATTACAGAGTTCATTGGTAGCCTGGGGATATGGCTGTACCAGGTAGACTTTGATGTGTCATTCCCTTTCTGATATTCATTAATCCGACCGTCTATACTGATCTCTAAAGACTGACAATGACTACTTGAAGCATACCGCTTCGGGCAAGCACTGCCTGGTGCAAAAACTCCCATTCAGTTATTTCAGTTCACTTTGGTTCTCTGTCTAACCTGGAGATTGACAACTCGGAGTTTGATAATGAACTTGTTCCCTATTAGTTAAACCTGTTCTTACACTACTTTAAAGACTGTACTTGTCCCCTTTTCTCTTCACGCAGTCCTGAGACCCTCAAGAAGGTCCCATGCTTGTGTCTAGGACTCTCCTCCAATGCTCTGTTCATTTCCTTTGACCGAAATCTGTCCTGAGTCTTCCTCATGCTTTCTTAGAAGCCCGAGGTATTCCTCCAAAAGGCCAGTATTCCAAACAGACCTTAGTGCTTGCAACTGCGTAGCATTTTCTTAATTTAGGGGTGAAGCAAAGCCAATAAAAGGAAAACCTATACAACTATTTTATCTAGTTGGCTTTCCTTTTATAAAAATATAAAATATAATAACAGACAGTGATGTGCTTCTTCCTTTTTGGTCCTGTGTATGAATTGGCTCAAAATGCATCAGTTAGCGGCCTTTCTCTCCAGGCCGGCAGCTGGGCGCTTGAGATTCCGCTCATGAGGTAGCAGGCAGAGTGCAGTGTTTTACGACCTGCTCTGTCTGGATTTGCAGCCGCATTTTGTCCTTCAGTTTTCAGAACTATGTGGTTCAGCCTTGAGTCAGTCTCAATTCTTCTTCTCCTGACTGTAGCTGGCTTAACAGCAACATCTCTAGTTTTAGACGTGACTTAGCAGCTTGGCAGTGGGCGTTCCCTGGGTCTGTTTTCCATGGGCCTCTTCTAGTGCAGTGATATACATTTTGCCCTGGAAGAATTTATGGTGAAATAAATCGAAACTGGTGTGCTAGAATAAATATGGAGAATTTGTGGGGCATGTGAATCTTTGATACATGAATGCACTGTAAACCCGCAAAGAAATAAACAGCATTTTGTAATAATTCACACCACACATCTGTAAGAGGAGCGGTAACTCACTGAACAGAACCACTTGCCGTTGGATATTCTGTGCAGAATATTCTGTGGAGAACAAAGTTCTAAACACTAGAATATTATAGAACTGTTAAACTATACCAATTGGTTTACATGTGATTTTCTAGAAAGCTGACCATGATAGGTAGAAACAAAAACTTATCATAATATGTATAAATTGATTTATAATAGCCGAAATATAGTCAGTGTGTGAATAAAATCTGCGAAAGAGCAAACACACAGTATTTACAACAAGACTAGAGGGTGCTGGTGGGATGGCACAGTAGGTGAAGGCATGCCTGGGCAAGTCTTATGACCTGATCCCCTAATCCTACCACCTACGGAGAAAGCCAACTCCTGGGATTGTCCTTCAGCTTCCACACATGTGCTGTAA
Organism: Myodes glareolus; assembly: GCF_982192425.1. Classification (NCBI taxonomy): domain Eukaryota; kingdom Metazoa; phylum Chordata; class Mammalia; order Rodentia; family Cricetidae; genus Myodes; species Myodes glareolus. The sequence continues at coordinate 35,613,973 of NC_142035.1, read as the reverse complement.
AAAGGCTAGCTATTTTTCTACTATGAGGTAAGTTTTTACCCTTAACTCCAAGAGGGAAAGTTATTAGGGAGAAGGGGTTAACTTCATCTGCTAAATTTACATATGAATGGTTTCTTTAACATTTTCTGAGTTTACTGTACTTAGAACAATAAAGCAGTCTTAATCTAGGTGTGGTGGTATGGGGCTGTAATCTAAGAATTTGGGAGACTGAGGCAGGAGGATCATGAGTTTGAGGTCATTCTCTGCGACATAGCCAGCTATAGACCTGGCCTAAGTAGTGAGACCCCAATTTAAATAAACAAGCACACAAATGTACCAAACAAAGGAAACAAACTTTGAACATTTCACAGTGAAAACACAGTTGGAAGCGCTTAGTCTCTATGCTCTTAAGCTTCTGCTAATATTAAAGACTTAAGTGAATTCAAAATAAAAAAGTAGACCTATGCCGAAGCTTTAGGCCTTATTTTTTATCATGAAGAATGTTTATCTTTCACTTAAATTTGACCAATAGTGTTGGTTTCCTGGAAGAAAAAAAATGCACCACTCTTAGCTTTCCAATTGCAGGCAACAATGTTGACTGGAGATATATACTTGTGGGAATACATGAAGAATGGGGGCTCAAGACTGACATCTAATTGCTGCAGAACTTGGAGCATAGAAAAATGAGAACGTCTACAAGGAATTTCTCTCTCCTTCTTCCACCTCCTGACTTTACATCAACTGAAATGAAACAATTTGCTCATTTTCTTTCTTAACTAGACCAGGGAGATGTTTTAATAAGTTTTGGCTGGCAAGCTCCCAGTCCCTCCAATATATTTTCCCTATCAGTCAATTTTGTCCCCTTTGTCTGTAGAACTGTTGTTCTGCCTTTTGAGAAATGGAGAAAGTTTTGTGGTTGAGCAATAAAGGGATAATCCTGGATGACAAATGCGCGTGAAAGCAGGAGTGAGGAAAATTTAACATAGTGTAGGGCTGTCAACGTGTTTCCAAACAGAGACAAGTAGAGGCGGGCGCCTCGCCACAGACCTTTGTTCCCTTCTCTTTCTACATTGTGCTTCCTGGGTCCTGACTCTTCGGACATGACAGCGAGGCACCACTTTGAGAGTTGTTGAGGGGGCCAAAGCAGTGTCATATTGGCTGACCCGGAACCCTTGGAAATGATAGATGTGTGAAGGGATCAGCGGGAGACTTAGCGAGATAGGAAAGAGGGAAGCCCTGCCCCAGGGTTGATTGAGAGTTGATATATGTAAGAGGGAAACTGAGGCATTGATCCTCTCTGCTAGTCACTTTCTCATCACTGTGGTAAAGAATCTGTGAGATCCAATTTTACACATTTCAGTTTCAGAGGTCGTGGTCCACCGCTCAGGTAATGGCGTAGTGGGGCGGAGCAGCTCAACCCGTGGTGCCTAGGCAGCAGAGAAAGGGGATTTCTGCTCAACACACTTCTTCCTTCGCCCTTTATTTCATGCCATCCCTGTACCATTGTGTGCTGCTGTCCTCATCCAGGGTAGGTCCTCTCCTCTTAGTTTACTGCCCCATGGGCACATCCAGCGGTGTGCTTTTCTGCTCTCCTAGACAATCTCCATCTCACCCAATTGATGCTCAGGATTAACCATAATTTCCTCCCATTCTCATTTCTTTTTCTGCAGAGGGCATCCTTAGCACTGTGACTAAGTCCTATGAATAGGCTGAACATGTCAGATAACTCCTAGAGGGTCCTAGGTATTAGTAATATATGCCTAGAAAAGATGTCTGCCAAGAGAATATGGATGAAATGGTTCTCACTGGATTACTTCTTTCCCCCACCAATGTTGGAATAGAGGTTAGGAAAAGGGAGTAGAGAAAAGATATGAGGAGACAGAAAAGGGATGGAAATGGGGCAAAGAAAGGCAGAAGTGTGCATACACAAACTTGTGAGTGACTCTCCTCTGCTGTGTGTATGTTTGTGTGTGCACACACCCACACCCGCACACACATGTTCCCATAATTCCCCATGGTAGATGACAATGTGCTAGTAAAATATCTTTCACCACAGACCAACGGAACTGTCAACACTTGTGCCCATTTATGTGATAATAAATACGCTGAGCTGACAAAGAAGGGGGAATGACGATGCTGTGAAAACAGCTGCTCTGTTACTAAGTCTTGGTCCTCGCATTGGTTGGTTCATGCAGAGTGTCTGCAGTTTTCAGAATACATCTGCATGGAGTTTTCCTTCTGGTTTCACGGGGCAGCATTAAGGAAGAGAGGATCAGTGGTCTGCAAGCCATCCCTTGTATCACAAGTAATTTCCAAACTCCACATGCTTTTTCAGAATATTACATAACTTAGAATCACCAACAATAATTGAAACTTTAAAAACTAAACCTGGAGCAAGCCTAGACATTGGCTGAGCCCTCTTGACTTTGGCTTTGACACAGGAATAGCACCAGGCAAATTTGGCCTGATCTGTTGGGTTGATATCAACTAATTATCCACTAATGGCCAAAAACGCTTCACATGGGATAAGAGGCCATTTAACCATTCCATGATGTCAACACAATGTGATCTGCACCCCAAGCTTCACTGTTTAGAGCACAGCTCTGTAAGGACTGGAAATTGAGCATCCCTGCTGATGCCATCCCTCGGGAGGAGGGTGATATTCTCATTAGGGAAGCCATCCTACCAGTACCAATTGGTGACTCACCAAACTGCTTTGGAGGATGCCTATGAGGATTCCCTTTGGAAATTCTTAATACTAATTGATGATTTAGGCCAGGACCTTTAGATGTAGAACCTAAAAATTATGAAAGAGCTATTAGGATCCAACTGTTGGAAAAAGAGGCAAACAAAACATGACGAGAAAAGCTGGGTGAGAAGGTGATCTCAGCTGCAGATTATCAGTTAGGTCCCACTGACGGCCCCAGAGATTAAACTGCAGGGAACTGGACGAGTTTAAGGAGCAGGATTGACCTTGTATAGCTCAAGCTAAATCAATGTCTAGTCTTCCGTAAGCTGGGAACTTCATGTATGATGGGCTCACATGTGATCAGAAGCAATTTCTTGGAGACAGAACATGACATTTGGGTTTGGGGATTGTATGTACTTATAAGGAATCACTTTCTGAACAGGGTCCAAAGAGTATCTACTTCACTTTGAAGGCAATTTATTTCCAATGGGGTTGGGAAACAATGTACTATGTGAGTATGAGAGGGATAACTAACCCTGAGGACATGTTGACTACAAATTAAAAAGTTAGCAAAAGCAAACAAACTGATGCAGAACCTAGATGAGGAAGTCAAACACATAGATGATTATTTCTGCATGAATAGATATGCAGGCAATAAGTAAAAGCTACTAAGTCTTCATCTCTGTCCTCAGTGAGAATCTGGACTTTGTAGACTCATATTTTTTTTGTAACTATAAAGATCCTGGAGTGAAACGATGATTCAAGACTCCATAAAATTTTGGCAAGGTTTGTTGGGTTGACAGCTGTATGAAAGATTCTTTCCAGACAACTCATATGGTATAACTCTGGTCATGTCAAAGTGGCCTAAGGATGTTGGAAGCTGGGAGTGCTTTTTCTCCTGGGAAGACAGTCAGGATTTCCTTGTCATACAGAGTGATGACATGCCGGTTTTATTGCTCAAAATACCTGACACAAGGAAGAGGTGACTTCCCTTAGAAATACTCATGTATTTGATTCCAGTCCCCAACCCAATGCACTCACCAAGACTCCTGCTTAATTTGCTTGTATCTACTTAGTTTCAACCAATTAAAGGGAAGAACCTCACCTCACTGAATACTCGATCATCAACAAATGGCCAAGTGTTGAGTTATTAAGTTCTCTGCTCCAAAGCTACCTGTGTGGATCTGTTTGTACCCTTAGGACAGAGTAGCTAAGACTGGATAACTTACAGAGAATAGGAATGTATTTAGCTTGTGGTTTGGAGACTGGGAACTTCAAGATCAGTGGCCTATATCAGCTGAGGGCAATCTACTGAACCATAGCAAGGTTGTAACACTGGTGGGAGAGCAAGAGACAGGAGGGACCAAAAGCATCCCTTATAAGTATCTCATTATTTTTATAAGACTGTTAGAATTGTATTAGCCTATTTGTAAAGTCATCCCTAATGACCTTCTCACCCTTTAAGGTCTTGCCTTCAACAATGTTACACTGGGGATTAAGTTTCTGACATCTTGTGAGATGTGTCATCAGGAGACCATGGCACTGTCAGTCTCTACTCTGTTCTCTAAGGTGGAAGCCTAAAAAGCCCTTGGTTGCTTTTCCAGGTAGATTCCTGCCAACAGGAAACCGCAAGGGAATTGGAGGTCTAGAAGGGGTGGGAATCAAGCAGAGACCTTATCACCCCTGTTTGCTGCCGTACTACTCTGTGTAGTCTCAGAAATAGCATTTTAAAGTGCCGCCAGCTAAAATAGGACTCTTGGCTTCCTTCTTTCTATTCTTCTTCCCCTCACTCTTCCTTTCTCATTGTCTTCTCAGAGGGACCAGCACCAGCTAGGCGATCATCTTTCTCAGAGGTCTGCATCTGAGGTCTGCTGAGCTGATCCCAGTTTCCAGGTTCTATCGAAACTCTGATTTCCTCTTATTTGTCTTCACAGCCATTAAGATGGGACCTATTTCCTGGGGTTCATACTTCGGTACTGGCTTTCCTTCAATATCTATGTAATTTTGTTCTCTTTCTTATGTGACCTTGGCTTTTCTCACTGGACACTGGTTCTGACATTACTAGAGACAATGAACGTGTTGAATAATCGCCTCACAATTATATATCTTGAATGTAGTGAAGAAAACTCATCCCTTAATATCCATGGAACTTGATACTAAGGCCCTTTATGGATGTTCAAATCTATGGATCCTGAAGTCACTTACATTACCCAGCATAGCATTTGAGTATAATCCACATTCACCCTCCCACATACTCAAAATAACTCTAATACTTAATGCAGTGAAGTACCGTATAAATAGTTCCTATGCTGTACTGTTTGGGGAAGAATGAAAAACATTCTTTCCGTGTTCAGATGCATGTTTTTCTTGAAGCTGGTTGAAGCTACAGATGTGAAGGACAGACCGTAGATGCTGTCAGTCAGCTTGCCTTAGAAGTCTAACTTATTGTTTATGCTGGTTAGAAAATTCTAATTTGTACATAATAAAATTCATTCTTTTGTGCCTGAGTCTGTGAGTTTAGATGAACATAACCGTGTGACCCCTATCATTGAGGTTTGGAATAACGTTATTACTGCCCCCAAGCTCCCCCAAACCCCTCTCTAGTCGCTTCTTCCTCCCCTACATCTTGACAACCCCTTATCAATTCTCTGTTCTTATAAGTAGCATTATGAATCTACCATCTTTTTCCTTTGGTATATTTCAGGTGCAATTCATCTCTGCTTTTATCTGGGAAATCTATTCACTTTCTGTTCTTAGGCAATATTGCATGAATGGACAGTAGCTTTTCTGTTCACCAAATGAGAAACATCCGAGTTATTTCTTATTTTAGGCGCCTACAAATGAAGCAAGTACAAACATTCACATAATGTTTTTATGTGGTCATATATTTTTGTTTTTCTTAGATAACTGCCTAGAGGTGGGAAGTCTGTCTTGGGTGGTAAGTGTGTTTTTAACCTTATAAGAAATGGTGTAAAACTGTTCCTAAGGGCTGCATCTCTGTGCATCCATCCCTCCCAGCAGTGGGTGAGAACTTCAGTTGCTCCTCATCCATCTCTGCATTGGACTTCCTTGTTAGTTTCTTTGTGTAGTCATTTCAAAAGGCATATAATGATGAGAGACCTCTTTGTGATCCTGGGCTTTAGTTTATCTGTAGAGACACTGACAGGATACCCACATTAGAAGGATTGTTGTACAAACTGAACGAACTAATATATATCAAGTATCTATGTGTTAATGACCGTTGCCATTATTTTTTTGAGAGTCAAGTCAAATGAACTAATATATGTCAAGTAACTCTGTGTTAGTGACCATTGCTATTGTCGTCTTGAGAGTTAAGTCACCTTTCTTAGCTACTTGATGCTCACGTCTACCCGAAAACAAAGCCGAGAGGGCAGCCCACAGGCCACAGGAACTTTCTACTTTACATCTTCGATCTCCCCAAACCATTGCAGCACCGTTAATCTTAGCAAGCCATTCCAGATATAATGCAGTGCCCGCCCTGACTGTGCCGAAGTCCAATTTTAGAGGCAACATTTGAACTTCAGTGATTAAAGAAAGCTTTGAATTGTTATAGACTAGAGTCTCATCTCCATCAAACAATATGCTTTTAATAGGAACGCAGCTTGTAATTTATGCTCTCTGACTTTGATCTGCAGTGCGAGCTGCATCATCAACATTAAGATGAAATTACCCTGCAATCACAAACATGCAGCTCAATGTTGGAGTTAACCGCTCAAGCAAACCTCCTCTATGCCCTTATGCACTGTGAACCTCAAATATGCAGCCTGTGCTCCCTCTAGTGGTACATTCAGAAAGCTGCCTCGAGAAACACAGAGGCCTACTTGCCTACTGAAATCTGGGGAAAAGTTTACAGGGGAGTTGGGAGAGTCATAATATTTGTTTAATTATTGACTGAATAAAAAAGAGTTTGCATTTCACTTACACAAAGTGATACTGTTTCCAAAGTGACGGGCTGGACCTCAATTGTAGGACTTCTGTGAATTGTCCTTACTTGGCACTTCATTTTTTTTTTTTAAATTAAAAAACAATTTGCAAAAGTCTACAAACCCTGGCAGTGATGGATTTTGATTCCAGATGGTCTCTTGGGGGCATAAAACTCCTCTCCTCTCTGCCCTTACTCTTTACCTGTTTGGAAGCTTGGGGGATAGATAATGATGCTCATGGCAACAGGTGAAGAGTCCTCCTGAATTCATATGCACCTGCTCCTCACATGTGACCTCACATGGATATATCATCTTTGCAGGCGGAATTATTGAGGCCATATTGGACTAGGCGGACCATTGGTCCCACAGTGGTGATGCTCTTAAAAGATGAGTTGTGAGCACACAAGTAGAATATAGGGAAACAGTGTCAACAGAGGCAGACTGGAGTGACACCTCTACAAACCAATAAATGTCGCACAGAGGGCTGCTGGGCAGCACCAGGCCCTGGAGAAATGTCTGGAATACACTCTCACTCTCCAGAATAAACCAGCTCAGGCAATGCCCTGGATTTCAGACTTCTGGTAAAAAATAATGTTCTGCTGTTAATAAATTTTCCTTGGTGGTTATTTGTTCCAGGAACCCAGGAGTATGCATACTTATTCCAGTGCGTAATAACAATGGTTCTTCACAATTGCAATTGCTCCACATAAACTCTTTCATCTAATTGCCTCCACAGCATTGAGGTAGGTACTATTATCACAGTCATTCTACAGACGAGCAAAACTGTCGCCAAGAAGTGAAGTCGCTTACCTAAGGGAGTGACTGATGCCTGTTTTTTAGGTGTGATTAGCATGTCTTCTAAGATCTATTCAAGGCTCTTCTATCTTTTCTCCATTTCACCTAAAGTTTCAATTTCATATCATTGACAAATGTCACATGCTGTAGACTGCATAACCCATAAGTAAACAATGTCACAATTTTTTTTCATGTGACAGCCCTTAGAGTACTTGACACATTCCTTCCCAGATGGCATGCTTTGAAGACATTTAAAATTAAAATGCTATAAAGAGCAATATAGGCTCTTTATAAAGCATTCAGAAAGTACACATCAATATCAGTTGAAAATCTCTCACACGCTCCTTTATCCTACCCAAAGAGGTAGTCTTTGCTAATGGATGGACGATCATTTGAACTACTTTCTATGTGATATTTGTATTTATGTGTGTGCATAAATGGCTAAGAGCACACATGAACAAACTCAGGCAAACACTTTTTCTAGGGTGCCATAATTTAATAAATGTCTTACTGGAGCTTGCTATTTTTTAACCTAATAAAAAGTCCTGCCACCTTTTATTTGCTGTTCATATAGATATACTTGGCAGGAGTAGCACTTTGACTGCTATCAATAATTTCTACTTTAGTGTGAAATACACTTCCAAATGAAGACAACTTTGGGTGTGAAGAGAAGGTGAAACCTGGCGCTGTAGATCAGTGTTAGAGCACCTGCCTCCGACGTACAAGGACTTGCGTTTGATTCCAAATAGCTGGAAGCTGGAGCCCATGGTCCCAAAGACTTTCTCCACCCCATTCCTCTTCTTTATAGTATCATTGCTAGTGGTACCAAAGGGAAGGGCTATATTTACCAGGGTCCATTGCACCTTGGAGTAGGGGTGAGGTGCACTGTGTTTGGAAGACAGCAAGAGACAGAGATTCATATTTTGACCCATAAGCTCCTTGCACTGTGGCAGGGTAGGGTGTTTGCGGCATGCTGTGACTTGCATGCATTTATGGTTGCAGAGGTCCCAGGTTCTTGAGAAGTGGAGTATGAGAAATTCATTTACCAGGAAGTACTAAGGCTAGCGTGATGAGTCTCCAGAGCTAATGTGACAGTGACTTGCTGACCTCAGTTCACTACAGAACTTTTGTGGCGTGACAGCCCACAGAAGGGTCAGCGACTTCCTTTCTGGTGTTAGCATTATGCTGGCCTGTCACCTGGAAGGATGCACTCAGTCAGTACTCTGGGCAGGCCGTGGTTCTATAGCTGCTGTATCACTACTTAGTCTATATCAGCTGCAAAGGTCCCTTTAAGAGACAAGTTCTGCCCATTCCTGCTCTCTCCTTCTTGCTATTTTTATGAAGAGGCAAGCAGGTCATTGCCCCCTTCTCTCTTTCTCTCTCTCTTCCCTTCCACCCACTGCCTTCTTCTCAATGAAACTCCCCCATGTAAGCTCTGTCTGCTTGGCGTGTCTGTCTCTCACCCACCATGGGCTCTGACCACACTGTGTGGCTGCTTGACCTGCCAAGGTCCCTCTCCCTCCCAATCACATCATCTGGGACTGAGAAAGTGGTTGTTTTGGGAGACTTATTCTATTCTGGATTTTGTTTGGGAGCATGGTTATTTTCCTTCCAGGGAGTTTGCAAGCATCTATGCCCCTGTGGTAAATTTCTTTCTATCTGAAACAAGTGACTTCTCACATCTGCAGTGGCACCACTGTTGAATAAAGGGGCTGGGAGAAGGACAGGGAAGGGCAAACACTAGAACGTTCTACCCTGGAACAGCACTTCTGAATTATTCACGTACATTAATGGAAATGAATCATTTCAATTCATTAATCGATAATGAAATGAATAATAAGCAACAGAGGGTGACCTAAAACATTTCTATTTGGATTTTAATATTGCATACGAACTTCTAATTTAATGTGACGGTTAATGCCCCAGGAGTTCATGATACTGTTGAGGAATCATGGAGCTGCACTGAGAATGGGTGACATCCTTGCTTTCAGCCCTGCTCACTGAACTTCTTTCTGATTAAGGGTGAGTAAACCCATGCCCAGCTCTAAGCTCTATGGGGCTATAAAAACATTTTCTGCAAACATGGGATGAGGTCAATGATTAGTTAGTGTGATGGCTAAATGTAACTGCCAACTTGACTTGAGAAATGCCTAGCAGATAAGTGACCCACACCTCTGAGTGGGTCTGTGATGGCATTTGCAGAAATGACCAGGCAAATGAAGGGTCTTATCTACAGATGAACTAGCCACTGATGAATTCACAATATTATGGCATTACTGAAAGGTGGTGAAAGGCAGGAAGTGGAACCTAGTTAAAAGGAAGTGACCCCTGGGAGCATGTCATTGGGACCTACACCTGCCCCGGTTTGTCCCTGTATCCCTTTGCTCTTCTTCTTAGCTGCCGTGATATGAGCCCTCTTGGTCTGATATATCCTTCCTGTCAAGATAGACTGCCTGACACCTTTAAAACTATGAGCCAATGCCAACAATTGGTTTTCTATTGTTGAAAGAACAGGAGTTATTATTATTGGTCTTGTGCAGTGTGTGTGTGTTTTCATGTGCATGCAAACACATGTAAAGGCTGGTGTTGTTCCTTAAGTAGTATCTACCTGGTTCTTTGTTTGTTTGTTTTGAGACAGGAACACTCTTATTACCTGTTATTTGCCCATTAGGCTAGACTTGCTGTCCAGTAAGCCCCAGGTATACATCTGTCTCTGCCTTCCCAGGACTGAGATTACAAGTGAGCTCCGCCATACCCACTTTTTCTTTTAAATGTGGGTTCTGGGGATTGAACTCAAGTACTCATACTTATAGAGCAGGAACTTTGTGCTTGAGCCATCCACCCAATTCCTCTGATCTTTCTCATTCGACACAACACTGAAAAACAGCCTATATAATGGGATAGGGGTATTCCCTGGCATGGTTTTTTGTTAACATCATACAACCTAGATCTATCTAGGAAGAGGGACTCTTCATTGAGAAAATGTCTCTGTAAGATTGGCTTGTAGTCAAGTCTGTGGTATATTGCTTTGATTAATGATTGATGTGGGAGGGCCCCGATCCCTGTGGTGTTACCACCACTAGTCAGGTGGTCTTTTATGGTATAAGAAAGCAGGGTGAGCAGGCAATGAGAGCAGGTCAGGGGACAGCACTCCTCCATGGTCTCTGCATCAGCTCCTGCCTCCAGCTTTCTGCTTTGTTTGAGCTCTTGCCCTGACTTTTGCGAGCTTCAATGGAATGTGCCCTGAGAGTTGCGAGCTGCAATGGAGTGTTCCCTGAGTGTTGCGAGCTTCAATGGAGTGAGCCCTGAGAGTTGTGAGCTGCAATGGAGTGTGCCCTGAGAGTCGTGAGCTGCAATGGAGTGTGCCCTGAGAGTTGCGAGCTGCAATGGAGTGTGCCCTGAGAGTTGCGAGCTGCAATGGAGTGTGCCCTGAGAGTTGCGAGCTGCAATGGAGTGTGCCCTGAGAGTTGCGAGCTGCAATAGAGTGTGCCCTGAGAGTTGCGAGCTGCAATGGAGCCTGTTTGTTCTCACGTTGGTCAGCCATGGCATTCTATTCCAGCAATAGAAACCTGAACTAAGGCAGGGTGGGCTTTCATAGGAGCCACGTCAGGACAAAGGGCTGCTCCCTTACCACAGCTGGGACCCAGAGAAAGGTCTACTTCCTGAAATAGAATGATCCCCTGACTGTTGATTTTGGCTCTAAAACTCCCCCCATTGACTTCAGCAAAAATTTTCTTCGCTATGTCCTGTAATCCAAAACTCTCCTTGTCCCATCTACATTCCTTTTTTCTCCACATGACTGAGACCTGAGAGTCCTTCTAAACAGCTCTATTTCTAATTTTACATATTTCTCTTTAAATGTCTTCCATGTCATACTCTGTTTTCCTTGGTTGGCCTTCCACAGCTCGCCTGGTTTCCTTGTCTTCCTGTCTCCCTCATCACACCTTTAAGTTTCCTGTGATTGCCTTCCAAATACCCACTTACACAACTGTGTCCTGGGGTGTTTCCTTCTTGTTGGATTTAAAAATCAAGTCCTGAATGACCAGTAGTAGACTCTCTTATACTTTCATTAACATAATTTTTATATTTCTAGTTTATAAAAAGCAAAACTGATAGCATCTCAGGTTATAGTTTTAAGGCATTTCCCATAGTCTGTTGTTGCAGGGACTTGTACAAATGTATAACACATGCCCACTGTCATCTTCTTACATGAATGAAGTATCAAAAATTATTGTAGCGGGCTTGCAAATTGGTCTCTACATTATTTGAAATAGATGGAAGAATGACAACTCTTTGTCAACATTTTCCTTACACGGAAATCTCCTTATAGAACAGAGATGGTAAAAATATTCTGCCTACACAGACTCTTGGTAAACAATTTTCTCAGAAAACTCTCCATTTTTTCCCTCATTGAACATTCACAGAACCCTGACCTAAGTACAGACATCTCATCAAACTGGCCCAAGTAGTTCATTAGCTCAACCCCAGTATGTCATTTTCTAGTGATATGTTTTTGAGCTTTAGTATTATCCTGTGTTATGTCAAGCACTCAAATCAGCTAAAATATAGTTGTCCAGGAAATACATTTTGATGGCACTTACAATTTCCAAATAAGAAAGAATTTGTAAAGCAAGGCCTGGTATCTATAACACCAGCTATTTGGGAAACTGAGGCAAGAGGACTACAAATTCATGCCAACAAGAGTTACAGCAGAAGTTCAAGGCCAGTCTGAACAACTTAGTGAAAATTAATCTCAAAATGAAAAAAATAATAAAAACAAAACAAGAAGTGGTTAGGGGCATTAGTAAGTCAGTGATAGAGTTCAATCTCCAGCAGTACCTCCCCGCAAATAGAAACTGAAATTTATAAAAATATAAATATCAGTGTATTAGCTAATATTAAACTGCTAGATTTTGGAACTATTAATGATTTTTCAAGCATTTATCATTCTACTTTAGATCTGTAAATAGAACTTTTTTTCTCCTTAGGTGAGAACTAAATGTTCACCTGTATGGTTGTGAGAGAAATATAAGTTTAAAAACAACTAGATTTTCATGCCACTGGCTTCTTCTTGGGGAAGTGGTTACAGCCTTAAGAACCACAAATAGTTGTTGTTGTTGGGTCCTGCCTTAAATACCAGCACTTGGGAGGCAGAAGCAGGTGGATTTCAATGAGTTGGAGGTCAGCCTGGTCTACAAAGTGAGTTCCAGGACAGCCAGAACTGTTACACAGAGGAAACTTGTCTCAAAAAAAAAAAGGAAACAAAAACAAACAAACAAAAAACCCAAAGCAACAACAATAACAGAAAAAAATTTTAAAAAACTCATAAATCTTCACTCCTCTGATAGGAGTGATGGGGGAGTGTGTGTGCACATGTGTGTTCATATGCGTATATGTGCTGGTGTGTGCTTTCTCTGTTTGTGAAGAGGAATGTGGGCTAGAGAGTTATAATTTCATCTCTTGTGCTTGGATATATTCATCACCTTTTAATAGCGATTCTTCTGGTACCAAATTTTCAATTGGGACCTAGTTGGATATTCTGGGCTGGTTTTTACTTCCTTAAAGGAAGCACATTATTCTGACAGGAATGGACTGAGTTAGGAACGAAAAGCTGAGTGGCTGACATTGTGTCCTGCGATGCCCAGAGCTGGAAGAGGTCATGGAGTGTAAGCTACTCTATCCTCTGTTTGAAGGTTTGCAAATACAAGTATGTTGTTTTATGACCACATCGAATTGACATTGTTATAGAACATTAACCCCAACATGATTTTCAAAATGCTTGGGATGGGTAAAGAGAAACGTGCGTAGAATCAGTAATCCTTGAATTTACTAACATGGGAACTGGTGTAGGAGGTCCTTCTGTTTGTGTGTTGCTTTCATTTGTTAACCAATAAAGAAACTGCTTTGCCTGATAGGGCAGAACTTAGGGAGGCAGAGAAGACAGAAATGAATTCTGGGAGGAAGAAAGCAGCGTGAGAGAGCCACCATGGAGACGCCAGGTCAGACATGCTAAATCTTTCCCGGTAAGCCTCATGGTGAACGCAGATTTAGTAGAAATGGATTAAATCAAGATGTGAGAGTTAGCCAATAGGAAGCTAGAGATAATGGGCCAAGCAGTAATTTAATTAATACAATTTTTGTGTTATTGTTTCGGGTGTAAACTAACCAGGCAGAACAGAACAAAGGGACCCTCTCCTGTAACAGGGAACTGAGGACCTGTGCGGGTTTGTTGTGCAGGCAAAGGATTTTGCCCTCTACTTTGTGGTTCAGTACCTGAAGCTGTGAGCCAAACAGAGACGATTATACGAGAAGCTGATATAGTACTAAGTGAAACTCTTATTGATGTTTTCACAAGTACCAGAGTCTCACTGGAAAGAAGTGAAACCCCAAAGAAGCCATTCCACCTGGAAATTCACCATTTCAACAAAGGAAAACAAACCATGGAGAGAAAACTTAACAAAGAAAAGGGCTGTAGGATTCTGGGATGAGAAATAGTGGGAAGGCAAGTAGGGATCTCTGATGAAGATTCGCAGGAAACAAGTGTTTCAGGAAGCTCTGTGTATATCCAGGTGGGAACACTCATCTCGGATGGAAAAGGCGAGGCTCCGTGGTATGAGGAGCACTCAAAAAGAAGCATGTGCCTCGTGTATAGGTGGATGAGGGGAAGACAAGGCACTTCCCTGTGACTGTTGTTTCTCAATTGCCATTCACTCAAAATAACCCTTATGCCAATGTGATGTAATTGGAATTAATACATTCTTGATCTTCAATTTCAAGGACCTTGTGGGATTCGAAATGAACGAATTATTCAATAGGCTGACACACAGAAAATCTGATTCAGACCTCATAATTAAGGAGAAAAGGGAAAGACCTCACCCACCTTGATCTGAGAGCATAAGAAACAAAGTGCGAGATAGATGTATTCGGAAAATATTTTATTGTATAAACTATGGTAAATAACGGTTGAGAGGAGCTAAGGGATTTGTAATCTATAAGTACAGAGTAACTGACTTCAGGGGTAGACACATTCATTATTCATACATATCCATTGAGAAGGGCTCCAACCTCAAGGTTCAGAAACCTCAGCTCAAAAGGACTGGATGGTGAAAGAGTGATCTCTTTCAAGGAATATTTCTGAGGTACGGCACCAGTTCATTCAGTGGCTTCATTAAATAGGAGCACAGCTCATTCTCTTGCAGCTTCCCGAAGCTGAATCTTCAAATCTCCAGGTTAATCACACTGTGTTGCTCAAATCATCCCTCAGTTGCATGCCTTATTTGCAAATCAGTAAGTGTTCATTGGAAAGAACCCACGGGGTATCTCCTTCGTAAGAAGTCTGCACAAAAGATTCCTCCCAGGCTCCTCATGCAGTATCAGGGAGGATGTCAACTTCCAATCCTCAATGCTCTTTTGGTCTTGAAAAGAGGAGTCATCTGCCCTGCATACATAATCTTACAACTGGTAAATGCTGAAAAGAACCAAAACGATGGATCTAAAAATCCAGTACCTAGAGACATGTGGGATCCAATGTAAGGTTATCCACAAAATCTGGTGACACATTCAGCAAAAGCAGCAGGAAATAAAATTGATATTTCAAATGTGGAGTCTGTGCTGCTTCTTACATGAAGGACTGAAGACCGTGCTAGATTGTCATCAAGAAAACATTGACATAATAGTATTTGAGAGAAATTGTGTTCTCAGAGACCATGAGTAGGAAATACTTGTGGGTGATAACAGAAATTATGAATGAGAGAGTAGATATCCTTGTCAGGCCTCCTTCTGTGAAGGAGACCTTCTGTGGCTGAGTCTATCTGCCATAGACAGGGCAGATGATCATATAAGACCATCCATCTTACTTACTGTGTCTTTCTAAAACACCTAAGAGTGGTCCTTTAATGATTATTTTGGTCTTTCCAACTATATTTATCCTGAATAAGACCTGCCATGGGTGGGGAACCCTAGAACTTTAAACCCTAAAAAGATACTTCTCTATATCAGATTTATGAGCTAGCCTTTTTCTCATATATAGAGTAGTCTTGATGGGTTGTTTGTTACTGTCTCACCTGTGATTAGGACTGGAAAACGAACTGGTATCATCTCCTATGTTCTCAGATGAGGACTGGACCATAAACTCCTATTTTTAACACCAAGGTTGGCAGTCTGGTGAACTTACCTCCCTGCCCTCCCTGTCCTTCCTCTGTTGTTTGATCCTCGCTGACTCTGGGGCAGGATGTTGTAAGTCGATACATGTCAAACAGAAGCTATTCAGGGAATAGCTCAAACTTTTCTCCTTCTGTATCCTCCCTGTAACCCCACTGCCCCAGCTGCAGACTAGCCATTCCCCAGCTTTCCTTCCCCCTGGGCTCTGGAGACACAAAGATTGATGAATGCAACGAGGATGCAGGGAGATCCATAGAGCTCTGGCTTCCTGGAAGACATCAGTTTGGTTCCCCTTTCCCCTTTGGTGGTAATTGAATGTCAGGATAACAGATGGCGGATGGGGAGAAGGAATCATAGCCTCACTTGCTGCAAGTTGGGGGAAGAATGTATAGAAGAAAGAAGGGTTAAATGTCACGATTTCAATACTTAAACTCCAAAACACTTGAGTATTTGTGTTTCTAAACATTCCAGGGCTGGTGATGAAAGTGCGTCTTAATTTCTCAACTCTGACTACACAAGTCTCTCTTTATAGAACTTGCCATAGAGTCATCCAAGGAAAGACTGACAAAACTAGTAGTGGGGAACCAGAAAGAATAAGGAGGCAATGATTAGAATAACCACTTTGTCATTCATTCACAATTATAAATGTAAGAAAGTCAACCGAATTGTTCCATAAACACTAAAATATTTGTCCTGCCTACATTACCATATGGGCTTTGATTAATTTTATCTGAATATATCTCTCTGCCCAGAAAAGACCCTTTCTTTTAGGAAAAATACCTCTGGCCATATTTTTGGGGGGTTCCAGAAGAATTTGGTCTGATCCATCTTGCCTTTAGTTATAGGAATTCATAAGTTGCTATGAATCTCCAAAAGAGTTGTGAACACGGCACCTGCGACAAGCTTAAACATTTTATTCTGCTATCTGTTTTAGACCATTTGGAAAAAGAAACCTTTTTCCATTGTTATATATAAAAAGTCTGTAAGCCTAAAAAGACAGTGGCCAGTCTGAGAATTAAGTCATTGTAAAGGAAAGAGAAATTTGTCACAAGGAAAGAGGAAGAGGAGTCATGGTGTTATTTGAGCCATGAATTTAGTCACTGAGACGTCTGACTTTTCTGCTATTTGAGATAATAGATTGCCTTTTAAAAGTTCATTTGAGCTGGAGAACTCTCAGCTAGTAGAGAAATATAATGCAGTAAGCAACTTATATAAACTCCAATGTCATACTTAATCCCAACAAATCTATGATTCACTCTCTATATTATTTCTACTCAAATCCAAGACAGTAAAATGTTGTCAGTTTAGAATGAGGTGTCCAAAGAGTAGCTTGTGGTTTTTATTTTTGGGTATTTAGTTACCTTTGAACTTCTCATAGAAAACATGGCAAAATCAGTGCCACAAATTCCTATGCATCCCTTCTGCATCTTCTCCAAATATCAATATCTTACCATATCACCAGTGAAGAACTAGTGTAAACAAATCACTGTTGGCATGATATTGCAAAATAGCCTCAAATCATATACCAATATCCTCACCTGTTCCACTAATGTTCTCTTCCTGGTCCAGGTTACAATTCAGGGTCACATGTTTCATTTTAGATCTATCTTAAACCACAATCATGAACCAATCTTTGATATTTTTTTGGGCCTTGACACTGTTATTGAAGACTGACTAGTATGCTTCATAATTGCCCTCATTTTGAAATGCTCTCTTTGAATAAGTTCAGGTTGTACATTGTTCAGAAGACTAGCACACAGGTGATGCTGTGTCAGCAAATGCGTTTATCAGCAGATATTTCTGTGATTCAGACATCACACGTGGTCTCTGCTATTCTTTGCATTTGTGGGTACATTTACCTGTTTAAAAAAAGTCAAAAGCTAGTTGTAGCCCTTGAGCTGAAGGTTGCATTTGCTCTATGGGCCAACGGACCTCAGGTGTGGAAGGAACCTAGGAAAGCATGGCAGTTCACGGTGTGCCTCTGTTTCAACCTTCTCCACACAGTTCTTCCTTCTCTGCTCAGCAAAGTCTTCCATCACAGCCTAGCACAAGGATAGAACCAATGGGCTGCGTGTGTTTGTGAATGTGTGTGAGTGGAATACACACACATAAGAAGCTATGTTGAGGTTTTGGCTCACATGATTAAAGAGGCTGATGCGTTTAAAACCTGCGGGGCCAAGCTGTCAGCTTGGAGTCCCAGGGAAAAGCTGACACAGTAACTGAACTTGAAGTCTGTCTGCTGGCTGAATTTCTTCTTTTCAACATCAGATCAAGCTTTCAGCTGATCTCAACTAATTAGATGAGGTCCATTCATGGTGTGAGGACAGTCTGCTTTCCTCAAATTCCCCTTATCTAAAGATTTATCTCATCCACCTTCACAGAAACATGCTAGACTGAGGACCAGAGCTTAGCCAAGTTAACACACATAAGTAACCTTCATAAATCCTCATTGAAGCCTACAGGGCCCTTCCTGGTCAGCTAGTTGCTTTTCCAACTTTCTTCCTGCCACTACCTGGTGGTTGTGCTTTGTCCACACCAGTAAGTCTCCATCAGCACCAGCCAGAGGGCTTTATAGACGTAGGGGCAAGGCCAAGAACTTGGTTCTCCAACAATTTTCTATGTGCGCGGATACTACTGATCTGGGGTTTACACTTTTAAAAAACACTAGAGTGTGAATGCTGACCATTCTCAACAGACGCAACATTCTTATAACACACAACCTTGATATGGATATTCTTTTTCCAAGAAGAATCCTTTTCTTGGTATCTGCACAAACTTGAGTGTTGGAAAATGTTTAATAACACTGACTCTCCGGAGATAAAGTCCCTATTCACATATTTGCTAGTTTCCAGAATGCAGCTCTCTCTGATTTCCAGCCACCAGGCGCACATATCAGCTGATGTCCCTGAAAATGAGCTTTAGAGGAGGTGCCCCCATTATTTCTTGGGAGCAATGTGACTGAGCTCTATGTGCGACTGCCAGACTGACATCTTTATGTCTGTCCTCTATATGATCTCCTTTGGGGATGGGAGTGGGAGCTTCTGACCTTTCCATAAATCCATTCAACTGATCCTCAACCATTGTCTCTTATTTCCAGCAATGCTTTATTTCCATTTTTAAGATCTCATTGTCTCTTACAAAGTAGTAATCTCTAGGAAGGCAAGGCTCGTTTGGTCTCAGTCCATGTTGCATCTTTGATTCTTATAGGAGTACTTGAATCAGAATAGGTCATCAATAAACTGTTTGTCAAATGTCGGAATAAATGTCATGAGTTTATGTATTTGTTTATTGGCTCGGTATACCCAGCTGTTGCTTCCATGAGGGCAACAACTTCATATAGTTTTGTATTGTCATCATACTAATATGAAAAAAGTAATTTGTAAAGATTTAGCACACCAAGTTGTGACCCTAGCCTTAAAATATGTTTAGAACAATTCCTAAGAATGAAGGGAAATTGTGATAGGACTGTAAAGGGAGCTATGTGCCTCCATGTAAATGAAGAGATAATTCTTGTCTCATCAGTGAAGACATCTTTCCTAGTTAAAGAATACCATCAGCCAATGGGAAACAATAGCTCAGGTTGAATCTCCTGGTCTGGGAGATTTTTTTCAGAGAGAACCCAAATTAATTTGCATAAAGGGCATGACTGCTGTTATAAGCTGCTTCACACCCAGTGCTTATGGCAGAAAAACTTAAAAGATTCACACAAGTTATGAGTTAATGGGGTTGTTAGGACTAAAGAAGCACACCTATCAGACTTACACGTAGATGTCATCCAAGAAGCCCAAAGATGACTGGGAGTCCCAAGCATCAAGAGCCTGTACTTCTACCTCTTTACAATCTGCTTTGTCAGTTGGTGTCCCAAGAAATACAAAGCTGCTCAGGGAGCCTGGAGGGTGTCAGCTCAAGAAATATGAGCAACTCATCTGCATATCTTTTAGTGACCTTCCGAAATGACAGCCAAGCCACCAACGCTATTCTGTTTGCAAATGATAGAGATCTTATTCCTGGGGACGGCAGGATTGATGTGGCAGCCGCAGTGCCATTAGACCTGGAAGATGCTCCATTCTCATTACTGTCTCCTGGCAACGCAGCACCAGATGCTGCTGTGAATATTAACAATCCTCATTCGTGTAACCTTTATTTCCTCCCTCTACTGTGCGAAGGCAGCAGCCAGGGACTGCTGCTATCTGCTTCTACCGTCTCCAACTCAACAAATCTTTTCTTTGCCTCTCTGCTTGCAAAGAGAAATATTAATGAGATTTTTATCTAAGCAGACAGTTTCTAGCTTCTCTATGGAGATGCTCACTTTCCAAGCCATGTCCCATTTTCAGAGAAAGATAACAGCTCTCCATTCTGCTGGGGCACATCTGCAATGCTTTCATTGACTTTATCTGCTGTTTGGAATATGTGATTTGTCTAATATCTTTGCTGCTTCTTGTGTGGGGTTTAGAAATAAACATGAAATTGGGCAAAGGGGAAAGCCGAATATTACGAAAAGCTCAGTGGGATTCATATTCCTTATCAGCTCCCAACAACCTTAGACATAGAGTAATGCATTTGGAAATGTGTTGCTCCAGACTGCCTGGCATCTAGCTTATTGGTCTCTCATGCTAACACAGAGGCCAGGAAAAGCAAAGCCTGTGCAATTGCTTCAAGCTGTGGTAACTGTTTCCTTTAGTTGTTGTTGTTGTTGTTGTTGTTGTTGTTGTTGTTGTTGTTCTTCTTCTTCTTCTTCTTCTTCTTCTTCTTCTTCTTCTTCTTCTTCTTCTTCTGGTTGCTGGCTGTAAGTTGTTTGTGAGGGTAACTCAGAATGCAATAAATAGTGGAATAGTCCCTACTTTCCCTCCCCTTCTTGATTCTTCAATATTTAGTGAGGCTCCTGGAGCCCCAGTGTTTCTCAGCTTTGCTGTTTACGTGTAGTGAGAGCTTGGACAAGATGCTCAACCCCTGGGCCTCAGGTTTTATCTGTAAAGTGGAGATAAAGAAACCTATTGCATTCTACTTGTCAGAAAACTATATGGCCTAGTAGATAATGGTCCTTATTCCAGCATCTGTACATAGCGATGGCTGAATAAATGATAGCCCGTGTGATAGATTACTGTGATCTTAATATCCTCAATATCCTCAATGGAATATGCCGTTGGGTGTGGGCTTGGCTCATGTTGGTTCTAGACTTGGTCACTTAGTTTGTTTTTACTAATGGGGTATCAATAAATGTGACTGGCCGAGGCTTGATAGCTGCTTCAGGCCCTTCTCCCTGGAGATATTGCAATATCATATGAGAAAGCCCAAGTGATCTATTGTGATAGTGAAAGACTTCATGGAGAGGGCTACAGTCAACACTGAAGCTTATTGCATTTGCCCAAGCAAACCCATGAGAGATGAGAAGAACCACAAAGTCACCGACAGACTCTTAGGAAAAAGTAATTTTTTAAGCTACTCAAATTTGGAGTCACTTGTTAGGCAACTAATGGTAGCATGTGAGCACAGACACACACAGACACACACACACTCACATACACTCACACACATTTGATAACAGTTTCTTCACAATGTCTTAATTAAACCACATAGTAATTTTGTGGGGAGAATAGCACTATCTTCTTGGTGTCAGTAGATATTTCTTTAACTGTTCAAATTCTTAAAATAGTAGCTGAGGGCCAGGCAGTAGTGGTGCATGCCTTTAATCCCAGCACTCAGGAGGCAGAGGCAGAGGCAGGTGGATCTCTGTGAGTTTGAGGCCAGCCTGGTCTACAAGAGCTAGTTCCAGGACAGGCGCCAAAGCTACAGAGAAACCTTGTCTCAAAAAACCGAGAAAAAAGAAAAAAATAGAAAAGAAAGAAAAATATCTTTTCATTCAAATAGAATCAATATTAAACCTCTTGAATTTTTCAATGTACAGTCAGAAAGCACCTCTAAGCTAAGGAAATAAATTTGCATTGAACTCTTCTCCTGATGGTGACAGTTTGTAGACTGATGTCACTGGCCCCTATTGGTGATCTTGCATGTATATTAGGGCCAGTTCCCAGATCAATAGGGGGATAGAAACTTCTGCAAGATCCTGTTTCTGAATGATCTGTATTCTGTCAATTATATTTTAAATAAACACTGATTGGCCAGTAACCAGGCAGGGAATAGAGGCGGGTCAATGAGAACAGGAGAATTCTGAGAAGAAGGAAGTTCTAGTCTGAAGTCGTGACCCAGCCACAGAAGAAGCAAGATGTGATTGCCTCGCCGTATAAGGTACCGAGCCATGTGGCTAACATAGACAAGAATAATGGGCTAATATAAGTTATAAGACTTAATAAGAAGCCTGAGCTAATGGGCCAATCGATTTATAACTAATGTAAAAAGAAAGATCCTGTTTCTGATAGCTCACAACATTCTTTTTCGTTTATTTTGAGCCTTTGAAGTTGATTTTATTCCTCAGTGAAGCAAGTTACTTCATAATCTTAATTAGTCCCAAATTCCAATTGGTAGAGAAATATTTCTTTAATATAAGTTTTGTATACTCTAAAGGTCTAGATAATTCACATAACCTTATTTAAAAGAACAGTTTATCAATCGTTCTAATTCTAACTCTGATTATGAAATAATACCTAATGCCTAATATAGAGATTTATATTGGGATTGGCCAGCAGTGATTGCTTTTGTTTGTTTGTTTGTTTGTTTGAGACAGTATTTCTCTGGGTAGCTTTGGAGCCTGTCCCGGAACTCATTCTGTAAACCAGGCTGACCTTGAACTCACTGAGATCCACCTGCCTCTGCCCCCCTCCAAGTGTTGGGAATAAAGGTGTACACCACCACTGCCTGACTATTGATTGCTTTAAGAAAGGATTTTTCAACAGAAAACATGTCAGTCATAGAAATAGTTTTAAAATTTGTTGTAGATGCATTTAAATGTATTAAAAAGCCAAAAGGAGTTAATTTTTAAAAATTAGCCTACTAGTCTTATGGTAGCTTGTTATGATATTTGGTGAATGTCTCTGGGAGGCATGCTCTTTCCTGAGGGTAGGCAGATGGGTGGGGTGAATCTGGGGACAGGAGAAGTGGGAGGCAGGGTCTGAGAGGAGGGGAGGAAAGGGAAACAGCAATGTGTGAGGGAAGAGTAAAAACATCAAAAGTAATTAGCCTCTTCTAAACTCGTTCAATTTTAATGCAAGAAAACTTAAAAATAATATTTAGCTACTTTATATTTGTTTTATTTTTGGCACCAAATCTTCAAAGCTATTTAAATGTCCCAGTTCTGATTCTGGATTTGTTCTTTTCAGTGTCCACACAGATCTGATGGCCACCATCCTAATTTGCACAGACCTATAGACACAGATTGCTGGACTGAAGAGTAGAGACACTGATATTCTAGTCCAGAGTCTATTCAGTGAGATTGTGGGGCCATACCCAAGCTCATGCCTGTATGGTTAGCACTTGGGAGACTGAGACAGGAAGAGTATGCCTGTACAGGATTCAGCTAACCTATATAGGAAGTTTCAGGCTACCCGGGGCTACAGAATGAGACCCTATATTTAAGAAACAAAATTCAAACTACAAAACAAAAAAGAAAACACGGAAATGAGATCATGAGTGAGTTTCGTGTCATCATGTGAGACCATTCAGAAATCCAAGAATCTTTATGAAGTTTTATATTTTAGTATATTAGATTATTTATACATATGTGTGTATGTATATGTGAGTATATACTACAGATTCATAAAACTTAACATTTGAAAGCCTAAAGTTTTAAATTTGCTTTACAGTTATATATTTTAATGAAATAAAAGTATTAATTGAGATAGTGTAAACGAAGACTGTTTGTTTGTTCCTGACCACCCAGACTCAAATAATCTCACAGAAACTATGTTAATTATAATACTATTTGGTCAATAACTTAATCATATTCCTTGCTAGCTCATACATCTTGAATTTACCTATTTCTATTAATCTGTGTATTGCCATGAGGTTGTGGCCTAAAAGTAAGGTTCCATCCGGCATCTGTCCCCTTGGGCAGCTACATGGCATCTCTCTGACTTTACCTACTCTCTCTCTTTCCTTCTCTCTCTATCCCTGTTCTGATTTGCCACCTAGTTTTACTCTGCTAAGCCATTGGCCCAAACAGCTTTATTCATCAACCAGTAAAAGCAACACATCTACAGAAGGACATTCCATTTCAAAATAGGACCTCATGTAGCCCAAACTAACCTCAAATTTACTATGTAGCTAAGGCTCACCTTGACTTCTAAGCCTCCTGCTTCCACCTAAATTCGGGGATTACAAAAATGTGCTAGTCTACTCATTTTCTTTTTTAAAAAAAAATCTTAATTAATTAATTAATTGATTGATTTATTTTGTAATGCTGGAGATTGGACTGTTTGCTTCTATCATGCAAGGCAAGTGTTCCACCACTGAGATACTATTTCAGCCATGACTCAATTATGTTTTCAAATGCATAGCTCAGTCATACCAGCTCAGAGAGCAGGTCAGGGCATCTATAGTGATGAGCAGGTCGCCCATGACCTCAAAAATTTCTCACCAAAAGAACAAAGACCTTATCTCTATTCTTACCTACTTACCTCAACTGTGAGCAGAAAACCTGTATGCTATACAAAAATTGCCGTGTTTTAGTGGAACATTGTGTAAGCATTAGAAATAGTGAAAAGCTTACCAGAGTTGTCTAAATGACTTGTTTTCTAAAGCCAGAAAACACCAAAACATTTGAAGGCTATTGCTAAGGTTACTTTCATGTACCAGCTAACTTTGTATTTATTTCAAAGTGATGCTTCATCTTCTCAGAGCAAAATAGCCCTCGTTCAGAGCACAATGTTTGGTAAATAGAGCATGGCTATGTTTCAGCCCCAACAAACTTCATTGGGTTTCATTGAGAGAATGTGTACATGGCCACCAAGGCTATTTTCACAAGTGGCACAATTTGTTTGGTTTTTTTTTGTATCCGTTCTGTTAGCCTGTGTCATTTTTTTTAAGTTTATTAAAATATGAAAGTTTCCATTTTTGCTCCTCCTCCCAACACCCTCCCACTCCCCCCACTCCCTCTCCTCTTCCCTCTCCATCCCTAAGAGCAGTCAGGGTTTCCTGCCCTGTGGGTAGTTCAAGTTCCTCCTCGCTCCCTCCAGGACCAGGAAGGTGAGTATCCAATCAGACTGGATCCCCAAAAATCCAGAATATGCAGAGGAAACAAGTCCCAGAGTCATTGTCAATGGCTTTTTAGAAAGACTTCGGGCCAGCCACATTCAGAGAATCCAGTCTCCTCCAGAGAATCTGGTTGGATCAAGTGCTCCTTCAGTCCCAGTCAACTGGCCTTGGTGAACTCTCATTATATCAGTCGCCTTGTATCAGTGGGTGATCGCTCCCCTTGCGGTTCTGATTTCCTTTTTCATGTTCTTCCTCCTTCTGCTCCTCCTTTGGACCTTGGGGGCCTCAGTCCGGTGCTCCAATGTGGGTCTCCGTCTGCATCGCCATTCATCGTCGGATGAAGGTTCCCTCTGATCTTGCCCTCCCTGCTCACGTTCTTCTTCCTTCTGCTTCTCGGTTGGACCTAGGGAGTTAAGTCCAGTGTTCCAACGTGGGTCCCCGTCTCTATCTCCATCTATTGCCAGATGAAGGATCTATGGTGATAAGCAAAATATTCATCAGTATGGTTATGGGCCAAGGCCAGTTCAGGCACCCTCTCCTCTGTCCAGAGAACAATCTGGGGATCTCTCCTTGGACCTGGGATCCCATTTACAGTCAAGTCTCTAGTAAACCCTAAACTGACTTCCATAGTTGAGATATATTCTTCCCTGAACCCATATCTATCCTTCCTCCCTCCCCCCCCCCAGTCCCCCGAGCATTTCCCTTTCCTCCCCTGCTCCCTTCTCTCTAACCTCCTCCCCTTCCAACTACCCTCCCAACCCCCCATGCACCCTTGGTTACCTGGAACTCTTTCCAGGAGGAAAACTACCTGAATTTTCTTCAGGTTCACCTTCTTATTTAGCTTCTCTAGGATCACGAATAATAGGCTCAAAGACCTTTAATTATGGCTAGAATCCACTTATGAGTGAATACATACCTTATTCCTCTTTTTGGGTCTGGCTTACCTGACTCAGTAAAGCGTTTTCTTTTTCTTTTTATTAATTTATTTATTTTTTATTTAATTTTTACTGGGAACCCCTCAAGAATCAAGTCTCTTGCAAACCCTAGAATGGCTCTCTTAGTTGCGATATAAACTTCCCTGCTCCCATAACCATCCTTCCTCCCTCCCCCCCCATTCCCCCAAGCCATCCCCAATTCTCGCCCTCTCCCCTCTCCCTAACCATCTTCCCTTACTTCCACCCCCCACCCCCCATGCACCCGACTTTGCTTGGCAATCTTGCCTAGTTCTATTATCCAGGAGGATAACTATATAAATTTTCTTCAGGTTCACCTTCTTATCTAGCTTCTCTAGGATCACAAATTATAGACCCAAAGACCTTTAACTATGGCTAGAATCCACTTATGAGTGAGTACATACCATATTCCTCTTTTTGGGTCTGGGTTACTTCACTCAGTAAAGCGTTTTCTATTTCCATCCATTTGCATGCAAAATTCAAGATGTCATTGTTCTTTACCGCTGAGTAAAACTCTAATGTATATATGTTCCACACCTTCTTTAACCATTCTTCTATTGAGGGGCACCTAGGTTGTTTCCAGGTTCTGGCTATTACAAATAGTGCAGCTATGAACATAGTTGAACAAATACTTTTGTAGTATGATAGGGCATCTCTTGGGTATATTCCCAAGAGTGGAATTGCTGGGTCCTGAGGGAGGTTGACTCCCAGTTTCCTGAGAAACCGCCACACTGATTTCCACAGTGGCTGCACAAAAGTGGCACAATTTGAATGAGACTAGTTTGGGCAGGCTGTGGTCTATTGACTGGATATGGCCCCATAAGTTGCCTTTAAAAATAATTAAATTGAGCAACTACCTTTTAAGGAAGAGGAAAAAGGCAAGAGAAGAATCTTTGGAACACAACTCCTGACCTGTATATTTTTGCAAAGAGACATTGTATTTTATCAATATCTTTTGCCCTTTTCTCAGAACAATTGAATAGATCACAAGACCTTATCCACCACAATTTCAAACTGGAATTTCAGCCAAGAGAAGTCAGAAAGGAAGAAATGATTTCTCTCCAGTGTCTAAATGAGTTGCACAATTCCCAAGTGGGGCCTACAGACCAGGAAAGTATAAACATCTGTGAAGCAAGTGATGGAGTAGCTCTGAAATCATGTGTGTATTTCTACCATCTTTGATTATTAACCAATATTCCCAAGAGTGAGCAAAACAGATGAAATATGCATCCTCACATACCTGAGCAGGTGGCACATAGAAACTCAGTGAACAAATGATAAATATATATATCCATAGCATTAACACTTATTGATATAAAGAGAGTTCTGAAAATCTAATTGGACTTGATGATGAAGAGACAATTATTGGGCTTCACTATTCTAATTTAAACACAAGGGAAACTTGTTCCTTGGTTTCAGAAAGAATTTTAGAACTATCCAGACACTTCCTGCAATTGGGTGACTATTTCTAGCAAAAGTGACAGGTCAGGAAATTATTGTTTTCTTATGTCATTTCTGGAATAGTAAAAAAAAATAGTAAATACTTTTCAGTCCACCATAATTTAATAGAAAGGTCAGCTCCTTTCAGTCCAGCTCTCCTTGTCATAACTTGTGGTAATAATCTGGCCTCATCCCGAGAAATCAGTAGAAACAAGCTGCTTTTTCATCTCATCCTGCTCTCAAGAATTCAGACAAGCTCTGGTTTTAGCTTTGGTGTGTGGCTGACTCTCTCAGGGGCCTACTGCACTTGCCTATCCTCTCCCACTGTAAGAGTCCTTCGAGGGTCACTCTGTTGTCTCCTGACCTCCTACTGTTGGACTGAGATAGGAACTTCCAACTTCACACCACTGAGAGTCAGCGGATGATGAATGAGAGGGAACCATTAAGTGCCATAAGTTCATTTCCTCTAGGGAGGACATCTAGGAAGCACTCTCTAGAGTACCTGTTCTCCTAAAGGTCTGCAGAGATGGGCTCCTAGATAAACAAAGCCCAGGTTTTTATATTTTATCTTCAGATAAACAGCAGGTGATCTTTATACGCATACTCTAAAGATTGCCTGGAACACTCTCACACAAAAACATTTCAGGTTTTTCATCAGTAATTAAAATTTAACAAGACATCTTACAATTTTGGTTGTAAAATTTGGTAGCGCCACCCTAGAGTGCTTGCTTGTACCCAGTGTCTCATGTGCGCTACTAATACTGTGGCCTATTTGGACATGCTTTCTGCAGCACTCTTCAGTCCCCGTTCTTGTTCCTACTCAGGTCGGGTGCCCAAGGGGAGTTTTGTACAGTGACCTGTGGAGGAGTGTGAAAGAGGAACTGAGATCATGCAAGAGAGGCAGGAGGTAAGGGCAGAAACATTCTTCATCTCCTTGCTGTCATCTACCCAGATGGATATGAGGCAGAGGAGATGTGGAAGCCCCGGCCTCAATTGACACCCTAAACAATGTGTTTTCGAACCCTTTTCATGAGTTCTGTTTCTAAGAATGCTGGCATAAAATATGGAAATATCGGTAAAATCCTTGACTTGATGATTTCCAATTCCTCTGA
This sequence comes from Myodes glareolus, assembly GCF_982192425.1. Classification (NCBI taxonomy): domain Eukaryota; kingdom Metazoa; phylum Chordata; class Mammalia; order Rodentia; family Cricetidae; genus Myodes; species Myodes glareolus. The sequence goes on along the minus strand of NC_142035.1, from coordinate 35,585,754 downwards.
GGTAATCACTCCCTTAAAGATTAAATTCTGTGATTTCTGTCATATCTAGAGTCCTAACTTACTTGCAACATTTCTCACATAAAGAACAAAGGCCAATAAGAAGCTGGAGAGATGGTTCAGTCTTTGGCAAAGTATCCATTGCCCATCCATGAGTCAACATCCAGCTGTAATCACAGCTCTGGGGAGATCTCTGGAGCCCACTGACCCGCCAGTCTAACCAAATCAAAGAGCCCCAGTCCACTGAAAGGCCTTGTTAATAAAAAAAAAAAGGAAACTACATTCATGCACGTATGTGTATGCACCAATACCATATACACATAACACATCCAACTCATAAAAATGACCAATAGTGCTAAATTGAATTACACATAGAAACAAAACTGATATACTGATTATTTTAACAGTAAAAGTCACATGGTTGCCCAATTTATACTAAACTGTAATAAACTAGGCACTTTATTAGCTCATTCATTTTTAAAATTCAATGAACAAAGCTCATTGTAATCATATTTCAAGAATATCTTGGAGCAAGTGCCAACATCATAAACCCTCAATACACAGGAAAGTATAAGAACTTGGAGAATCTTGCTGAGTGTCCCTGAAGCACAGACAGTAGGAGCTAGAAAATATGGAAGTGAGGGATGGTGAGAACTCTGCTTTCTCCGAACACTTCCCCTGGTGGGTGTAAGCAGATTACTATGACATAGGACTATGCCCAGGAAATATATAGTACTGTTGGAATGTTGGTGAGAGCCAGAAGGCTTCCTTGTCAAACTTGTCAAAGATGCTGCTATTTAGATCTCAAGAATCTTGCCCACCTGAGGAAGCTACCTAAGCTAACGGATACAGCCTTGTGGTGTACAAATCTTTAGGGTCTGGGTACCGGGTGAAGATAGACAAATGATGGGGCCATAGTAACACCAGGTGCCTGGAGAGGTCAGTTCAAGCAGAGACAGTGCAACCCAGGTTTGGAGAAAGAGGCAAAGATTGGGGAAGACGGAATAAACTAGACTCAACAGAGCTCAGTGGACCCTGGGTCTGGTCAGACAGAGGGATCAAAGAGCCAGTCATGGGGACACCATAAATAGCTAACTCTGATTGGCCCTAGAAATAGGACAAAATTCCTAGAAAGACTTTTATTATAGAATATTTGGAATATTGAATGCTTTCAAGTTCAATGTGTGTATGCACATTCAACCAAATGTAAGCAGACAGATGATAAGCAAACTTCTAGTTCAGTCACATGGTGGTGTAGGTGGGAGCAGAAGAGACAAAACACGGGAGCTGACGCAGGAGTAAAGAATCATTTAAGCAAAACCTAATGCCCAATTACTTTGGAAATCTCTTGAAAGCATTCACAATAACTAAACATTTGCCTACTCTGTTCTTAAAGTTTAGTTTATCTGTTTTTATAGGGAGGGTCTCACTACATGGCCCAGGTTGGCTGTGAACCCCTAAGTGCTGTGATTACAGACAGGTACTACCACACCAGCTCCCATACTCACCATTTTGCATACTTGTTTTCACTAATGGCCAGCAGCAATGTGTATGTGTGCTCTGCGAGTTATGTATGGGCCGAGCATAGCAGCACTATCAGTGATAGCCTCAAACTGATATGACCTGCATATTCATCAGCCTTGGCATGGACAGCAGTGTGGTGCTCATATTGCAGAGTACCATGCTAGCCAATGGTAGACGTGCCTAAATGCAGTCACAACATGAGTGAAATACAAGCGAAGCAACCGAGAAAAGACTCCAGACTCCACGAAGTTTGTGCGTGTGTTAGACAGTGTTCTGTTACTGTAACACATACTGGAGACAAAGAAACCCATTTAGTAAACCATTAAATGTCTTCAGGAAAAATTCCACTATGAATAGAGTGTGGAGGCCCAAAAATGTAAGCCTATTCCACCTTGTTTGGAGGTCAGAGGGTTTGAGGTTACTCAAAGTTGTTAACAACAAGTGTGGGTACACACCCTGATCTAGGGTGTGGTTACTTGGTGTTTTGGGCGTTAAGATGGTCCATACAGCTTGATCTCTCCATGCTGACCAAAGGTCAGAGAATTCATGCATACTTCTGGTCCTCCTTTTGATTTAGGAGGTTTGACCTAGGGAGTGACTGCCTTCAGGATACTTACTTGGTCTAGGGTGAGAAAAACAGAATGCTTTTCTCAAGAAATAATGGCTTAATGTCTCAAGGTATGAGGCAAGTAACTGCTCTAGTTTCCTTTATATCATGTTAAAGCAGTTTTTGCCTTCCTCCTCACTTTTAGGATTGCGGTATATATGAAAAAATAAGCATCGGAAAACTCAGAGTCAGAAGAATTCAGCATTCAGAATCTGCTGAGTTGCCCTCCCAATACTATCCTGTGTCTCTGTGAATCTTGATTATCTCTGTTTCTCATACCTAACATTTCTTTTCCTTTTTTTTGTTTTTTTTTTATTGATTTATTCAGCTATACATTTTTCTCTGCAATCACTCTGGATGAACTGAAGATTTTTTTACTGGTTGAGTTCTTAGTTTTACCTCTTTTCTGATCTGAGCATCATCAATGGCCAAAATTTTCATTCTAGACTGTGATGGGATGAGCTGTAAAATATTAAAATAGACTTAATCTTCACTTGGGACACACATTTCCACCTCCTTTTTCGCACAATCACTTATCAAATCTGTGTAACAAATTTGATAGTAGCAACAAAGGCTGGTTTGTAGTTTAGCTCCTTCAATTTCCTCTGCTTCCCACCGTCTGACAGCAATGCCAGCAAGCAGCAAAATGGCCAAATAACAGTCGACAGGCCGGGTGGAGTGGAGGAAGAAGCCAGGGAGCTGAATAATGAACCTTTGAACAGCAAGACAGGACTGAAGCAGAAGCTTCCTGCTCAGTCTGGATGGAGAAGAAGGCTCCACTGGATGATGGCTCCAATGCTGATCCTCGTGGAGACACCACAGGATTCATTGGCCTTGGCAGGGTTATAAAGGCTCCAGCCTTACTTGAATAAACTTCTCCTGAACACCGTCTCCAGTGTATTTCCTCCCATCTGTTTTCTCGGTGTTCTAAATTCATTCCTTTTTGGTTTTCCTGCAGCTCAAAGTAAGAAAGAAGCCAAGGGGTCATGCTTCTCGTTGTAAAATAAACACAGTTCCCTTTGGAACAGCTGAGGCCGAAGGAAAATGAGTCCAAGGAACGAGAACAACACAAAACTAAAGCAAATGAAGCTGCAGTGCGTCCCTTCCACTCTGCCCTGCTAAGGCTGAGCTGAAAGGCTGTATTCTACCTACTGTCCCCAGCTGCCAGAGACTCTGCATACATAGCCTTCCTTCCATGCATTTTAGTATAACTTTGTTTCAAAGGTCTCTTTGTTCAAAATAATTGTCCCTCGTTTTCATTTAGCTCTATTCCTATCATTGAGATTCGATGGGATGTGGAGAAGATGGAGAGTCTGACACATGACTCTATTAATTTCAGTGTTTCTTTAATAAACATCTACAGGAGACCTGCCAGTGAGAGATGATGTAAAAGGCAACAGCTTTAAGGTCACTTCCAGCATAGCAGAACTTGTTAATTAATACTAATCGTGGACCTCAACTCCTCAATCTAACTTGAGATTACTCTAATGGCTCAGATGCTGCAGACAGAATCTGTTACAGCTGCACCCCAGCTATTGGAAATATTTGATGACACTATGTAAAGACATGTCACTGTGATTGGTTTAATAAAAAGATAAATGGCTACTAGCTAGGACGGAGTTATAGTTGGGACTACCAGATAGGAAGAGCTCTGGGAAGAAGAAATGAGTCACCAGTCAATTACAAAGGAAGAAGGACATGTGGGAGGAGAGGTAAAAGCTATGAACCATGTGGCAACACATAGATTAATATAAATGGGTTAATTTAAATTATAAGAGCTGGTTAAAAACAAGCCTAAGTGATGGCTGAGTTTTCATAATTAATATGAAGTCTCCATGTAGTTATTTGGGAGCTGACTGGTGTGAGAGAGAAAGACTCACTATATATGGTGCCTAAACATGAGATTTGAAAATAACATAGGGCCTGAGAGAGCAGTCTCTCAGGTAGGTTCAGTGTACAGTGGCATGAATCTTTTAAGAGGCCCTGCTACTGAGCACTTGAATTGGTTTAAGAGCAGTGGGATGTGTGGTAGCAGGAGGCTGGGTTTACAAGTGCCAACCAGAACTGGGGCAGATAGACCATCTACATGACTGTGACCCACAGGCATGAGGCTCTGTTCTCACCAACCTAAAGGAGGTGGAACCAGCTGCTAGAGAGGCAGGGCAGAGAGCTTAACAGATTAATGCTTGACTCAAGCAGAAAAACACTGCAGATGCACAAAAAGTCAGGCCCAGACTGAGAAAACATCTAAACAATAAAGTATGCTTTAAAATGTGCTTAGATGCTAAAGAAAAAAAGGACAGATCATTAAAGGAAAAATTAATTTAAGAATAATGAAGTCTTTAAAGAGAGTAAAGTAATATAAAATATAAGCCACACAAAGATGGAAAATATTATAACACAAAGTGTTTGAACATTTTATGGTGTTTTGTTAATTTAAAAAATTTAAAATGTCAATGAACAGAAAACAATAACTGCTGAGAGATGTTGGATTTGGAAGTGCCTGCTGAATTAAATCAACCTATATACTTTAGGGATATCTTGGCTTCAGAATGGAAGTCAGACAATGTGTTTCATTGTGGGAGAGGCTGTGGTTTTGTTTCCATGGGAAATGAAAAGCTATGGATTCCTCCAAAGTTAATAGACATCAAATTTTTACCAGGTGAGACCTCTTGAGGATCTTGGCTGCAGATGTGAGGAAAAAGTCAGGAAAGAGAGTAGGGCATGTGATGTGTATGCTGATACTTCTGCGTGGGAACAACTTTGAGACTTGATGAGACATGATAAATCTTGTTGGCTACAGAGTCCTCATGACTTATTATTATATGCCATCCCTTCATAAGGCATAGATAGAGACTTATATTACAATTTGGCTATACAGTCCAAACAGGCTTATAAAATTGACAGATGCCTTTTACCAGTTCAAACAAAAAACAAAAAAATCTTTAGCTTACTTGTGCACACTTCACATTCCATATATATATGTGTGTGTGTGTATATATGTATGTGTGTGAGTGTGTGGATTTATATTTGTATGTGTTACCTTTAAAAGTTTAAGTGTTTTCAGAAAAAGATGGACAAGATACCAATAAAGACAAGTAGCCCATGTGATTCAGCCTCTCAGAATGCCTCTGTTGCAGTTCCTTCTCAAAATTCTACATCCAGAACATCTTCAATTGCTAGCCAAGATGGTCCAGTCTCACAGACTGCTTTCGTCATGAATTCACATAAACTTGCATTTTCCTATTACACAGAGACTGGATGCCAAATGATACATCTAGATCTCACAGGACTTGACCATTATCTCAATTTTCTCAGAGTTCCCTAAAATTGTCATTGCTCTTAGACAACAGGAAGCAATTTAGAGAACACAACACCCACATGCCCAAGAGGTGGGGTGGGTGATTTTAGTCATTCAGTGGGTTATGGATGTTTGTTACATTTAGTGGTTGGTTACAAGTTGTTATTGATAATAGTTAGGGAAAAAAGCTGAACAAAGAAAATTAGATTCAGGGATCTCTTTCATAAGTGGTGCGGGAGAATTGTCTGCATTCTGTCAATCATGTTTTAAATAAAAGCTGATTGACCAGGCAGGAGGTGTAGGTGGGAAAACCAGACAGGAAGTGGAAATGATGCAAAGAGAGCAGGAGAATTCTGGGGAGGAGGAAGTTGATTCCTCCCACTCCTGCCCAGATCACTGAAACAGCAAGATGTGAGCTGCCCTGCTGAAAAAGGTACTGAGCCACATGGCTAAAAGAGGTCAGAAAAATGGGTTAATCAAGATGTAAGAGTTAGCTAATAAGTAGCCTGACCTAATGGGCCAATCAGCATTATAACTTACAGAGATCTGTGTGTGATTTTTCTCTGGGACTAAACAGCTGGGGGGGTGGGCAGGACAGAAACCCCCAACAAATAAACAGCCCCTCGTGTTACACATAAGAAAAAGATGGATATAATATAGAAATGGTGACATAAAAGGGTGGATTGTTTAGTCTACTTTTGAACAATTGCTAGTCTCAAACATTTTACATTGATATGCATTTTTATAAATTTAAGGTTAATCTGTTATATTGCACATGTTTCTACTCTTGTTTAAGGTATTGTGCCTATGCAGTTCATTTAAAAATGTAGTATAAAGTTTCAGTCCTTAAAAATTATTATTACAAACTATTTAGGATAATTAAGAAATACAGGTTAGTAGTTAGTCATTTAACAGTGAAATTTGTGACCCTGTTAGGTATGTTTTCAAGGTCATACAAAGATATATTTTAGATAGATAGATGAATTTCAAGCCCTTCAAACACCTACAGAATATGACATTTAAAGTATTTTATCATCATAAGGTTTTTCATGATGGTGAGACATGTTTACTACTGGCAGCACCAATCTGTCTCAAGAAAGAATGGTGGGCATCAAAAAACCTCCACATAGAGCTTGCTTTTATTGTGACAAAGTTAGTCACTGGGCAAAGAAACTTTGCTTGCTCAGCTACTGACAGTATGTTGTCCAAATTGGAGAAGCAGAACACAAAAGAAAGTGACTACCAAACTTTGCCAAAACAAGGTAGGATAGCCCTTCAAAATTCCTGCTTTACAGGAAAGTCTGTCAGATATTATAGGCCTGTAGGTCAAAGATGGATGCCCAATGTTGCAGCAGAACCTTGGGTGACTGAACAGGCAGCCAGATGTTTCTGTCATTTTTATAGTTTTGAAGGTTGTTTGTTCTACAGTTATTTATTACTTATCAGTGGAGAAGCACTGATCTATGGAGTTTGGAATGGCTTCCCCACTGACTAATCCCAGCCCCATAAGAAGCAGCTGCAGCCACACTGCAGGACAACAACTCTCCTGAAAGCATAAGAGGCCTTTCCTAAATTAGTAACAGAACCATGGATGTCAGCGCAGAAGGGAACTGGGAGAGAATCTACAATGCCACAAACATTTCCTGCGATGAGAGACAGAGGCACAGACAGTACAATCTCAATGCCCAATGGCGTGATGCCGTAAACCTCACATGCCAGCCGGTCGCAGCTGGCTGACTGAGCATGGGAGGCAATGGCCCCTGCTCAGTCCCTGTGAAAATGCTGAAGAAGTGGTCTTGAGGCCAGACCACAAGACTGGCAATGGGCGGTGGGTGCATTCATCTTTCTCTTGTGGACATTTCTCCTCCCAGTGTCTCTTCTTTTGCAGATGATGGGAAGCTGGGACTGTGAGCCATTTGTTTTTGGGGAGCCTGGGGATCTGGAAAGGGACCCTTATCACAGCAGCCAAAGCAGAAAGAGGTACCTCTCTCACCATCAGCAGGCTGCCCTTCCCTTAGGTCAACAGCCTAATGTTTATCAGTTGAGAAGTGAGAAATAATAATTAATAATAAGTAATAAATAGTAATTAATAATAAGCAATAAATATTTCCTGTTTGCTCAGGAAACATTGTATCATTCTTGGGTCTCTGATGGAGTTGAAGACAAGATAGTTAAAGTTACATTTTTACTTGTTAAAAATTCAGAAAAAAGTCACAAAAGAGGTATAAGTATATAAGGTTGATTGACATAAAGCTTAAATTGTTCAAGAAAACATCTTGGGGTCTAAAAAGATGGTTTCAGATTGGTAATATAAGTTGTGATAAACAATGGTTTAGACATGAAGCTTATAATTCATCAAGATAAAATAGATAATGATTTATTCCAATTTGCCAAATACAAATGGACTGAATATTGTAAATGTAATTATTACTTGATAATTATTCTTATTGTATATAATTTTACTATGTGAGAGTTAAAACCCTTTCCTTTTTATTTAAACAAAATGGGGAAATGTTGGAGATATTAGATCACACTGTATAAAGATATGTCACTGTGACTGACTTATTAAAGCTAATGGCCAAAACCTAAGCAAGAGGCATAGGCAGGACTTCCAGACAGAAAGAGCTCTGCGAAGGAAAAAAAAAAGGGGAGGAATTGCCAGATGGACACAGAGGAAGCAGGACATGTAGGAGGAAAGGTAAAAGCTACAAGATACATGGCAACACATAGATTAATAGACATGGGTTAATAAGTTATAAGAGCTAGTTAAAAACAAGCCTAAGATAAGGCTGAGTTTTCATAATTAATAAAAAGTCTCCATGTAGCTATTTGGGAGCTGGTGGGTGAGACAGAGAAAGACTCACTACAACCAGCAACAACAGAGATTCAGACCTCAGCCCAGCTCTGAGCACACGACTCTCTTGGGTCAACAAATCTTTATAACAGATTCCTAAGGACTAAGTTCACCTTCCTCTTGCCTGTCTCGTGGGTCATTTGAATTTTCTTTGGTTACAACACACCCAGATCCTGAGCTAGTTGTGAGCAAGGATAGATTGGCTAGTTGTTATTGATCTTTTTTCATTGTAGGAGAGGAAAAACTTCCCTTGCTTGCCTGGGTTCTAGTACTGGGTCTGAGAATTAACATGACATAAGACAAATGAAAAAGAGTGGAGCCCAAATGATTGCACATGTACCTGGGGAGAGAACAATAAACACCCATGGAGACAGTCAGGACTGAAAGCTCTAAATGGATACATGTGCAGAGAAATAACAAGGTCAAGTGGGATAGTAATTAGAAAATATTTGGGAGAACATGTCATGGTGGTATATGCCTGTAAATCCAGCTCTTGAGACATAGATGAACAAAGAGAGGAAACCCAAGGTCATTCTTGGCTATGTAGCAAATATGAGGCCACTTGGGCTACACAAGACCTTATCTCAAAAAGCCAAGAATGAGTTAACAGTGATGTGAAACTGAACTTAAGGGCTTTCTAATCTGAGGGGTTGCAGAATAAATTTATACACGTGTTGTTTGAGTCATATTCTTTATTCTTCTGTCTACTTTTCTGTCCTTTAATTTTTTCTAAGTTCTCTTTCTCTAGTTCTCCTTTGCTTCAATTCTCCATTCCAGTTCTCTCTTGATTCTCTATTAACCTAGCTTAAATGCATTTTTTTTACAGAAAACTTGAGGCAAAAAGAAAAAAAAAGTTACAAGAGTTACATCTTACACCATGGTCATAGCATATTCCCTGAGTAAACAATAAGGAGCTGAGCCATTAACCATGGCAACACACAGTTTCAAGGTTCCAGGTGTAAGACAGACTGTGACCAGAGATGGGGGCAGAGTGTCCAATGAGACAAGTTGCAGAGAGATTTGTACAGAGAGTCAGGTCTTATCAGCCAGACTTGTCAAGCAAAGAATTGGCCTGTTTTTTTAGGTTGCTTTATGTTAATAACCTTAATAGACATCTGCAACTCTGATCTTGTGCATATATATATATATATATATATATATATATATATATATATATATATATATAGTTTGTAACTTTTATGATTTATATACAGAAACATTGATTCTAGTTTGATCTTGTTCTGGAGTGAAAATGAGCTAATTGTGAGTAGCTTGTCTTAGACTGGGGAGAAATTGTTTTCTTGTGTTAGTCTGAGTAAAAGAAACAAAGCAGGCTTTTAAGGGTCTCACAAGTCCTCATGGGACACTTGATTTAGTTATGAAGCATTCTACTATATTTTCTATATCTCAAAATTATAACACTTTAATGAAAAGTCATCTTCTTGACCACCCATAGTTATATGTGCCCATCAGATTGAGATGCAACCATGAGATTATGCATACACATCACATGAGATTACATACTACACTGCAAATATTAGGGAGACACCATAGAAGCTCTTGCCTATGTGACATTACATATAGGAGCAACAGTTTCCTGAGTCAGCAGTCCCAAAGGCCTTGCCTGAATGGGATTCTCCTCCATTAAAGAATCTTTCCTCTGATGGGTTGACATCTGACCACTAGGTACCTGATGCAACTGCCACAGCCTCTGACAATGAATTTTGTATATTTGTTTGTACAGATCTATTTCAGTGTCAACTACAGTCTCTGGTGATGGGAATGATCTGCCTTTTCTGCTGCAGTGGAAGGTGGTGTTCATATGGGCAGGATGGAAGGAATTCTGCCCTTCTCTTAGATGCTGTTCCTCGAGTTACCTCAGATCAAAATGTGTGATTCTGGCATATTTAAGAAGTTGTTCCGGATTGGCTTTTTTTATCTTGGTCTATCTGACTATTTTGATTTCTTTCCACACTGGTGTGTTTGCACTTAGTCTTTTTTTCCCCTGTTGTTCATGTTTGCTTGTTTGTTTTTTTGTAGAACTGAAGATTAAACCCAGGGCTACTGAGACACTGCCAAGTCTGAAGTATTTTACCCACACTTAGATTTTTATTGTCTGTGAACTATGATCTATGAAAGATTTGCTTTTATGAACAAGATTGAAGTTTTAGTTATTTTTGGTTTCATTTCGACTCTAAAACCTTGAAGTGTGCTATCGAATGTATTCTTAAAAGAAAACCGTATTTTTAGAAAACATTTTAAAGTGTATTATTAAAGGATACTAGGCAAAGAGAAGAGTATGGAGGCTGCTGTAAATAAAAAAAATAAGTCACAGAAAAGAATCACATTTTCTATTTAGTGTCTCTAGCTGCAACTTGCTGCTAGTGGCGAGTTGTTAGAACTGCAAGCAAAGTGCGATGCATTCAGTTTTGATAGAAGTGCCAAGCATGGATACAAAGACATATTTAAGAAGAATTTTATATGGCACAAAGATATTGTGTATTTTCATTTCCTTCTTCAAATTAAATGCCACCCATTTCCCCAGAATCCTTGAGAATGGAAAACAGGGAAAGTCAAAATGATGTAATCAGAGACTGGAGAGGAACACTCACCTCAGAAAACTTCATGTGTGTTAAATGAAAAACGATTATTGAGTCAAAGCTACTTTAATTCATAACATCATATGATGTCTGCTTCCTTTAATTCATAACATCATATATATTTGGTTTCTTTATGAATTAATTCATAACAAACAAACCGTTCAGACAACATGAAATCAGAATTTCTGGGATGAAAGCTACTTCTCTTGGGACTTGGTAGATCACAAAGTAGGTCCCAGGTAACTCGTCAGTCTATATCTCACGTCACTGCCCGGTCTTCTCTTGTAAGAAGTCTTTATGTGACTATAAGAAAATAGGGAAATTTGACTGAAAGCATGATTGCTTTGTAGAATTTTATTTCTATAAGACCAAGTTAAGTTATTTCAGAATTTACATTTTAGTAAATGTCCTAAAATTACATTGAATTTCTCAAGTATATGGAAGATTCTGACTTTATCAGTATTCCTGTTTCACCATGCTCTAACAGATCTATCCACGTTTAATTACTGTAGTTTTCACTAAGGTAATGATTAGTTCAGAGGATAGAAATCCACTCTGAGTTCCTTTCATTGTGTTATTGGTAAATTTGTTAAATGCTAATTTGAAATGGAGCTAAAAATAAGTAAAGTGCTTTATTGTTTAAGTTAAGCCATATTCCAGGTGTACAAATATTCCAAGTGTCTAGAGTCACCAAATCAAATATCACTTAAAGCATCAGAAGTGGAGGAAACACACTTGTGAACAATTACAGTGCGAGATGGGGTTATTGACTGCGCCTGCTCCAGGTGATAAAGATGCAACAGAGGCAGGTGGCATATCTCTAACTAGTAATTAAGGGAGACTAAGACACCCAAGGTCAATCTGCAGCTTTCAATCATACTTAAAGCTGTATATCAAGAACCAGATAGACGTTGGAATCTATATGAGCAGAGGGACAAGATGTGAAGGTGTTACTTGAGAAGGTGAGTTCATTTCACTGAAAGCTACAGAGAGTCTTTGGACTCTTAACTTTATCTTTCCTCGTTATTGTAGGAATCTCAGTAGAAAGACAATGAAAGACAATTTTCTCTTTTTATTCTCTTCCCAAACAACTACAAGCAACACTCGTTTATTAAAACAATGTTCGTCACGCCCCTTGTTAACAGCACTGCAGATGAGCCTCTAAAACTTCAAGATAAGTATATCTTTATAATTCTGAAATATATCTAGTGCTTGTTTATGTTTTATTGATTTTGCAAATGTAATAGGAGTAGATTTTTCTCTTTGCAAATTGTGTCTTCTTAATTGACCAAAACAGCAATATTTAAAAGCTATAAATTGATATTTTTGTATCAAATATACAAGGCCAAACAAAACAACAGAGACTGTATTTTTTTAAAATACATTTCCTGATGAGTTTCTGAGTCAGCCATGCAAAGGAATCTGTTGACAATACAGCTAACATCCACCTCTTAGGTATAAAGGGCATTTAGCAACATTTTTCTTCTTTATCTTTCAACAACACCTTGCAGAAAAGGAATTTACTGTTTTCTCCTATCCCTAGCCTAGAGGGAATGCTACTGAGAAGACTCTCTGAGAACTCGAAATCTGCCGTGTGACATTTGAGGGTTATAAGCATTTGAACTACGAATTTAAGCCCTGCTTATGGCACATCTCTCTGACAGCATATCAGAGTAGCCTATTCCCCGCATACTATTATCACCCACCTTGAGGGTATCCTAGTTTATAAATCCACAAAATTTACAGGTAGTTTAGAAATGTGAGTGTCAGAGTCGATATATATAGCAATCCTAGCTAGAGTCAGCGTACGTTATGGTAGGCTAATTTGGATAATCAATCACAGAAATGGTGTCAGACACAAAACAGTTGGAAGAATCAATTGCCAAGAAATTCTCAGCACAGAGAGTCAGCTCCTTGAGTCTTCATAGTTCCATGACACTTGTATTCACCACAGGGCTGTGTGCGCTAGCACCCCACTTCTTAATGCTAGGCACTGTGTTGCTGGAGAGAAGCTGTGGATCTCGTCAGGGCCAACTTTCCTGTGTGCTTGTCACACTTTGGAGCATTACAGGAGCCCCTTCTCTCAAGTGTTTCTGGAGGCAGAGCCTTTGCCGCAAGCTGAGTGGAGGGTTGTAGACAGTAGGGACTTACCTGTGGAGGCTTGCAGGCTACCCGAGGTAAGAGTGTCAGAGCCCCTACAGTGGATTTGTGGGTAGTTGTGAACAGAACTGTGCAAGAGCATCAAGTAAGTGCTCTTTACTGCTAAGACATCTTTCCATCCATCCTCTTATATTTAGAATGAACAAACAATAGGCATTGCACACCTAAATTAAAAGAGCAAGAGGAAACTGAAAAGATGCTGTGTGCCTGATTTGTACAAGAGTTCCTTTACAAATCTCATCCACCATGATGGCCTTGGAGGCACCAAGAAGGCAACAAGCAATATACTTACAAAGTCACTGATGGTGATCCACAGGTCCCTGAAGCAAGAAGGCAGTGTGGTCTCAACAAATATGCATGTGTATGGACTAAAAGGGAAGCCTAAATCTAGAAAGACAAAAACTAATTCTTCAATATGCTGAAAATGCTGTGATAGATGTCACTACTCCTGACCAGTTTCCACACACTGTGTCAAAGCCGATAGGAGAGAGTGACAACTTAGTAGTTCACTGTAGAACACAGCAGCTTTGACAGAGAAGCCATGTGTCCTTCCATGAGACTATGAAGGCACAAGTTGTAGCTTTCTGCTTGGTTATAAATGACCCCAGTGGCTATTTCAGGAAAGCAGCAAGCAGAAGGGAGCAGAGCGGAAAAAGAAATGATTGTCCTGGATGGTGACTGCCATGGGATCAAAAGTCTTCCATAAAATACAGCAGCTTCAGGTAGATGTAGTTTAAGATGTGTCTTGGGATGTAGAAACTGAGAAAGGACTTCCTGGGAGGCCAGTTGGTAGGAGGCTTGCCCTCATACAGATAGGAAGCCTCTTACAAACAATGGAAGCTCCCTCCAGAGTTTGAGGAGGAGGTGGTTAAGGAACCTAACCAAGCCTGACAGTAAGGATTCTCGAAGTAAGACCCTTCCTTCTTAGCCTTGCTTTCCTGAGCCCACTTCTCAGTGGTGGGAGTTGAGGTCGGAAGCAAAAGGTCAAGCATGGGTGGAGAATGGAGGATGAGGAAGAGGATGAAAATAGATAGTGGACCAAGAAAGAAAGGTTGACTCCTTTCTGCTCCCCCACCTCAAGGATAATTTTAAACACGATTTTTACAGAATTAAAGTTCTTACTGTACCAGGGTAAAATCTTTTGAGACAGTTTCTAGGTGGGCCCCCTCCTTTTCTTTATAGCCTTAGAATTCCAGAAACATGACAGGTCGTTTGTTCAGATGAATCATTGTAGGCAGAATCTCAGTGTGGGAAATCCATGGGGGATTAATCTCCTCAGCACATGTAGGATAATTTGTAAATCATAACTATTTTCATCTTTCATTTCTACTACATTGTTACTTTTTGAATATTGCATATGATATTGACTATGAGGGGAAAATACTTGCTTTTCTCTGACCCGATGAATCTCTAAGACACCCTGATTGACGTGAAAACATCAATCATGAATGTTAATTACATCAGAAGCATGTTGAGAAGCTATAATTAGTTTTGAAGGGCCTAATACCCACAAAGGGGAATGTGCTGGCCTGATAACATGTCATAATACGTGGAAGGATTTGTACATGTTTATGCATACACAAGTGTACATACACTCCAGCACACTATAGGCAAGGATCTCATATGTTGTGTGTGATTCCTCCTCTCCCACCGCAATAAATAAATAAAGACTGGTCCCTGCCAACAACTCAATTAGTGGCTGAAGAGATGTGATACAAAGCAAGCTTTCTTTCAGAACAGAAAGAACACGGCAGAAACGGGAATCGCAAGGAGAAAAAAAGACTCAGAGGCCAGCTGTGAGGCCTAAGTGAGACAAATAGGCATTCCAGATGGACGAAGGTGGGACAGTTGGAAGGAAGTTAATCACATGCATTGCTGGAAACTTGGCTTGTTTCACAAGAGACCTGGTGTATTGATAAAAGCATTCACAGAAATCCCAAAATGGCTAATGAACAACCACACACCCATTAGCCCATCCTGATAAAAGGATGGATTAAGGGTAGACAGTCAAATGCTCTTTTCTAAGCAGATGGGAAAGATATTATTAGCATCAAACTGTGTCACGGTTTCACTCACAGGCCAAGCCTGTATTGCTTCTGATCCCTATGCTTTCTAGATCTGAAAGAGGACCTGGCTTCTTTTGTGTCTGGCTTCATGTTTCATGGTAGATTGTTGATGATGAGGCTCTTTACACTCCTCATTGAGGGGAGAATATATTCTCCTTTGCCTTGACTCTAGGCTGACACCTGCTTACTTAGTAAGTGTGACAGAGGAATCTTGTGTGGATTCTGGGACTGGATATTTCTGTGTCCTGTGTTCATCTGCCTGTGGGACATTCATTCTCAGAACTTGATGGCCATGCTGGATTGGGGTGATCCCAAGTCACACTCCAGGTTGTAAGTTTTCCTGTTGACAGACCTACTTAGTGTAGTGGTCAGAATCAGACACCTCTTAGTGGATTAGAAGGGGAAAATTCTAAAGCATCTCGATTTAATAACCCATAAAATGTCATTACCTTAGACAAATTTAGTGGTCTCTCTTAAACAAAAGTATCTTATAAGTTCTATAGGAAGAGAGTCTCTTCCTTTCCCATTTTATTCTTTATAAGGGGTTGCATATAAACCTTGTACCTCTGGAGGTCTTGTAACAGCATTTAATACTTTGAATTGTCAGAGATGAAACCATCTGTCCAGAGAATATATAATGTAGAGGGGCAGGCAGCCGGTAGGTGTTCCTGCTACCAAAGAGGATGGAGATTGCTGACCTGCCCTTGTAAGAAACAGCAGAAGATGAAGGCTGCTTAGGAGTTGTTAACATACAGAATCCAAAATAAAACAACCTAAGGACAAACAATAACAACAACAAAACGCACCCTACAAGGGCATTTGCCCTACTGGATTCTTGAATTTATTGTCTTTCATTTCTTGTATTCTGATACCCACCTTGCAAGAAATTGCAAGGAAGGCATCTCCCAGAGTCAACCACACCCTAAAACTAATGAGTGACTCCCTCTTCGCCCAGTAGTCAACTACAATCCAAACATTCCAGAGCCCCCTTTAAGTCTCTTCCTCCCACTGGCTTTTATGCCCCAGGTCACTGTCTACCTGCCCTAATCTGACCAGGGTCAAGTAGTGCACGATCAAGGGCAGCTTTTGGGACTGCAGAACCCTTTGAAATTACGCAAAATGGGCAATTCTAGGCTGGTTTACCCTGACTCAGCTAGAGTTTCCTACAATACTTGAAACAAACTCTTGTTCAGTTTCCTTCACTCCCTCTTTGCCTCTATCCAAACTTGCTGTTTGAGTGTAGCCCTTGTGGCATGCTGTGTCCCTTCCTCTTGGGAACTGTGAGTAACTGCCTTTCCAATTGTCTGCCGATCCATTGGCTTCAAAGGTTCTAGTCCTCAAATTGATATCAATACTGTGTATTTTAGAGCGAGCATTTGGATGTTGGAGCCAGATTTCTCTTCCCTCTGTTGTTTTGGCTCCTTGAGATAGGATCTCACTGTGAAGCTCAGGCTGCTGTTGAACCCACAATCCTACCGCCCACCAAGTTGGTGGGATTACAGGCACCAACCACCCACACCTGGCTGCATTTCCTTTGAGAGACTGAAAAGACCACATTTTATAGGTCATGCTTATAGGCCAATTCCATCACTGACCATCCTATCGTCCACCAGCATGCTCTAGGTGACCCTAAGGCATATCACATTTTCCAAAGATGGCCCAAACACCACCTTCTGCAAAAGCTATGGCTTTTACATAGCTATTATTTTACTTTCTCTCCCCTTCATGGTTCCTGCCATTGACTCTTGCGATTATGATTATGGTGAATGTGACCCATGTGTCCCCAATCCAGTTAGATTCTTCTGCCTGTCTACTCAGCATTTCCGGGATTCAAGCTGTCTTCTGGAGTGAATGCTATGACTCTCCACGTGAGTCCTCAAAAGTTTTCACAGAGAAGCAGAAGAAGGGAGAGGCATGTCTGATCTTTAACCACCTGGGCCAGGTTAACATCATTCCCTGAGAAATATTTCACATTGACTAAATCTCATCACATGTTATTATATAGAAGAAGCCGGGCGTGAAATAGTACATTTGATGTGCTTTTATTTATGTGAAGCTTAAAAATAGAGAAACTAGTGCGTTCTGCAAGGGATTCACTGTCAGCTGAAGACAGTGACTGGAAGACTGGGCCACTGATGTCACCCTGGAGCTGCTTTCTGGGGACAGAGTGTGTTCGTTTGTGAAAAGTGGCTGGACTATAAACCAAGAAGAAAAGGAACATGAGAAACGAAAGAATGAGACCAGTGCAGGCGCTAATTCAGTGCTCCAAGTCTGCTGATTTGACTTCTTAAAAAAAAAAAATTGATGCTCAGATTCCTCGACCCACTGGGTGTCCTGGATAAGTGTTAAACAAATTGTAAGGCTTGTAAGGGTCTCTAGAAAGAGAGGTGGGATTTACTGTGAAAAACTTGACTGGAGTTCTTAAGCTATAGGAACTCAGTGGAGCAGAATAAGATGGAGAAGAAGAAAAAAAGTCAGGATTTTGTTCTGGTTACAGGCTGTCTTCAGTACAAGGGACTCTAGGACATGGATGGAACAACAGAATTGGTCAAACCTTGTGTCAGGAAGTCTGGGCAGCCTACTGAACCTGGAGTCAGCCATGGAGAACATGGACAACCTGTTGAACTTGGAGTTAGCTGTGGACAACATGAACACCGTGGGCAGTACGGACAGCCATGGACGGCATGGATGACTGTGTCCTTTCCCCCATGTTGGCTGAAATCCTGACTCACGCTACCTCAGAATGAGACCACATTTAGAGAGGGTCTTCAAAGACTTCAGAATGCTTATGAGATTAACACCATCCATAAATTTATATCCTTAAGGAGGAAAGTAAAAGCATTGCCTTCTTCAAACCTTTCAATAATGCCAACTCTGAAACTGCAATGGTCTACTACAATGACTCTTCCTTTTGAGAATACGATCCAGAGGACAGGGATCAGTTAGCTGAGCTGAGTGGTTGTTGAGAAAGTTGTTTTGCCCATGTACATGATGCTTTCCGTTTCTTAAAGGAAGAGGACACCATTAGGTGAGTCATTTGCAAAGTTTCTATGTTCATATTCTCAACCCTAGTTCTTCGGCATGTGATAGGATCTTTGAAGAGTTAGCCAAGGCAAAAACAAAGTTCTTAAGCTGAGCCCTAATCTAATATGATGACATACTAATAAAAAGGATTTTGAACAGAACCACACAAGGAGGGAAAACTTTATGGGATCATGGGAAGAGATTGCCATGCACAAACTAAGGAGAAATACGCAGAATGAAATCATCCTCACCAACTGTATTGTTTTAGACTTTGGCTTTCAGGCCTGTGAGGAATAAATTTCTGTTGGTTAAGTCCCACAGTCAGTGGTACCCTGTGGCAAGTTAGCATGGAAGAAAGTCAAGTGAGCACCATGAATAGGGTTGTGTGTTCCTGTATGTCAATAAAACAAGGTCAGTTCTGTAGTGACATGTGTGCCCTGTTGTTTTAAATACTTTAAATAATAACACTCATTCTTTACTTCTCTCCAAGAGTTAACTTTTTTTTGTTAGGCATTTTGGGTTTTAAAGCAGGGTCTCCTATAGATTAGGTGATCAAGAACATACTCTGGAGTCAAGAGAGGCCTTCAACTCCTGACCCTCTGCCTCCACGTATTAAGTTACTTTTCTTTTGCTGTGATAAAAAGTAACTTATAGAAGGGAGGATTTATTTGGGACTTAAAGTTCCAGAAGATTAGGGTCCTTAGTGATGTGGACAGTATGGCATCAGGGAGCCGACATGACGGTGGGAGCCCTCGGTTCTGATTCAGCTATGCACCATCATCTCCAGCAGACTTACTTTCTTACGGATGTGATTTCTCTATCTAAAATAAGAAGGGAACTGGCTAGTGCTACTTAAACTTGGATCAAAAGAGTCAAAGGACTATGGACACCTTCTCTTCTCCCACTTCCTAGACTTCTCTGTGGTGGAAATGGAACAGGAGCCGCCAGTGAGCGTAGATAGGCTCACATAAATCAGCTACAATTCTATCTGTTTCACTACTACATTGAATAAGGGCTTAAAAAGAAACTTGGGGGAAAAAAAATCAATGAAATAAAAAGCCCATTTCTACGGAAACATTTCATGGTTGTGTGATCATTCAAAGTAGCTTAAGCATCTGAAAACTCAGATAAACATTGAAATGATCTGAACACAATATAGGATATGGAAAAAATATTTTCCCGTGGAATTTTAATGGCCTTTTTCTATGACGCACAATAAATTCAAGCAGAAAATTATCTCATCAAAGCTAAATATGGAAACAGTACTCTTTGTCTTAATTCTCCCATTCTTGTCACAAATCTCTTATCTTTATTGAGAACAGCTTTGTCCATGGATCCACCTGTAATGACATCTGATGGACGATGGTCATATGGGTTTGTTATCTGGAGTGGTAAGTCTGTGCCTTGCATCAGACAAACTTGCATGGCACAAATGAAATGATTCTTCCACGGGTCCTGATACACCTCGCCAGTCTCCAACAATGGTCTTGTACCCTGTAAAGATTTGTCACTTGTATTGGCTTAATAAAACACCGATTGGCCAGTAGCCAGGCAGGAAATATAGGCAGGGTGACCAGAATAGGAGAATTCTGGGAAGCAGAAAGACTCAGTCTGCAGTCATCACTCAGACTTCACTGATAAAAGGTACCAAGTCACGTGGCTAACACAGGCGAGAATTATGGGTTAATTTAAGATGTAAGAGTTAGTTAATAAGAAGCCTGAACCAATAGGCCAACCAGTTTATAATTAATGTAGGCCTCTTTGTGTTTTCTTGGGACTGAATGGCTGTGGGACCAGGCGGGACAGAAACCTCTGTCAACACATCAGGGTGGGTAAAATGACACAAGTAGATTTAGTTAACTTTCTTGAACATGTTTTAGGATGCTCTGATATTATAGTTTTGTTGTTCTTTGGAGGATGAGCTCCATGCTGCCTACTGTCTACAGTGGTGCTGTGCCTAGGGCTGCAGGAAGGTCTCCATGGGAGGCTGAACACCATGTGTTGGCTTTCTTTCTGAAGAGAAAACTTATGTTTGGGGAGTATGATCCTCTTTCAGTGTCAGCTATCTTAAAGACCCCAGATAGGAACAATTTCCCTTGAATGAATAATTAGCTGAAAAGAGATAGATATTTGCATAGAAACAGACATCTTCTGGTCCAACAGGATATACTTTCCCAGTAGCATTTGCTTAGGTTATCCTGGACAGTGACACAGTGCACCATGCCTCAGGATCGTCTTCCCTTTGTGGAATTAGAACAAGAAACACATGAGAACTCTCAATTTAAGATCCACCTTCTTCTCTTTGCCCTCTTGACTCCATCCTACACAGCACTTCCGCAATGAGATTTCATTGTACCTATGTTCTTCTTCCCCCTCACTCATTTTACCAACACAGCAAAATCCCTACCCTTTTCCAGGTATAAATAACTTGTACAAGTGGTGGTTAGTGTTAACTTGACGGAAGTACCCACATACTTGACTAAACATTTTTCTAGGTGTTTCTGAAAGGATGTTTCTAGATGAGACTGTTTGAATCTGCAGTTTGAATGAAGCAACTTGCCTTCTGCAGTATGGGAGGGCTTCATCCAGTATTACTGACGTAAATAATAAATAATAAAGGAGGAGTTATGAGAGCTCACTCTCTGACTGCTCTTTCTTTATTACTAATACATATAATTGCACAAATAGATATATATGTCATCTTCACTCCTATTGTAGCTCCTTGCTTTCTTCCCCCTCTCCTGATTCCTAAAGATCAGGACTATCAGGACTGCAGTACTGGATTTCCCCTGCCCTCAAACTGAGTCCTACACTGTCTGCCCTCCTTATCCCCAGGCCTTCAGATTTTAACTGGGGCTTCTGTACACTATACATTATTTTTTCTGCTCCTCAGGGACTTAAGACTCAAATTAGGATGATGCCACTAGCTTTCCTGGGTCTCTAGCTTGCAGATGGCAGATTGCTGGGCTTGTTTGCCTTCATAATTTTATGAGTCAACTCCTATAGTCTGTGTATAAACCTATCTGTTTTTCCATGAATCTGTCATCTGTCTATCTATCTATCTATCTATCTATCTATCTATCTATCTATCTATCTACCTATCTATGTTTCTATCATCTATGTATCATATATATACCATAAGTACATATATCTATTGGTTGTATTTCCTGAAGAAATTTAATACAACATGGGTATATCATAATTAAAAAAAAATCATTTCTATGATAATGGTAAGTGGCTTTGTATCAAGTTTTTAGTCATGAATAATCTTGCTATATAAATATCTTTATACATCATGGTCTTATTTATTCAGGATGTATTTTGGAGAGTGGAGTTGCTATATGTAGAATATATAATTAGCTGCAGACACAGGTCACCAAGTAAAGGTGTTTTCTGGCAAGTTTAATGACCTGAGTTCAATTTCTGGGAACCACAAGATGGAAACAAAGAAATGATCGTCATAAACTGTTCCCTGACTCCTACTCACTTGCTATGGGATGTGAGCATACATGCATGTACACACAGTAAATTAATGCAATAAAAAGATGTTTTAGAATATATAGTTTAGAGCTTGGCATGGTGACACATACCTGTAATTCTAACACTCAAGAGGCTGTGACAGATAAATCATAAGTTCAAGACTAACCTGGATTCATTTCATAGCAAGATCCTATTCTCTCTCTCTCTCTCTCTCTCTCTCTCTCTCTCTCTCACACACACACACACACACACACACACACACACCCCTTATATTTTAATAATGAGTGTTGTCAAAGGGTTAACAGACATATGAAAAATACTTGCCATTTGGGAAATGTGAATTAACCTAACAATAAGGCACTGTATCCATCAGATTAGAAAACAGAAAAGAAGAGCTATACCAACAAGATAAATCTCATGAAAAGCAAAATCTCATGAATCCCTGATAGAAATATGACATGAGCCAGCTTAAAGCTATGTATGGGATCACAAAAATAAAATCCACTGTTCCTCATGCTTTCATATTTGTTTTCTCTCTGTCAAGTGAAAACATGACAGCTCTGTGGAATCATGTCCTCTTAGACCATCTCTCTCCTCTCTGGGAATGGATCAAGGAGGTCAAAGAAGGATGAATTTGTGTAGCTTCCATACTGGCCATCTTCAATCCCTTACACCAGTGGTTCTCAACCTGTGGGTCATGACCTCTTTGGGTGATTGAATGACCCTTTTACAGGGGCCACCTAAGACCACGAGAAAACACAGATATTTACATTATGATTTCTAACAGTAGCAAAATTATAGTTTTGATGTAGCAACGAAAGTAATTTTATGGCTGGGGGTCACTGCAACATGAGGAACTGTATTAAAGAGTTGCGACATGAGGAAGACTGAGAACCACTGCCTTAGGACCTTGCTCCCGGGCTGCCATGAAGCACACATGAGGCGATGTTGAAGAGTGGCTGGAGACTCACAGAGAAGCACTAGGAGAGCCCCTTTCCTTCACTGAGAGGGTTTTCTCTTTGGAGGCCCCTAGGTCAGAATATCTCCACAGTCTCTGACAATATACTGGCCTGGGATGTGTTTTCTCATAAAAGTAATCCAGAAGACTGAGAAATTTCTATTCATAACTTAATGACATCTTGTGATTTCTTCTGAGTCAAGCATGCTGCTGGGAGCCTTGGCTGCCTTGCTCTTTGAGAGTCTATTGATTTTCAACATGGTTGATATAACAGAGGCGAAAAGCCCAGGTTCTCTTTCTATGATAGATATGACCAATTAGCTATAAATGTCAAGTATCCACAAGTTAATTAATTCCAGCTCATTTAACTACTGTAATTAGATTTTTTTTTCTCCCAAACAAATCTGTAGTTTGCTTTCGAAGGTCACAGACTAATACCACAGTGACCAAGGCTGAAAAACCAGAACGTTTCATGAAAAATACCTGATGGCAGATGCCTGTGGGGAAAACAGATCACATAAAATGAAAAATAATTGGCAAGCTGATTAATAGAGTTTGTTTGAAATGTATACATAATATGTCTTTGATTAATAGCCCTGACGAACTCTTGAAATTAAGTCTGAAAAATTTGTAAAGGGTTTTCATTATTATGAGGAGATTAAAAATATCTGATTAGAGTTTGGGTCAGATAAGTCAACATGAAACTAGAATTCCAATTAGTGAAAGATGTCTCTTTTGTTTAAGAAAGACAACTTAAAGGGGCATACTCCATTATATAAATTAGTTCTTCTAGGTAGATCTGTTGTATGTACTGATGTATTGATTTGGTTTGAGAGAGGCTCAAGCATTTGTTTGTTATAAAAAATAAGCTTTAGAAAGCTTGAGGGGACTGGTAAAGTTTATGAAAGAGTTTTGAAAGACAGTAAAAGAAGGGGGAAAGGATGTTACTGGACATCTTTCTCCTGTCTGCCAGGTCCCAAATAACTACTCAGAGGCTTAATATTACTTACAAATGCTTTGCCAGTAGCTCAGGCTTATTACTAGCTAGCTCTTACATTTAAATCAACCTCTTTCTATTAATCTGTGTATTACCACGTGGCCCGTGGCTTACCAGTGTTGCTCTGGCCTGTTGCTTCTTGGGCAGCTGCTGGCATCTCCCAGACTTTATCCTTCTTCACCTGTATCTCTCTGCTTGGATTTCCTGACTGGCTCTATCCTTCATTGCCATAGGCCAAAGCAGCTTTATTTATCAATCAATGAGAGCAACACATATTCGCAGCACACAAAAAGACATCCCATAGCATTTCCCTTTTTCCTGTCTAATCAAAAAGGAAGGTTTTAACTTTAACATAGTAAAATTACATGAAGCAAAACAGTTATAAAGTAAGAATTACAGATCTCTGGGCAAGCTTTATTTGTCAAAACACAAGCAAAATATCACAACAACAGGTTGTATGGATGGTGGCAGAGAGACCACAGAAATGCTGTTTTATCTCAAGAAAAGTAGGTCAGGGTCAAAAAACTTTAAAAATAAAAAGTTATTATTAAATTTGAAGTTATTTTCTGTATGTATTTATGCCACCAATTCTTCCCATCCTGGCCAAGAGTTAAGTCAAACTCTTTCAAACACAACCAGCTTGTGAATTTGATATTTAGAGGAAGAAAGAAGAAATGGGTTGCTTCGAACAT
This sequence comes from Myodes glareolus, assembly GCF_982192425.1. NCBI lineage: Eukaryota > Metazoa > Chordata > Mammalia > Rodentia > Cricetidae > Myodes > Myodes glareolus. The sequence goes on along the minus strand of NC_142035.1, from coordinate 35,561,494 downwards.
GAACTGAAGTGATAAGGAAGGGAAAGGCACTGTGGGAATTAGGAGGAGCAAAGCTGGGGAAGGAGAAGCAGATGGACCTAATTGGAACAAACACCTCTTACCACTGCTCAGGTGTTATTGCTCAGGGTATGGGTCACTGGTAACTCAGAGAATGGGGCACAGGATTTTTTATACCTGTTTTATTGACTTATTACATTTATTGAGCAGTTTTCAAGATGATGGGTTTACCTACTCATGTCATTCAGTGGGTTCCAACAATCACTATGAATTTATCTATTATTTAACTCTTTTCAAAATTATTATGAGTGCATGTATTTAACATAATTAGTGTATTTCCATTCCTTGTGATTGTTTTCTTTGTTGACAGTGGACCAAGGGAAAGTCTTCAAACTGCACAGCCTATTGGATAATAGAAAGAAAGGGTAACTCCAGAAAGATAGGAGCCAGAACAGGTTAAGCAGTCACTTGGGGTTCCTCATTTTGGGGTGCTAACATAAATGTTTCTACCCATCTCTTCTTTTTTTACTATCTCTTATTTTAAAACTATGTTACCTAGCCTTAATTCAATCATTTTATTTTCTTAAATCCATGACTCAGTTTTCCGTACCTTTGTTTATGAGCTTCCTACCCACTGCCCCAGGCTATGCTCACCTCTCCAGACTAGATTGCTCGCTTCCATTCTCTGATGTAGTATAGTGTTAGCAAAGGCATTCTCAACCTGGTGCGGACCGTAGCATTCAAATCAAGGCGGTAGGCCAGCTTAAACCAGACAATGTATCAACAGCAAAAGCTACAGTGAGGGACATGTCAGTCTTCCACAGTTTGGGTGAAGCTTTTACCAAAGCAGCTTGATGTAACTAATACATAGGGAACTTTGAAATGCTAGGAGTTCCCATGCACAGTAATCGGGACGTGATCAGAGTGGGCAAACGGAGATGCGACAGCTCATGGCCTTGCTGATAACGGAATCATCATGACTACAGCGAAAACAGCCGAGCAGATTCTCATCCCCAGAACTGCAGGCTATTTGTAAATATGGCTTCTCAGGCTGCATTCTGAGATGTCACGATGCCTCATGTTTTAGTTTATGGAAACTTTCCTGCCAAGCACTTCTTGGGTTTCTTAGAAAGGGATCTGTCCGTTATGGCGCTCGCCGTCTCAGATGATAGAGCAGTCATCCTGAAGAAGAGTTCTGAGGTGGATGCCGCCAGGGCACTGGAGAGCCGCAGTGAGCTATGAACGCAGTACTTCCATGCTTTAATCTTCTCATCTCCGGGGTGCTGACAAGGGGCAAGAGACATCTGGAAACTGATACAGAAATCAGAGTCAGACAAATCTGAGTACCATAGCCGCTCTTTATCTGCAGGGGTTACATTCCCTGTTGTCCCTGGATGCCTACAACCTCAGGCTGTACTCAGCCCCATGCATGGTATATTATGCTTTTTTTATGCACATACTTGTCTGCGCTTGATCGATAAGTCAGGTCAGTGCATTAGCTGCTTTTCTCATCACTGCGGCCAAATATCTGACAAGAAGCAACTTAAGGGAGAAATATTTTATTTTAGTTTGTGGTTGGAAGGGATGAAGGCCACGATGGTGTGCAAGACATGGCAGAGTTCACAGCAATGGGAGCCTGGGCTTGTAACTCCTCAAATTTGACCCAGGAAGCAGCAGACTGATCTGATGAAAACTCAACGAGCTTCATTTTCTAAACTCTGTTTTTTTTTTTTCGGCCCTCAACCCTGGGTTAGGGCTGCCCACCTATGGGGCAGGCTTTTCCCCTTCTAGAAACACGCTTGCAGATGCACTCCACACTGCTTCAGTAATGTCCTAAGCCATCTTAGCTAACCAAGATGGCAATCAAATTTAACAACCACTTACAGGATGTGCTGGATAACAATCACTAGTAATAAATATAAGAGTTATATAAATATAGTGTAATGAGATTTTTGTGGCTGGGGCTTCTCCCTTGAAGGAGTCAAGACAACTTGATGTTTTTAAACTGTCGTTATCCTCCACATGTAACCAAAACACTGGAAACTAACACCACAGATATGGTGACCTACAGTATTGGCTTAGGATTAGTTAATTGTGTTACAGTATGAACTTAATAACATTGTTTTGTGCCAAGCTCTTTCTGGAAGTAAGACCGATAATTTTTCAGAGCAGTTTGAGGAGAAGCAATTCTAGAAAGCCTTGTCTTGGGAGTCTGAAGTGAGACAGGGGAGAAGTCTAGCCAAGGTGGAGAGGCAGCAGGCGCTGGCTGGAAAGAAGCCATAACTCTGCAGAGAATGGGGGCCCATCAATGGTGAGTCGGTCACAAACAGGTCAGATGATGGCTCCAAGCTTGGGTTTCCTTCACACGAAAAGAAGACACAGCACAGACTGTTTGTCAGGGCGCTGAAGAAGGTGCAAGGGCTGATGTGAAAGGAAGATGCCTGACCTACAGCATCCCAATTGGGCACTTGATATCTCTGTCTGTCTGTCTGTCTGTCTGTCTGTCTCGCTCTCTCTCTCTCTTTCTCTCTCTCTCTCTGCCTCTCTCTTTGTGTATCTGCCTCTGTCTCTGTCTGTCTCCTCCACCGTGTGCGTGCATGTGTGTGTGTGTGTGTGTGTGTGTGTGTGTGTGTGTGATAAGTTTCTATCCATATAGACATGCTATGGCTATCACAGCAGACACCCATCAGACAAGCTCTCTGTTTAGAGGACCAGGTGGTGAGAATGGCTGGGTGTGAGTTAGTGGCAGACTTGGTAGACTTGGACCAACAATGTTGATTAACAGTGATGAAAGCCTCAGCTACAGTACTGTTTACATATTTTCTGAGATATATTCACATATAAAAGTAAGACTCATAACCCCCATCCCCTAAAAAACCAGATTACTGTGTTTCAGAAGCAACATTGTTACTGGTGTTTTAAAATAGAATCCTGGTTTTTGGAATACACTGCAGAATACAGACAATTTGCTTCCTCCTATTTCCTTGCATTCTTCAAAAACTAAATATGCATAGTCATTAGCTCAATATAGTCCAGATTTTATTCATGGATGATTTGGCTTTTCTCCATGTTTCTCCCACATTATAGTTGGAAGCACATTCAATTAAACATTGTCTGAATCCCTTCTGGTCAAATCCTGGTTCCAGTTTCACCAACTCTGGTCCTCTTGAGGCCTTAGTAGTCAGGCCCTCATAAAAGAAAGCATTGTACTTTGTTTCCAAACTGGGTTCTGTTAAATGAGTTACACATGGCTTTGATTCCTCTCTTGTTGGGGAAATAGAACATCTTGAATGAATTTGTGGGTAGTGAGGAGTTTTAGTTTATTTTATGTTTCAGTACCTGGATGACAGACACTGGACAATTTTCAGAAGAATAAAGATTAGCTGGAAGTTGGGAAATCAAGGTTGAGTGTCTTCATCTTCTGAAACCTTTCTTTCTTGCAGATGCTTTCTTCAGAGTTCTGAGGTGTCTCAGGACATCACATGAGGAAACAGAGTAAGCTGAATAGAGAGATTTCATTTCTATGACCAAGCAACCTGCTAATAAATTAGCCAATGGACCAATTCAGTCGTTAGAACAGATTCCTTGTGATCCAGTCACCTCCAACTTCTAACAAACACCATGGCCATATGTTCGTGAATCAATTTTCCAACACATGAAATTTGGGGAACACATTCCGTGCCTAGGGTGATCTACAGTATCTTTTCTGCTCTCTCCTGGTAGAGCATGCGCATGTGGGGCTTCACAGATGTGTGTCTTTGGAGAATGGACAGAGAAGGAGAAGAACTAGGATTACTCACTTGCCTGGTCTCTCTTTTTTTGGCTTTTACTTCAAGGTTAATAATCTACCCTACTCTGCCAAACACAAACAAACACAAACAAGCAAACAACCCAAATAGCCCTAAATTTTTATTGTCTATGACAGGAAAGGCCGATTCCTTGCTTCTTCCTTACGTGCATCAGTGTCAGCTGGGAACCAAAATGTGTAGATCTCCCCGCGGGACCTCAGCTTATCAATGGCCATTACCTTGTATATTTCCATTAACAATAGAAAAATGAAGAGAGTCCTGGATGGCTTCCCATCAATGATGAGGTGTTCAGCCTTGTCCTCATAGCTCACGGACCAATATTGGTCCTCTGTTCTCCACTAACCAGAAAAAGGCAAGGGAATGCAGTGTTAGCCCATGCCCAGAAGAAAAAGAACCAGAATATAAAATGAGTCACAGTAATTAGCTACTACAGCCTGGATTAAGGTTGTACACCTTTAGTGTCTTTGTTATGCACCTTATTTTCTATAGAAATGACCTTACATTAAAGACAGTTTGCCATAATGTTCAAAAACAATCTCACTCACCAATATATAAACTATCACTGTACAAGAAAGCACTGTGTATTAATAGGGATGTTCTCTGTGGTATCCACTGTGGTAGCCACTGGCTAGTCTCTACCACTGGAGTCACTGAGTGCTTGAAATATGGCTAGGAGAACCAAAGAACTTTAAAGAAAATGTAATTTAACTTAATTCATTCAAATGTAAATAGTAACCAGTGACTAACAAATTAGCCAACAGTTTGACTGCAGACGTTACATTGGATTTATCTTTGTCCAACAACATTAGTGATGTCGTATATCACATTACATTTGTGATGTATTCAATAGTTTCCAAAATGGTTTTATCTATACTACCAGTCTCATATGTTTATCCCAATAACCTATGAAGTAGACAAGAAGTTAATGCTAATAATGTAATATATGTGTGTGTGTATTAGAGATATGAAATGCAATTATTGCGCATTAAGTGATTAGAGATATAGGAAACAGAAATCAAGTTCCAGACTGGGCGGTGGTGGCACACACCTTTAATCCCAGCACTTAGGAGGCAAAGAGGTAGGCCAGTCTCTGTGAGTTCAAGGTCAGCCTGGTCTATGGAGCAAGTTCCAGGACAGGCTCCAAAGCTACACAGAAAAACCCTGTCTTGAAAAACAAACAAACAAACAAACAAATAAATAAATAAATAGCAGTCAAATTCCAGGCAAATGTGTGACATTGCACACCCTGCTCAGCACTATGCTTAGCACTCAATAAAATTTGAAGCAATGCTTGAAAATCCCACAAACTTCAAAGTAAACCTTTATCTCCTTCCTTAGAAACACTTTAAAAAAAGACCTCTATAGACCTTTGTGTGTGTGTGTGTGTGTGTGTGTGTGTGTGTGTTAACAGCTAGACACACAGTAAGTTTGTGTTGTTAATTAGAGTCTTTGATGACTCTGCCAGTTTAATGCATAGATTTCTTTTTTTTATCCAATTAAATCATGAGCTTAAATTATGAAAATTTCTTTCCTGGGTGATTTCTTCAGTGCCCAGTAGAAAGAAAGGTTTCTTTAAATGAGGACGTCTAGTACCCTAATCAGGACAGTCCCAAACTGCCATAATTGGCTACCTGAGTGCCCAGCACATATCTACTTTCACGGGTTGGACTGAATTGGAATACTTCATTCACAGCCTCTACCACAGGAACTCGAGAATAGCAGGAACTCGAAAAATGACTCAATTTTCTGCTAAAAATAAAGAGCAATAAATATATGCATGTTTTCTAATGCCCAAATAAAGTGAGTGGATTTTTAAGAAACTGCTTGATGACAGCATATCTTTTTTATGTTCTCATATCCAGTTTAAATGCTATTTCAAAATCAAAAGTCAGTAAAAAGTATATGTAGCTGATTTGCGCTATAGCAGGCACTGTTAATATGACATGCACATATACACAGAGATGCCCCTGGCCCCTCCCCACAGAACTAAATGATGTGCCATTCTAAAAAGCACCCATGGACTTTAGACATCTATTCTAAACTCCAAGTGTTTATTTTCAAACTTTCTGATGGGCTCCCTCATTCCCTGAAATAATCAGGGCATCTATTCTTTCTGGGGAATGCAGCTAAGCTCTCAATGTATTTTCTAGTTTCTACTCTTACAAGCAGGGTTGGAGCTTTCGATTTTGATCTGTGGATTTGAGCAGGGGAGGGAGGCTCATTCTTTATTGTGTCTTGAGCCTTTGAATGCTTCAGTCACTATGGCATATTGATTTTCTCAACTTCTTCAAATGAGAAAGTGCTCTTTGAATAGTAATAGGGGAGCCCTCTACACACCTCTGGAATAACAATCTGCCTGCATCTGTATATGGAATAGCAATGTCTTGAGCGTTTCTCATACAGCTGGCAGCTTCCTGGTATTTCACATCATCATCACCTGGTGAACTTCGTGATGCCCTCAAGTTGACAACATGTTAGCTAGTGGCTGCTTTTTTTGAAAAGCTGGGGGTTAGCCCAACTTGTGCAAATCAAATGGCAGAAATCTATAAGGATGATGTGGAAGAAAGTCATGCTAGGTAGAGAAAGATAATCCACAAGACTCCCATTGTTCATTATCTTGTAATCTGGGAGTCTGGGTCTCAGCTTTGTATATTTACTAATGAATAACTTTAGATATTTTTCATTTTGATTCCAGAATAACATTCAATTAGCAAAATCTCCTAAAGCTTGAGCCCTAGGGTGGAGCGATCCCTGCAGCCACGCTTTGAAAAGGACCACAATTGCTATGCTTCACTCAATGCATAAAGAGAAATCGCTGGACCAAAGAGAAAAACAGCTTGTCTGTATTGCCCACCATGAATCGAGTAGGGGCAAAATTTGATTTCTGGGTTTTCTTAACCAACCCCCGGTGTCTCTGAACATAAATATGAAGATGAGAAAGATGAGGAGGAGATGATTGGGGCATCATTGGCCCAGGCCACAACCAAAGTAAAATTTTCATACAAAATGCATGCAAGAAATGCAGAGTTGAACTGAACAATGAAACACCCACTGAATGAATGGCCTCAGTTTTACACTTAAGCATTTGAAATCATGGCATGAGCTGTTCTTTGAGGCCAGTTGGTTCCCAAGTCACACATCACAACCACGGGGGCGAGGAGGGCCCAGACCCCAGCAAGTTTTAATTCATGAGGTGCTTCCAAATGCACAGGTGAGTCTGAGAACCAATCTTCAGCAGAGACTTCTTTGTGAGCTCCTTGGAAAAGTCAGACTCTGCAGCATGGAGGGGACAAGGCCAGAGGGATGGAGAAGTAGCAGCTACCAAGTATGGAATTTGCCTCCAGGCAAAATGTACTTTATTGCTAATCTTCACTACAATAGCATGGAATCGATAATTATATTTTGTCTAATTGGCGGACCTTTCTAAGTGAGCTGTGTTTCAGACACCTCTCCACAGAGATTTCTGCCCTCGTTGTTGTTGGCATACCTTCTTGCAGTTCCACAAATATGTTCTTAACGAACTTCTTAATGTTGTCTCAACCAAGGAATGTGAAGATGGCATATTTCAGACTGAGGACCTGAGACACAACACCTCATTCACACATGGAACCTGGCCTGCTTGTTGCTCTATCACACCCTCTGTGAGCAAACACGTGACCATGGTTGCTTATGGTCATCCCAGTAACCACCTCCCTCCTTGTATTTCTTGTTTCAGTCCATTCATTGCTGCTAGGTAATCTGTAAAGAAAAGAAAATAGTTCTTATAATATTGAAGGCTGAAATGATCAATATTAACGTCCCAGTGTCTGCTGAAGGCTTGCACACACCATACCCCGGCAGAAGACAGATGGACGAGCAGACGTGTGAGAAAGAGAGAGGATGGAGATCAAAATTATCCTATCAGGAGCTCTTGCAGTAAATAACTCACTCCTGTGATAGCAGCATTAGTTCATTCAACAAGCCGGAGCCCTGCGGCTTAATTACCGCTTCAAGGTCGTACATCTTAATACTAGCATGACAGCAACTGAATTTCCACACGACTTCTGGAGGACATATTAAAACTTCCCTTTCATCTCGGTTTCAGTTGCCTTTCCTCTTCCTCCTGCAGCAGGGGTCTGGAACACTGGACAGGACGGTGGAAGGAAGCCTTACGTAGTGCTTGAATTTCAAGGGGTTCCTGCTAAGACAGCCTTATGATAGCCCAACATGTTCTGAAATGCCAGCATTTGTTGGGATAAAATGCTTCATAGTTCATGGTCTTTTTCCCATTCCCTTGTCTTTGCTGCCTCCTAGGAAAGAGAGTAATTGAATTCTGACATTTTCTTTGGCACTGACATAATTTAATCTCGAGCAAGTCCTATTTGCCTCCCAAGCCTCAACTTCTACATCTATAGAATGAAGTAGTTGAATTACTAGTCACTCTTTATGTTTAAATTTTCATTTATTATTTTTTTTTGGGGGGGGCATGTATGTGCCGTGGGGCATGATCAGAGGTCAAAGGACAACTTTATGAAGTTGGCTCTCTCTTGGTATGCTTATATGGTTTTCAGAATGGCCTGGAAGGTGCTTTCGTTCACTGAGCTATGTCACTAGCCCAATATATGTGCTTCTGTGCTCACGTATTAAATGGCTTCCTGTCTAAGTGGTCATGAGGATAGATGATCTCTTGAGACCCCTATGAGAAAGCAGCCCTGAAAACAGAAAGGATGTGATGACTCCAACTGAAATAAATGCTGCTTGTAGACTGTGAATGACAATAAGGTAAGTGTACTGTAGAAGAATAGCTTAAACACAACAAAAAACACAGACTCTAGAACTACAAGAGAATGACAAAGCAATTTCAGGAACCCACATGGGTGACAACTGCATTTGTTTAATTACTAGTTACATCTTTAAAGCTCCTCTATCTATTGACAAGAATTATCCAGATGCCCATGCATGCAGCAAGAAGGCAGCCTTCTAAATGTCAAGAAGAGAGGCTCCACGGGACACAGCAACCTCTCCAGCACCCTGATTGTGGACTTGTATTACCCCAAATTACAGGAAAGAAGCACCTCTAAGCTACGCAGTTTGTCACTCTACTGCAGCACAAGCGCACACAAGCCTAACTAACAAACGTGCACTGTGGTGTTGCATGTTCTTTCTTTCCTTCCCTTTTGTGACATTTACTTAGTTGTTTGCATGTGTTGGGTATGAAGTACTACACTGCACATATGAAGGTCAGAGAGCAACTCGGGGGAGTCGGTTCTTCCATCCTATGATGTGGTTTGCAGGGATTGAATTCGGGGATTCAGAAAGGACCGAACTCAGGTCATCAGGCCTGGCAACAAGTGCCTTTTGCAGCTGAGCCAGCTCTCTGGCTTTGCGTGCTGTTTCTTCAGAGCGCCACAGCCAGGCCTGTGCAGGAGCCAACTTCTACCGAGTGAGCAGAGACAATCTTAGTTTTTGGAAATTTGTGTGCTGGTTTATAAAACAGTTGTTTCAAAAAACAAGACCATTCCCACATAAAATAAATGATCTTAACAACAAATTAATACAACAGCAAGGTAATACTCCAAGCTCATTGGTTCTTGGTTATTTTAATGTTCCCTGTGTTCTTCAGATTGTTGTTGCTTGTTGTATTATATGGTGGAAATGTGTCGTAGTGACGTGTGACTGTGACTTTTCCTAGCTCCTAGTCTCGTAATGTCACATTGGCAGTTCAGAACAGTCCATGGGATGAGTACTTAAACTATGGAAACAGACAGAAAATACAATAAGGTTCTGCTGGGTCACGTTTTCTCCCAAAGGGTTAGTTGTTAAACATTTATCAACAAATCCCCACCACAAAGTCCCCTTGAAGGACAGGTATAAGTAAGCATAGGTTGCCAAACCCCGAAACGCTCACAACCCAAACTGGAGACTCCTATAGTAACTGGGTCCCTTGATTCCTGGATTCTTTCCATGATACAAACATGCCTTTCCACGCACATATAAGGAAAGGCTATACATATGTGGATAAGCTGACCAAGCATCCCAGAAGCCAGATTCAGAGAAGCCCGTGCATTTGGTCAGAGGGTAAGGGTACACACACTGCCTCCTAAATTTCTCTGCCTAGCGCAGGCATTGTGCAGTTCTAATACTCAATAGAGTGAAGGCCGAAAGCTATAAATTCCAGGCACCAGGGAAAAGCCAGGGAGGAACGGGCTCTTTTTACAACCATGGTTTGCAGTCTGCAGTAAAATACTTTAATTGCTACTCAGCGTAGGATTTGCCTGTGTGTTTTTCTAGCATGGTGAAGATTAACAAGGAGCAGGAGGCTGAATCCAGGCACCTTGGGGGGGGGGGGGAAGAGGGGCTGGGGGGAGAGGGGAGGGGAGCGGGCCTAGCAGAAGGCCAGATCATTTAAAGATGGATTTGCAGAAATAGGAACTGGAACTGAGGACACAGCAGGAGGCCTTCAAAATAACTCTGGAGAAGTTTCTTTGATGAGCTGAGGCAAGTCAGCAGCTTCCACACACTGCACCCGTCCTCATAAATCAACAAGACTCACAGCGCTGCAAGACGGCTCCCGCTATGCAGAAAAAAAAAAAAATGGACTCGCTGCAGCACCATAAAGGATCTTCTGCATTGTTTTGCTCAGGTACCCTAAGAAACAATTTGATATTTGTCGTTAGTAACTGGGTACACAGACGTTCATAAGAGGCTAAATCCTATTAGGCTGTGAAAAAAAGCAAACTTGAGGAAGCCAGTTTTCCTTAGAAATTTTTGAAAACTAAAATATAGTCTGCAGCCTCTGAACTCAAGTGTTTTAGAGGCTAATATGCACCTACATTGTTCTAATAACCCCAACGCCTCTGTCCCATCCCAGAGCATGTGATTCGGATTTGCCAGAAGCATTTGGATTTTGAATAGACTTTCACCAATGAGCAGGTTGGAAACCCCTACTTCAGAATCTTCCTATTCAAAGTGCTTGCTTGAGTCCCAGGGCCAGCAACTTTAGCATCACACAGGAACTTGTTAAAAATGCAGAACTCCCATCCCCAACGGAATCATCTGCATTTTAAAAAGGCAATTCAATGCTGCAGAACTGAGATTACCTAAAACCCAGAGAAAACAAGCAGCCTGCCATTCTTGCAAAAGACAGCATCCTCTGCTCCTTACTCCAGGCTTGAGATATTTTATCTCACATTCCCCATAGTCAGGCAGGGGCTGAGTCCTATGGATTGTCCTTTCAAATCAAACCTTCATTTGGCCTCAGGGTATCATCCGGTGTCTCCTGAGATCAGTGCAGTTGCGGCAGCAGCCCCTATCCATCCTTGCTGCTGTGACTGAAGGAATAAATCCTTCACTGCCTCTGTTCAACAATGACTCTCTATTCCCCATCGTTACAAATGTGCATGTCTCTGTCTCCAAAGACATACTGCGCCTGGCTCTCAGCGACCTGTCCAAGCCAGTTTCCTACTATTTTCCCATGAATCTCACTGGCTCTGGTATATCTCAACTGTAACACAGAAGGTATCCCAAACCTCTGCCTCTTAGCGCTTCAAAGTGAATTTCATTTCTGTCTTCCTGCTGCCTTTCTAAACCTTATTCGTATTTCAAGGTCCTTCCGTTTACCCTAAACACCTGGCAATTACAGTCTGATACACTTGAGCATCAGGTGCACATCTCTGATGGGGACCAGTTCTCATCTACATGGGACCAAGCTGAGCGTGAGTCTGTACAGCAGGAGTGAGCACGGACTAAAGCTGAACCTGAACCCTCTGTTCCGAATAAATCTGGACTCACCTGACTCCCCAGAAAGAAGAATGCTGCTACCCCATCACAGCGATGATCATATTTGAGCTTCAGGCTTATAAGTCAGAGATAGTGTTTTTCCTCTTTTAGGAACCCTTAGCGTCTTGGCAACAGTCTTTCTGGGCTCATCATTACCATCACCTTCAGCAGGGAAGAATTATGCTGGATGACAGGGGTGATGGGGTGAACAGTTGCAGGTCAGGATACAATAACAGCAACAATAGCTACTCCCTATAAAGGCTTTTTATGTGTCAAGAGTGACTCTATGTGTTTTATTTTTCTTTATTTTAAAAAAGTTATTACTTTAAAGAAATCAGTTGTAAAAAATTAAAACAAATCATGAATTAGCATAAGACACTGGTTCTAAACACTAGCCAGAGTCAGGCCTAATTAGCCACTCCAGAACATTCTTTATGTTCTTTATCTGGGCTCACTAGTTTCCCTGTAGGCATAATTTCCATTCCACCTGCCAGCTCCCAAATAGCCATACAGAGACTTATTATTAATTATAAATACTTGGCTTATAGCTTAGGCTTATTACTAATTAACTCTTTCAACTTAAATAAATCCATATTTCACATCTACATTTCTACCACGTGATTTGGTACCTTACTTCAACATGGCATGTCCATCTTGCTTCTCCTTGTGTCTTCTAGCAACTCTGCTGTAGTGGCATTTCAAATGTATTTTAATAAATAAAGACTACCTGAAGATCTGAGCGTAAAACAGTCCCACTGGTTAGCTTTACAGACCAGATTATGGTGACACACACCTTTAATCTCAGTAGTCATAAGGACACACACCTTTAATCCCAGTAGCCACACTGGTTGCCATAGAAACTGGGTAGTGCATGCCTTTAAGGACAGTGGTGCACACCTTTAATTCAAGCCCTAGAGAGGATTATAAAATGGGAAGAAACAGCTCTCAGACACAGTCTCCTTCTGAGATTCCAGAGGCAGAATCGCCATTACAGACTGAGGTCGAGGTATGAGCCAGTGACTGGCTGTTTTACTTTTCAGATCTTCAGGTTGAACCCCAGTTTCCAACCCTGAGCTTTTAAGTGTGCTTCACTCTACCCTTCTCCACCCCAGCTCTCACCGTGCTGCAAGTCCTACCTAATGTTTTACTGCTTAACTGTTGGCCATTGAGCTCTTCATTAAACCAATGAGAGAAAGACATCTTCATATTGTAAAACAAAAGACTATTCTACATCCATTTCCCAAGCAAAACTATTATGTTGACATTGGGGGAAATAGGATCCCCCTTGCTACATTATTCAGGCTCTCTTCAAACATCCTAACTCTCCTAATCTACCTGCCTCAGACTCCACATAGTTGGGACTAGAGACCCAGGCCACTATGCTAACTTACAGTGGGCTTTATTATTGTCATAAAATGTGTGTAATACTGACTGCAGGTTTTAGAATTTAGTGGAATGAAGTACATTCACACCCTGTACATCACACCTGTCCATCTCCAGAACTGCATTGTTCTAAACTCAAAGTCCTCCCACCAGCCTCTGTCAACCGTCATTCCTCTTTCTGTCCTCTGGCAGCGAGAGGAAATGAAATCGCTAGCTATTTTTTCTTTTGTGACTGTCTTATTCACTTAAGTAATGGCTTTAAGGTTCTTCCATGTTGTAACATATGCCAGAATTTCCTTAATAAGGTTGAATAATAGTCCATTGAAAACATATTTTCACACTTCGCTTGTCCATTTATCTGTCCATGGACACTTGGGTGCTTTCATCTTGTAACTGTTTGAGAAAATGTGAGTGTAAAAATGTCTAATCTGATTTTCATAATAAACACTTTAGGATTTTATCACCCAACTGTGCATCTCCAAGTGCCTTTAAAAAACTCTTTAACATTCCTTAAAGTCTTTATTTTTTTCAGCGCCCTTTTAATCGACAGTTTTGAGAAGTTATGCCTTGTCCTGAGTGGCGCTATGCGGTAGGTATCTTTGGCATCTCCATTACGAAGATGAGGACACTGGGGTTCTTCAAAACTATCAAAAAGTGGTGGGTAAGACTATTGAAGTAAATGAGAACTCTGAGATACAAGTACACACACACACACACATACACACACACACACACACACACACACACACACACACACACACAAAGGCTAGCTATGTGCCCAGACTGGAGAATGTATACATTTGCAGATAGGAGAAGGAAAACAGATCTTGAGTCTAAGAGTTAATAGATGATAGTATGTGAGACCAGAACAAAGTGATGTCATCAACTAAAGCTTGCATACTGTTTTATTTAATTTTCCTATTTTCTTGACATGCAGTACTTGCACCTATTTGTAACAATTTGGGGATAGTTCAATAATAGGTATATTCTGTCAATGGTGGGGTCATAGTACTCAACAGTTCTGTGTCCTCAATGTTATTTCCATGAGAACCTCCAAATCTTTACTCAGTTCCTTTGAGTATCTTTACATAGCTATTTTTGTAGACCATGGTACCTTGGTATACTAGAGAACAGCAGAAGCTCCCCAGCAACATTTTGGCACCTGTATCCACTCTTCTCTCTTCTATCCTTTCCCACCTCCAATGAACTCTTGTCTGCTCTCTGCTTCTTTGACACCAAAATTCTAACTTCTGACTTAATTACTTTACACAATGCCCATGTTATATCCATGACTCTGGAAGCTGGAGAATTTTATCTTGATTGACTAACTAATATTCCATTTGGGGTATATGCAATATGTTATCCATCCAATTTTTAATCAGTTTTTATTGTTTGAGAATTTTATACATGTCCATAATCAAATATATTTTCTTTCCACATCCTTCAGTTCCTCCTCTACCCTCCCCACCACCACTTTTCCCTCTTGGCTTCATGCACTTTTTTTTTTTTTAAAAAAAAAAAAACTCACTGAATTTACTTAGTGCTGCCAGTACATGTGTAGGACCTACTGGAGCTTGGATCAACTCTCAGGGGGCTGATTGCCTGAAATAACTGACTCTCCCTCCCCCAGCCACCATCAGTTACCAACAGTTGCTGAGGTAGGGATGGGACTTCATGCACTCCTCCCCAACCCATGCTGGGATTTGGGCTGGATCTTGTGCAGGTCTTGTGCAATCAGTAAAGTCACGGTGAGGTCATGCGCACAGCAACCTCATAGTGTCTGGAAAACGCTGTTTTCTTACAGGCAAACACCCACTCCTTCTGACTCTTAAAATCTTCCCAACCCCTTTTCCCTGTGATCCCTGAGACTTAAGAGGAGGGGATGTGATACATACAGGTGTCCCCTTTAAGGATGAGCAATCCACAGTCTCCTAGTCTCTGTGCTTTAGCTAGTTATGGGTCTCTGTGCTAACTGTCATCTACTGCAAAAAGAAAGTTCTCTCACGAGGGTTGAGAAATGCACCAATTTATAGGTAATAAAATTAAAAACTTATTGGGATGTTTAATAATATGTCCATTTAGCAGAATCGTAGTAGTAGGTTCTACTCCAAGGACTCAGGAAATTTTGATCATTTATGGTACTGTCATGTGGAGTCGGATTTTAATTCCAAAAGAATGTTTACTTCTTAAAGTTCAACGTTTACAGCTTATTTTCTTCTGTCCTATGGTCTAGTGGGTTAACAGTATTCACAAATCATAACATTTTGGGGGGATTCTTTCTTGTTTATGTATTTATTCTTTTTTATTTCTGCCTCTACTTCTATTATATTTCCTTGGTTGATGGAATTTCCTCAGAAATTAGCTAAACATTTGGAGGTAAATTGGATGACAAAGAGGGTTGGCATTCTTTCCAAACACCAGACAAATTGACTTTGGGAGAGTACTGGTTAGTTGTTGCCAGAAGTCATTCATTTGTCCGTGCTAACACATAATTATAGAGTGTTCACTTAATGCCAGAAATCCTTCTAGGCTCTGAAGGTTTTGCATATGACAAGGCAAACAGGACTCTTGCTCCTTTGGATCTGTTGTATAGTGAAGACACATACAATTTCAAACACACAGAACAGGATAAATTCAGAAGGAAACTCCAACAGGAAGAATAAGAAAGGAGGTTGTGAGCAAGTGGGGTGGAGGTTACTTTAGGGATGTAGCGGCAGAGAGCATCTTGAAGGATGTGACACTAGAGTTAAGACCCAGTGACAGAAAGTAACCACTATGGATCGAGTCAAAGAAAAGGAAAACCCGGAGAGCGACTCTGGCAGGCGCAAAGGCCCCGAGCTGAGGGAAGAGGTCTGCACAGTGAACAGAAGGTTTAGCATGTGGGGACAGGCTGGAGAAATCAGATGTGTGCCAGCAAGGATGACAGGTCTGCTTCACTGTGTTCATTTAAGTAGTAAGGGATGGACAGTTGATTTGATCATCAAAACTCAGAATTCTTTAAAGACCGTATTTCCAAAAAGAACTGATTGTATTTCAAAATTAAGGTAATTTCCCCCATTTTTATTGCTCAATATAATGGAAAATTTCAAGTATACACTTTTGGTTTCTTTCTTCAGAAAAATTAATCTATCATGAGGGAAGCTATGGAGAAAAAAGAGTTGGGGGTATGACATCACGTGACCCGGGTGACTGGCGTTCTACACTAGATGTGCAATCAGCTGAACAAGTAAGACAACTCTTGCTCTCTTGAGGACTTGCTCTAAGACTAATTCAATGTGACTCATCATTTTGCAACTTGAACTCCAGAAGCAGCATGTTTGGCAGGATTCTTATCTTCCATAAGGCCGTTTCTCTGGGGCAAAGCCTCATTTCTTTGGTATGCTGGCTGTAGCTCTTGATCACTAAGAGCATGGGAAAAACAGATAAACCCAGCTTACAGAGCAACCAGCCTGGACTTTTCGAAATGTCTATGCCTTGGAAAACAAAGAGAGGTGGAGGTACAGCAGATCAAAGGAGACCAATGAGAATTGCCACCTGCGTGCAGGATTTAACCCGGTGCTGTAGTTTGGATCTTATATGTTTCCTCGCAGTCCATGTGCTTAATGCTTGGTCATAGGCACTCTTGGAAGCATGTGGAACCTTTAGGTGGTCAGATCTAGTGTTAGGTATTTTAAGTGTTAGGGGGTTATGTCCTACGTGGGGATTGTGGGATACAAGACTCACCTTCATTGTCTTTTTACTCCTCGGCCTTGATGAGGTGAAGGGTTTAGCTCTTCTATGTGTTCCTGCCTTCTCAAATCCCACAGCAATAGGACGCAGGACTGAAAACTGCAACAACAATTGAATAAAGGGGGCTTTTTTTCTTCTGGAAGCTGATTATCTTAGGTATTTGTTATGGTAACAAAAGGCTGGCTACATCCTCTGGGATCTCAGGATGGGCCATTTTCTGGGTGGAAGAAAGTTTCCACTACTCATCTCTAGAATATTCTCCTGACTTCCCTTCCCAAGTGCCAACTTCAGTTCTGATCCTCTAAGAGAGACTAAGTAAGCACCTGCTAGACCTTCAGAGAGGTGAAAGGGTAGGAAGATCATTTTACTGACAGTGTCCCAACCTGTGGCTAGTGATGCCCAGGTCCTCCCCAATCACACTGTTGCGTCCCTAGGGATAGAAGAACCTATCAAACCACTGGACATTTTATAGCAGCCCATGTCTGCATAGGTATGACGGCTAAACTCTATACCAACTTGATTGAATCTGGAATCAGCAAAAAGGCGTGTCTCTCGGTAGGCCTGTGAGGGCATTTCAAAGAAGGCTTAGCTGAGGGCAGAAGACTTTCCCCCTGTGTTGAGCACCTTTCGAGGTGACCCAGACACAAAGCAGTCCCTAGAAAAAAACAGTGCTGCTTGCTTGCCTGGCTTCATTTCTTGCTAGTGACTGAACCTATCCTCCTGTCATTGCTGCTGTTGCTGCTGGACTGCCATCTTTTGATGACATTGGAACCTATCTTCTTTGGTGTTCAAATGTTCTCACCCTTTCTAGTGTGCAGAGGACATTACTGGACTACTCAGCTCCTATCCTGTAAGCCAATCCCATAAATCCCATATATGAATGGACATACACACATCATACATACATACATATATGTGTGTGTATGCATGTGCACATGTGCATGCACATTCTATTGGCTCTGTTACCCTAGAAAATCTAGTAATAATAGATTTTCAATTCTTTGGCATAACTCCATTTTCCTTTGGTTCACTGTCTTTTCTGACTCTTTATGTTATCATAGGCAGATAGTTTGAAGTAGAATTTTATTTGGCCCATGGTTCTCAAACCTGGGGAGTCCAAGACTGTGGCCTCAGCATCTAAGACATTCCTTGTTGCTTTATAGCATAGTGAAAGGGCAAGTGAACACTCCAGAGAAAAGAGAAATAGATCCTAGCTTATACTTCTTGTCAGGGATGCAATTCCATGATGACAGATTCACTTTTCTGTGAATAGCAGGTCATGCGTGAGGGCAGAGCCCTTCCTGATGAAGTCACCTCCCTTTCTTTTTTCTTTTTTTTTCTTTTTTTTTTTTTTTAGAGAATTGAAACCAGGGTCATTTACATGCAAGACAAGAGCTCTAGCACTGAGCTATATTGCCATCTTTTGATCACTTTCTAAAAATCCTACCTGCTAATACCATTACAATGACAATTTGAGACAATTTGAGGTTTTAGAGGGGAACTTCAAGCCACTGCTTCTACTCAATTCACTGCTTCTTGTTTTTGTAACTTACATTCTTTTTTATTACAACCATTTGTCACTAGCAAATACTCTGAGAAATGTATCACTATGTGATTTTATCAGTATGAAATCATAGAATATACTGAGATAAACTTGGAGAGTACAACATATTAAACACTCAGGTCGTAGGTAGGTACGTGGTAGAACTTTGACTCCTGGGCTAAGATGGATGCAATAACTCAAGGATAATTTAAGCACAAATAACAATTATGTAATCAAGAGTGAGTTAACCAAGAGGTGGGTGAGGCTATTGTATGTATAACAAGACACATTATTTGATTGTAAATTTTTTAGTAAGTGGAATGATTATTTGCTAAAATGTGCTAAGCATTGTAGGATAAGATTTATAAAGTAATAGCATATTCATTTATATTCATTCTCAAACAGTATATACTGAATGGACGGTATGGGCTGTACATTTTTACATTTGGCTATGTGCATTAAGTCTTACACCAGCTTCACCACAAACACAGAAGTAAAAAGTTGTGCTTAGATACTACAACAGCTAGGAGACATTTTTAGCTCTATAATAATCTTAAGAGACTGTTTTCACATGCGCAGTCCATACCACACCAACATTTTTGCCATAGGTGTGTGTGTGTGTGTGTGTGTGTGTGTGTGTGTGTGTGTGTTTCACATTTTCTTAAATTTCACAAAGGGAAGGAAGAGCTGTGGGGAGAGCCTCAGGAGACAATCACTTTGTGAATACACTTGAAAACTGTTTGAAGTTTTGCTTCCCTCAAAGTGCAGGAAATAGTGCTGCATTTATTTATAAAAAGAGTTATCTTGATATTCTGTCGGGGTTATATTTCAGTCCTTGAAAGCATGTTGCATTGCATTATAGATACTGTGTTGTTGTAAGAAGTCTTTGAAGGATGCCAAAGGTTATCTTGGCAAAACTCCATAATAAACAGCAGCAGTCCTTTGGGCAAACACCCCTGTGAGAAGAGGTTCAGCTCTGCATTCAGATGGCGACGTGTGTGCCTGTGTGCAACTTTATGTGGTCAACAATTGGCCAGGACTTGAAATGAGATTAGGAAACAGGCGCAATGGAAACTTGTATCCACCCCATGGGGAAGATTCTCCTAGAAAAGTAAGAGACAGAAACTATATATAACTCTGCCTTTCCTTTCAAAAAATAGCAAGTTCAGCACTGAGACCCTGTTCCGAGCTATACAGAGAATTTATGTTTCCAAAGAGTCACTTTGAAAAAGGATAAAATAGATAGAAAGCTCCCCCCAATTTCAACTCTGATCTATCTATCTATCATCTATCTATCTATCTATCTGTCTGTCTGTCTGTCTGTCTGTCTGTCTGTCTATCTATCTATCATCTATCTATCGTGTGTGTGTATATACGTGCATGTGTGTGTGTGTGTGTGTGTGTGTGTGTGTAGACATGTTTGTGTAAGTAAATATAAATGTAATGAAGAGCTGGAGATGGTTCATTGGTTAAATGCACTAGCTTCACGTCCTGAGAATCTGGGTTCTTTTTAAAGCACCCACAGGACAGCTCACAACCATCTGTAAGTATATCCCAAGGGATCCAGCACCCTCTTCTGGACCAGGCAGACACTGCATGCACATGGTATACAGACACACATGCAGTCAAAACACCTATACACATAAAATAAACATAAACTAACCAAAAAAAATCACAATTGACAGTCAGAGTGTAAAACTTTAAATGAAACTCAATAGCTTCATAATAGATTTTAATTGTACAGAAGTTCATTGAGATGTAGAATACTCATTTGGCAAAAGTTTGAGTGGCTTCCTTAAACAAAATTGGCATGTTTTTACTTGTGAATTAATTGAATGAAATTATTTTATTTTATCTTTAGAGGACACTGGCAATTTACTACTAAATAATGCTCTGTCTTCTTGAACTTACTTCTTCCTTATTTACCATTAATTCTCATGCTCATTAGTTCATATAGTTTTTGCTTTGCCATCAGCTTCCATTACTATCAATGACTTAAAAGGTGGGCATTTATTTAGCTCTGGAGGTGGCAGGGGAAGGAGTAGAGGTTTCTCCTTTCTAGCATGGACTTGGTTAAGCTCAGATGAGCCCTGTCATGTGTTTATAGTCTTGTGACAAGCTGAGGGCTGCCTGAGTTATAGACTGGAGTGAAGGCGTGTTTGAGTCACCTGGGATATGTGTTTCTCAGCATTCCTTGGATTACCCTGGGCTCCTTCTTTTTTAAAACTGCGTTCTGATGACAATGAGAAGTGGAAGCCCACAGTGTGAACATGGTCAACAGCCCCCACAAGTCACTCTAGCCATTGTTTCATGAATCAGAGCCCATCATAAAATGAAGAATATATTCAAGGAGTCAGGGAAATAAAGATGTGTGGAATAACTCTGAAGATTTATCACTCTGATTGGTTTAATAAAAAGGCCAATAGTGAAGCAGGACTTCCAGACAGAGAGGACACTGGGAAGAAGATGGAGATGCCAGGAGACAGAGAGAAAACAGGATGGGCAGTACAGAGATGAGGTGATAAAGTCACGAGGCCAAAAGTTAATTAATAGAAATGGTTCATTTAAGCTATAAGAGCTAGTTAGAAACAAGCCTAAACTATTGTCCAAGCTTCCATAATTAATAATAAGCCTCCTCCCATTATTGGGGAGCCATCAGCCCTGACAAAAAAAATATCCTGATGAAAAATGGTGCTCAATGTAGGGGCATGTATTTCTAAATAAGACTCAAGAAAGCTTTTTTAAAAAGGTTCCAAACACAAAAGCAGAGTTACATGTGGCTTTCTAGTTCTGCAGTCTCTCACATGGGCCATGTTATAGAGACATGTCCTGGTCACTGTCTGTGGGTTTGAGCTGCCAGCATACATGAGCTAAACTGAATATAGGTTTAAGGCTTTGCTCATGCAGGCAAAAAAGGTTACAGATATGCAGTAAAGCAGGTTCAAACAGAAAGAGAACTCTAAATAGATTACAGTGTGTTTAACAATGTGTGTAGGCTTAAGAAAAAGGGTATATAGACATAAAATAGTTTAAAAATAGTAAAGTCATTAAAGATAGAAGTAAAGTGAAGAAAAGAATAAACCATACTGGATGGGAAATATACAGGCAATCTGGACCCTGTGTGGTGGTGTATTGACTTTAAACTTTTGATTACTGATGAGCAAACAATAGCTCTGACAGACATTGGAATATAAAAACTTCTAAATTAACCAACATATATATTTTTTAAAAGTCTTAAATATAGAAGTAAAAAAATTATGATCTATTGGGGAAGAGGTTATACTTTTCTTTCCATAGAAAACAAAAGGCTGTGGATTCATTCAAGGTTGATAGAGATCAGGTTTGACCAGGGGAAACCTCCTGAGCATCCTGGCTGAAGACATGGGGGAGGAAGCCAAGAAAGACTACAGGGCAGGTGACATGTAAACTGATCCTTTCACATGGGGCCATCTCAGAGCTGAGATGAGACATGGTAAACCATGTTGACTATGGAGTCCTCATCTGTTATTATTGCATGCCATTCTTCCACATGGTATGGATAGAGATTTATACTATAGTTCGGTTATACAGTCCAAATAGACTTATAAAGTTAAGAGATGCCTTTAACTGCTCAAAAATAGAACAAAAATTCATTTTTAATTGACTTATGAACACTGCATCTTTCATATTTCTGTTAATGATGATATGGATATTACCTTTAAAAGTTTGTATGTTTTCAGAACAAGGAGACCAGACACCAATGAAAATGGGTGGCCGAGGTGATCCAGCCACTCAGAGTGTCTTTGTTGCAGTTTTTTTCAGAGTTCTGCATCCAGAGCAGCTTCAAGGTTGCTGACTGAGATAGTTCAGCCTCATAAACTATTCTATCCAGAACTTGACCATCATCCTGATTTTCTCAGATCCCCAAAGACGCCAGTGCCCTGAGACAAAAGGAAGTAGTCTAGAAAATACAACACTCAGATTCCCAAGAGGTTGGGTAGGTGACTTTGGGTCATTCAGTGGGTTATGGATGTTTGTCATTGTTTAGCAGGATTAGTTACAAAGTGTTACTGGTCATGATCAGATAAAAACTAAATACAAGAGATTAGATTCAGGAATTTCATTCTAAAAAGAAAAAAGGGGGATATAGAAATGACAGGATAAAAGGGTAGACAATTGAATCTACTTTTAAACTAAAAGAACAACTACTAGTCTTAAATATTTTACATTGGTATGGATTTTTAGATATTGATACAAATTTAAGGTTATTTTTGTTTTAACATGCTGTATATATGTTTCTAATCTTTTTAAAGTATTGTATCCATGCAGCTCATTTTAAAATGTAATGTAAAGCTCTCGTCCTTAAAAGCTATTATTACAGATAATAAAAAATGTAGGTTAGTAGTTAGTTATCAATAACAATAAAATTGTGGCCATGTTGTATGTTTTCAAGGTCAAACAGAGATGTGTTTTAGATAGACAGATTGCCTTCAAACACTTCAGAGAGCTCCAGAGTATGGCACTTAAGATGTTTTACTAACATAAGGCTTTGCATGACAATGAGACATGTCTGTTCCTGGCAGCACCCCTCTACCCCAAAGAAGGAACTATGGGGTGATTGTCCAGGTCACCAGAGGTTTCTGTCATTTCTGTAGTTTTGGAAATTGCTTTCTCTGCACTTCCTATTTACTAAAGTAATATTCTATCTTCTTGGGTCTCTGATGGGGAATGAAGACTAGATAGTTATAGTTTTACATTTTTCCTTGTCACTGAAATTCAGAAAAGAAACTTATATAAGTTTATAAGGTTGAGAAACAAAAAAGCTTACATTGTTTGTTAAAAAGATGTTTTAAAGTCTAAAAAGATATTTTTAAGATGGTAATACAAGTTATGACAAAGATGGTTAAGGTATAAAACTTTAGACTAATATAGGATAGTTAATGGTGTATTTTCACTAAATCTGCCAAATGAAAATTAGCTGGACATTATAAATGTAATTCTTACCTGATCATTGTTCTTATTTTATATAGTTTTACAATGTTAGAGTTAAAACCTTTCTCTTTAGACAAAAAAGGAAAATGTTTTGGAATATTCCTTTGCACTGTGTGAAGATATGTTACTGTGACTGGTTTAATAAAAACCTAAATAGCAAAGCAGAAGGTATAGCAGGGACTTTTGGACAGAGAGAGCTCTGAGAAGAAGAAAGACAGAGTCACCAGCAGAGGCAGAGGGAACAGATATGCAGGAGGAGAGGTAAAGGCCATCAGCATGAGGCAATATGTAGATGAATAGAAATGGAATGATTTAAGTTAGAACAGCTTGTGGGGAAACCCTAATCATAATTAATAATAAGTCTCCATGTCATTTTTTGTGAGTTGAAAGCTCAAAGAAAAGTTCATCTACAGAAAGACTTTGTGACCATTCAACAATCAGTCAAGTTGTGTTTTAATCAATTATGTGAATGAAACCTATCTATGCACTATAAAAACCCCAAACTAGGGAAGAAACAAATGGGTAAAATGTAGAGATTATGTAGCAATTTCTTATTCTAAAATTATATTACACTGGGTTGGATAGCCTAGCATCTTGTAGCAAAATTATTTGCCCTATAATTACCTTGAAGGACCATGGAGTAGGTGAATTAATTATATATGTACAGAGACACATATGCAGAAAATATCATGTCATCCATTCCTTGGTATGATAACTTAAAATATTAATAAGTACTTTTAATTAAATGAAAGGTTTGATTATCTACAAGTGTTCTCAATCATTCTATTATTAGAAAGAGGTTTGATGCAAGATATATAAAAGAAAAGAGTTAATCTGGAAGAATTTGCCCAAAACATTCTTTGGATACAGCAAAAGTAAAGCATTTGTTTTCATAAGTACGATTTCAGTGTAATCCCAGCTCTGGACATTTGACACCAAAAGAACTTTTATCTTCTTTCAAACCTTGTGCTTATTCCCACAGATGTTGATCAGATTTACTGTGAAGAGGTAGGACCAAGGGACTCAGGAACCACTTCATTGTTTTGCCTAATATTCTCTTCCTTAACTCTTACCTCATTGTCTTAGGGTATCACATCAATGACTGACAAGCATTAGCTGGTTGAATTGAATAGAATTGAACTGGCTTTCCACACTGATACACTGGGGAATATGTTTCTTTGGGGATTGTAGCAGCACGTATTTAGGGGGGAAACAAGCAAAGAAGATTCTCTCTCTACCACTAGCTAAGACAGATGTAGAGATTTTCTACTTCCTACAAGAAAGTGATTTGGCTTGTCTTAGTGGAAAGAGAGTAAGGCACTCTGTGTGGTGGTGAAACTCTATGTTCAGGGGTTGCTAACTGTGCCCCCACTAACTCTGAAGTAGAAGGTAGGGAGATGAGAATCCCAGCCATCACCTAGACATCATGTTTGCCTGGGCATCACTGATCTGGGGCATTCAAGCTACAACAAAGCACAGTAGGAAGACATAGAGGAAAGTAGCTCACCCTAGCAAATCAGCATTTGGAGAGCCAGCAGGCAACCAGAAGGATTATGGGGGCCAGAGGGACCAAAACACACAATCAACTGAGTTGGATTCATGGTGACTCACAGAAACTGAACCACCAACCAGAGAAGTTGCACGGGTCTGGCCTGGGCTCTCTGCACATGTGTTGCAGTTGTGTGGCTTGGTCCTCTTGTGGGATTCCTGGCAGAAGGAGTAGGGGCCGTCTCTGACTCGGTTACCTGCTTTAGGGACCATTTCCTCCTGCTGGGTTGCCTCCTCCAGCCTTAATAGAAGAGGAGGTGCCTAGTCTGGCTGCAACTTGATATGCCATGGCTGACAGATATAGATGGGGGGCCTGCCCTTTTCTGAAGGGAAGGAAAAGG
The DNA here is from genome assembly GCF_982192425.1 of Myodes glareolus. Lineage (NCBI taxonomy): Eukaryota > Metazoa > Chordata > Mammalia > Rodentia > Cricetidae > Myodes > Myodes glareolus. The sequence continues at coordinate 35,536,415 of NC_142035.1, read as the reverse complement.
GAATGGATGTGAAGGTGGATGGAAGGAAGGACTTGGAGCAGAGAAGGGAGGGAGGAGAAACTGTGATTGGGCTGGGAAAAATTAATTAATTGATTGAGTAAGAAAAAATTGGTGATGACACTAATTGTTATCAGAGACCCTTCATCCAGTTACTGATGGAAATGGATGCAGAGACCCACAGCCAAGCCAGGCTAGGGGAATCCTGCTAAAGAGAGGGAGGAAAGATTGGAGGCACCAGGGAGGTCAAGGACATCACAAGAAGATTCACAGAAACAACTAACCGCGGTTCATAGGAACACACAGAGTCTGAACCAACAACCAGGGAGCCTGCATGGGACTGACCTAGGCCCTCTACATATATGTGACAGTTGTGTATCGTGGTCTACTTGTGGACTCCTAATAGTGGGAGAAGGGGCTGTCCCTGATGCTCTGGCTGGCTCTTAGGAACTATTCCTCATATGGATTGCCTTGCCCAGCCTTAATATAAGAAGAGTTGTTTAATCTTACTGTAGCTCGATATGCCATACTTTGTTGATAACCATGGGAGGCTTGCTCCTTTCTGAACAGAAACAGAGTAGGTGTGGATTAGAAGGTATGGGGGGAAAGGACCAAGGGGAAAAATGCCCAGTTCCTGACTAGACCCGAGACTTGGGTCAAGGAAAGACACCCTAACCTTGACTTGACCCCAAGACCAGGGCTCAAAATCCCCACCAATCCCTGAGCTTGTCCCAGGTGTCAGGCTGCAGAATCCCACCAATCCCTGAGGTCCCTGAACACAGAATCCCACCAATCCCTAAGCTTGTCCCAGAATCAGACTACTAAAATCCACCAATCCCGAGCCACCCTGGAAAGCTTGCCACCCCCCTCCCCAACTCCTGACCAAGAAATCTTATGTGCTCTGTACCCTGTTTAGATTGCTGCTGCTTCTCACCAGAAGTAGTGACCCTATTGGATTCTTCCCTTCCAACAAATGTCTTGAGTGCGGCTTATTGTGTAGTGTGACATCTTCCCTTTGGGAAAGCTGAGTAGCGCCGAAGTGTAACACTTTCTTTGGGGACACTCTCCCCTAGTGGAGCAGGGTTGTTACACTCCGTGGGACTTGAACAGAGCTGTAACACTTCCCTGAAGCAGAGCTGTAAGAACTTCACTGGGAAACCCACCCCTGCCTGGGAAGAGTTGTCACACTTGCATTAGGGAACCATTTCCCTGGAGCAGAGCTGTAAATGGCTATGCTTTGTGGTATTTCTTGACTCTACTTCTCCAGGATACCTTTCCCTTATGGGGCAGGGGAGGGAGTGGGAGGGAAGGAGGGAGGGAAAACTGAGGTAGAAATGTAAAGTAAATCAATGAATTAAATTTTAAAAAATCAACCGAACAAACAAGCAGACAAAATATCATTGACTTTTCATTCAATATGTATTATTGTTTGTCTTGTCCTGGATTTTGGCTGAGATCTTTCTTTGAAAATGATAGACAGAGCCAGGTGGTGGTGGCACATGCCTTTAATCCCAGAACTCCAGAGGCAGAGTCAGGCAGATTTCTGTGAGTTTGAGGCCAGCCTAATCTATAAGCGCTAGTTCCAGGACAGGCCCCAAAGCTACAGAGAAACCCTGTCTTGGGAAAAAAAAAAAAGGAAGGAAGGAAAGAAGGAAGGAAAAGAAAAGAAAGTGATAGACAGAAAAAGCAAATCCATACTAGCCTGGTATGGGAGAATTGTCTGTATTCTGTCAATCATGTATTTTAATAAAATGCTGATTGGCCAGGCAGGAAGTATAGGCGGGTCAACCAGACAGGAAGTAGAGGTGGGACAATGAGAATGGGAGAAGGCTAGGGAGGAGGAAGCTCCCTCAGCCATTCCTGCACAGACCACCAAAGCAGCAACATGTGAGCTGACAATTGAAAAAGGTACCAAGCCACATGGCTAACATAGACAAGAATTATGGGTTACCATAAGATGTTAAGAATTAGTTAATAAGAAGACTGAGCTAATGGGCCAATCAGTTTATAATCTTATGGAGTCCTGTGTGTGATTTTCCTTGGGAGTTGCCGGCTGTGGGGTACCGGGTGGGACAGAAACCCCAACAAGCCGGCCCCTCATGTTACGCTAGCCTATGGAATTTCTTTCCACGTAATGTAGATAAGCACTAGCTATGACAACATAATATTTAAAAAGCCAAGAAAAAATTCCTTGCCATTTTCAATGATCCACAGTAAAGGTACTAAATTTAATGAAAGGTATTTTGTTGATTAATTCAAGGGAATAAGTATTAGAAATTAGTCTTGCGGGGAAAAATTATCTGACCTGGGAAGAGAGAAATTTAAGAGGTTCATGTTCATTTTAAACCTCAAAGGGTGGCTAGATTTGAAAAATTGAGGTCCTACGATTCTGATTGAAATTGATTTAGAAGTGGCCTTCCCCAAACCTGTGAAAACGCAGAAATCCTCCTTATCTCTCTCATGTGGCTCTTCCCTGATTAATTAATTAATCCTTAATTGTTCCACGTAACACTTCTGTGACAGAAGGACCTGGAAAAGCTACTGTGGTCTTAATGAGAAGGAATGTGAAGCAATAGGGTGTGAAATGACCTCTTAAGTTGCAGGGGGAATCCATGTTGGAACTGAGTGCAGAATGTAGAAAACGGCGACGCTTTCTCTTCCATGCACGGATGCTTCTCGTCAACTACCAGGTGGATGTTCTCTGCTCTCCTTCTCAGTCAGCCTTTTAAAGCTTTTACATTTTTAATTGGCACTCAGCAAATGTACCTATTTATTGGGCTCGGTGTGACAGTTCAATGCATGCATACAATGTATAATGATCAAATCAGGGTGATCGGCATGTGTCACCTCCAAAATCCTCAGTACTCGCTGTGTAGAAGTACAATGAATGTTTGCTAACCATAGTTACTTCCCTGTGCTAAGACTTTTAGCACTGTTTCCCGATCCCACCGCCATTGGCCATCCTTATTCCACTTCCGCCCCTGCCACCCCCACCACTTCCCAGACTTGTAATCACTATTCCGCTTGTATGAGGTCAACTTCTAGCTTCTGTCTGACAAGGAGAACAGGTAAAGATAGTGCCTTTCGGCGCTCAGAGTCAGTGCTTTCAACTCAAAACAGAAGGAAGTTTCTATGCTTCGAATTATCTGCTGATGTTCAAGACAAGTAGCTACGTGACCACGTGATACCCAAACTTCAAAATCTTCAGCGTTTAAGAAGAGTTTCGAAGGAAGAGAAGAACATGGTGGTGGTGGTGGTGGTGTGTGTATGCGTGTGTGTGTCCGTGCGTGTGTGTATTCATAGCTATATTCATACAATGATCTTTATATTCTTAGGAAAGCCTATTTCTGAACTCTTCATTTTGGGGCCTTTCTAGAGGAATCAGGAAATTTGAGTTGGAAACACCGTTTCCAGGTATTATCCAGGCAAGGCATTGTGGTTGCACAGCCATATGCATAGGTGTTCTTTTCAAGCATTTTTAAAAGGTTTTCCTAAACTGTTTTGAGGGACTGAACTAAACTAATGTTTTGGTGACTAAAATATACTACTGGGCCCTCCAGCCCTTTATTTCGAGATTAAGAAGACTAAGAGAAAATACACTCAGAATAAATTTCGAAAACTGGAAAGAGTAGGTGCTCTTCAAAAGCCAGCAGTTAGAGCGTGAAATCCCATCTGAAGAGCAGGAACAACACAGCTCCTGAGCTTTATCCTCATTCAAATTCATGGGCGAATAAATCAACAGCATTTGAAGTGCCCCAGAACAGGGATGAACGTGACTCGCAGCAGGAACCTCGGAGGGCGTGAATTCGGCTTTGTGTGCAGTGTTGCCGAAAGCCAGTTTATTTTCTTTTGAGCCATTCAGAAGGCAGAAAGGAAAAGTATATGCGTGCACATGTGTGTGTATGCTGAGCAGAGATACCCCACTTCAGCTGTGAGCAGACCCTCTGAGCAATGGGACGCCGATGCTCCCGTGGGTCCACGCAGCCATTCATCGTTTCCGGCGCCTGGTGGGTTGTTCAGATGTGAGCGGACTGCCTCAGTGCTGCTTCCCCGGGGCTCCACAGGGATTCAAGGGTGCGTCTTAAGAGACTCCCCTTTCCGCGAATACGGACTTTGCTTGGGAAAAGAAAGTTTCTAGCTCCAGCTTAGAGGGGGTGAAGTTCAAGTCCCACGATATTGACGGAGGAATCAAATTGTCTTCCCGGCTGTCAAGAAAGAATTGTGTTCTATCCAAATTCATTTGCAGAAGCGCTAACCCCACGTGCTTCAGAATGTGACTGTCGTCGGAGATAGCACCCTTAAAAAGGCAATGAAATTAAAATGAGCTCATTGGGCTCTGATCCAGCTTGATCAGTGACGTATAAGAAGAGACAATCAGGATACACACAGGAAGGGAGGTCAGGGATTCAAGCACGGAGAAAAAGCCCATGGGGGCACATCGAGAAAATAGCCACTTGCAAGCCAAACAGAAGCCTCAGCAAAACCCACCAGTGCCTAGATGTTGAGCCTCCAACCTCCAGAACCACGAGCAAATGAATTTCTACGGTTCAAGTAATCCATCTCTTCTGTGCTGTTTTGCTGCGACGTCCCTAGTAAACACATCCATCCATCACCAGCTCTTGACCCTACCTGTTCAGCACACACCCTCTGGAATTGAACAGATTTCTAAGTTCCTGCGGTAGGAGTTCAAACCATCAGTGGAGTGAATGAACGACTGGTCTCAGTTACAAGTTTCCTTATGTCTTAAAATGGGCACTGTGATCACCGAGCTACACCTGAGAGGCCCGAAAAAACAGAGCTTGTGGCATGTAGGTAGTAAGAGCCATACAAGTGCTTAGCCTCATGGTTTCTCCCATGAAGCTTCACGGTGGTTTGCCCAGTTGGGCATTTTAATAGCAATTATCTTAAACTAGACAGTGAGATAGGATCTTGAAAACCATCAGTATTTTATTTTATATAGGACCAGGAAGACCTGGGCCATTTTTCTTTTGCCAATATGCCTAAATGGTTTTCACACCACAGAAACCACATAAGTTTAAGTAGATGGAATGGGATCCATTGCATATGGTTGATCTTGTCGTAGACAGGTTGGGTTGTTTTATGACTAGTTAGTGTTTTATTATGGGGTGGGAGTTGTGAGTGGAAGGCATGAACTGACTTTTTTTTTGTTTTACTTTCTGGAGCCCCTGCTAGTGTATTGGATTCAAAGTAGGCTGAACTCTGGCCAGGACAGATATCTGAGGAGTGGGAAGGAGCAAAGTCAAGTTTCTATAACTTTGAGTGCAATATTTGCACATTTTAACAGTTAGGCCACTATGGATCTGGCTTTACTTTCTCTGTTCAAGACTTTCCTTAGCTTCGCGTGATCATCACTAGTTATTTCCCATTCTTTAGGAATAGTCTTTCATGCTTTAAAACCCCCAAGTAAAGGGCAGAGAGCCAACTTCTGGGCTTTCTATATTTCATGACTGTGGAGCCAGCCTGCTGCATGCTCCATTAATCTCTCAAACCAGCTTCAGCTTTAGCCAGTGCTGAAAGTGTTTCCAATTTTAACCTGTCTGCCTTCCTCAAGGCGTTGTTTATGAAACTGGCACTCTCTCAGAGGGCCCCATGGCCTTTGCTGTCCCCGATGTCATGTCCATTTCCTCAATGCAGGATTACTGAGTTTTCCAACTGTTGATTCTATGTGCTTTTGCCCACAGCCTGCAACCTCTGAAGGTCAGAAGCCTGCGGAGAGCTTGTCTGATATCTTCCATGCTTCCTGGAATCTTTGAGTGAATCCAGATTCACAGAAAAACTGGTCCCATGTCCACTTCTTTTTTCCAACCATCTGCCCATATGTAGTTCTTTTCTTTATTTTTTTCCCCTTGATTATTTCATTCTGAGACAAGAAAATTGCTATCTATACCATTGAGAAGAGCAGAAAGTAAAACTGGTTTAGTTTTTAATTCTGACGCATCATGCACCTCCAGAAACAGCCGACAGACTATGGTCAGTTCTTAGGGGAGTGAGGAACACACCACACAAAGGTGCATGAGCTCACAGCAGCAGCCGAAAGAAGAGCTAAGGCAGATGTTGGTGAACGAAGAAAATGATGGTCATGTCACCCAGCCAGTTCTCAGCCCTGCAAATAAAGAGTGCCTACCTGTGAAGTCATTGACAAGGGAAGAGAAGGGGGATGGTAGAATAAACAATAAGGATACAATCTATAAAGCACAACTGTAGTTTCTTTGCCTCTTACTCCTCAACGAAGATTATTGGGTTCTGCTACATGATTGCCCCAGAACAACACAACAGGTACACAGGTAGGTGATTTCAGGTCCTATGCTACCCCAAATTCCTTCTCAGGCAAGAGGAATACTTTTTTTTAATGATGATTTAACATCCATAGGTTATTAGAGATAGAAACAATTTTGGAGATTTTCCTAGAAATCTAAATTCTCTGTTTTATAATGCCCAATTATTTACAGGAGTGTGAACTTGCCATTCTTGCATTCATGTTAAAGTAAGATTTTCATTAGAGGACAACATACTTAGACAAAGCACATGGATCATAAATGTATGGCTTAGTTTGTAACTTGCAAAGTACATCTATCGAACTTAGTTGAAAAGTAAAATGTTCCATTAACCACCCATGTCTCTCTTTGGGCATCCTCATAGCACGCCTACAGGAATGGCTAAAATAAAAAAAGACATGAGTAACCACTGTTTTGACTCCTGAGAGGACAGACCAGTTTCACCTGCTTTTGAAGTTTTTGTAAGTGAAGACATACAGGAAGAGCTTCCGGATGGTGTGCTCCTGTCACTCTCAGAGTTGTGTCTGTGAGAGGCATTAATGTTGTCTGTGTGTGAAAATGTTCTGTTCACTTCTGCTGCTGTCATCACACAACATTCATTCGCGTAAACATGATCAACTTGATGGATGTAGGTTCTCGATTCAAGGCTGTCATATATGCTGTCTTGGGGATTCTAGGGAATATTTTTGTGTTTTTTTAAAAATAGGAACATGTACTTTTTTGAGTATAAAATTCAGGCAACACACACACACACACACACCCTCTGCTGAGTAGATATAGTGTTGTTCAAGAATATATGTAACAATAGTAAAAAGGCCGTGAGTTAGAGAGGAAGTGGGGGAACCTGAGAAGAGTTGGAGGCCTGGGAGGGTAGGGTAGAAGAGATGCACATATCATACTCATGTATGCAATTCTTTCTAAAATTTGTAGAAAATTCGGGTCATAAGATATCCTAACTATGGCTTTGGCTAGCAAGTTTCAACATGCTTGTACAAATTCACACACTTATCCACATTTGTTTCTGTAATTTTAGCCATTCTTGAAGGTATACTATAACTTATGTTTGAGACAAAAACACAGTTGAGCAATTTTCTTCCTAGCATTTAATGAAACATTGGTACGGACTCCTCTTGAGTTTAAGCTTGCTGCTAGAGTGCTCTGTTAAAGCCTTATCACCCTAGATATAATGAATGTCTAAACCTGGATGATAGGGAATAAATAGGAAGCAGTGATCTAACCTAAAGAGGTCTTAGTTTGGAAAGGCAATGATTCTACAGGTGACTTGAACAAGTCACAAGGACTGAGACATCGGCAACTAATGTTAAATGTTGGCTCAATGACTGGTAAATGTTGGTCCTAACTGTTGAACGTAAACATAGGCTCAGTGCCTGCGTACAGAGAAAGGAAAGACGGCAGAGCATTGGTGCTGGGGAAAACTTTAGGAAGGAAACTGCCCTTCAGCTGGGCATCCAAAAGCCAGAAAATTGCAGGTGGAGAACCCTATAGTATTCCTGTCATCTGCACTTATGGAGTGTGACACTAAGCATATGTTTTAATATTGACAATGACCTTAATTGTCATGTGTGCCACTCACGATGACAAATACAAGGTCGACTGACCAGTTCATTGACTGTTGCAGAGAGTGGCTGTCATTGAACTTTCAGGACATCCTCAAATCTCTTGCACTCACTGTGTCTCTGATTGTTTAGATCACAAGAATGAAACGTGCTCTAGTAGAATGTTGTCTGCTATTGGAGTGGAAAGTGAATTACACAAAATTTCTCTACTTCTGATTGCAAATCATTGAAATAAATCTCTCATTTCTTATAGTGAGGCAGAAAGAATAAATAACACACTGTTATAGATCACTTGAAAGGACTTTATGCCCCATTTACCTTAATGAGTATTTCGGGCAAGGTTCTTCAGGGGAACAGAATCAATACCATGTGTGTGCATGTGCGCAAATGTGCTTGCGTTCATGTGTGCATGTGTGTGTGTGTGTGTGCATGTGTGTGTGTGTGTGAGTACATACCATATGGAGATTTAGCTTGTATGACCAGGTTTGAGCAGTCCAGCACTGGCTATCTGAACACTGGAAAGAATGAAAATCTGAAACTTCCCAATTTCTGAAGCTGGATACCTCAGCATTCCCTTTCTGCACTGAAGACTCAGAGATTCCTAGAGTCACTATGTTGACTCCGTGTTGGAAAGCTGAAGGCTGCTGGTAGTGGAGGTAGTAGCAGCAGTGGAAGCAGCAGCCATTGATGCACTGGCCTAGCAAGAAGGAGGTGAAAAGGGTAGGTGTAACTGCTTTTCCTTAGCCCTCTTTTATCCAGGCTGCCTGTTGGAAAGTGTTGCTCACTTTGAGGATATCTTACCCCTTTACTGGAAGGGCTCTTGTGAATGTGCTCAGCGGGGTATCTCTGAAGTGATTCTAAATCTGGTCAAGTTAGAAATAAAGATTAGTAACCTCAGTGGCTATCCTTATAATAAATCCTTTCAGTAGAAATTTGACATAGGAGACCTTGATTGTAAATATCACTTTGGCTTTTTGTCTTTAGAAAACAAAACACTGAGCCAGGTGGTGGTGGCATAGGCTTTTACACCTTTAATCCCCACACTTTAGAGGCAGAGGCAGGGAGCTCTATGTGAGATTGAGGCCAGCTTGGTCTACTTGGGTGAGTTCCAGGACAGGCTCTAAAGCTACACAGAGAAACCCTGTCTCGAGAAACATACAAAAAAAAAAAAGCCCCACTGGGAAAAATAATAGAAGCTACATTTTCTAGTGCTATTTGAAACTTGTTGAACCCAGGTAACACAGTTATGATCCCCTCCCCCGCCACCAACACACAACAACAAAGAAAAAAAGATAGAGATGGTAGTTTAGTTTGTTCCTCCTTCCTGGGGCCTGGCATATGGCTGAAATTCCAGGAGCCAACTCGGCCACTTTGTACTATGACCTTGTGAATGTAAGCAGAACATGAATATATAAGAGAAAACTGAAGTAACTTTGAATTTGAGTAGTTGGAGGAACTACCTTGGACTGTTGCTCTTCATTGGTCATACATGCTTATTTGTATGTTTGAGTTTGTATGTGGGGTGTGGGGTGTGTGTGTGTGTGTGTGTGTGTGTGTGTGTGTGTATTTGTATGGTCTGTGTCTTGTGTGTGGTGTAGGTCTTTAGAAAATCCACTCAGGTTCTTTCCACCTTATCTCTTTGAGATAGTCTTTCACTGAACTTGAAACTATACTGATGTCCATCAAGTCCTAGCAGTTACCCTGTCATGTTCTGACCATGCCCAGTGCTGAGCTTACAGGTGCACAGAATCACATCTGGTTTCTTATGGGTGGATTCAAACTCAAGCCGTGTGCTTGCATAGGAAGTTCTCTTATCCACTGGGTCATCTTCCCCTCGGTCATCCTTTTTAAAATTATTGCTTTGATCTTTAATTGTGTATGAACACGGGTGTCTGTGTGGCTATGTGTTCCTATTGAAGTTGTCCATGGAAATCAGAAGAGAATATGGGATCCCCTAGAACTGGAGTTACTGGTGGTGTGAGCTGACTAGCATGGGCACTGAGAACCGATCACAGGTCTTCTGAAAGAACAGTATGTTTTCTTAACCACTGAATCATTTCTCCAACCCCCTCAATTGTCTTTTATATAATAAATATCTATGAAATTCAGTCACTCTACTATTTATATTTGAATCCAAATCCCAACTGGTATAGTTGTATATCATTCATACTTTGCCAGTCTATAGACTACTGACAACCAAGGGATCTCAGGTACCTTGACTTGAGTTTGGCTTCCTGCTCTAACCTTCAAAGCACTATCGATTCGGTCTAAACATTCTCTCTTCCCTCCATTCTAGATTGATCTCCTCTTCTATAGGTAACTCAAACTTTGTTATAATGTCTACATCAGAGATATTGGTGGCACAAAATAACTGAGACACTTTGAGAGGCTGTATGAAGACATTATTCCACCACCCAGAAATGTGATCAACCCCTTGTTCTACAATTACACATATTTCATTACATTCCCCTAAAATATCCACATACTGTCTATGGCTCCATGGTAGCCTCCAGACACTATTCCATAACCAAGTATGGAGACTCCCTTCTAAATCTGGGTAGATCTTTGGGCTGTCTTAATGATAGTACAACTGAGAAAGCATTACATGGTTTTCAAGACTGGCTATGCAAGGCTGAACAACTTCTGTCTGGTACCTGGTACCCGAGCTGGGGACATGCATGTGACCAGTTCTGTGCTTCCATCTTGCAAGACTGCTATGTTAAAATCACCATGCTGGAAGACCGCATGGACACAGAATGGGCATTGTCCAGTCCTATAACTGTTTGAGGTCTGCCAGTTCAAATGCCAGACAGAGGAATAAGGAAGTGTTCATGTTTATCCTAATTCTAGCTTCTGACATGGGAAACCTGAGTCATCTCATAACAAGGATATAATGATACAAAGATTGTGATTTTAAGATATGAACTTATAGAAAACCACAGCTTATAGAAGAACAGATCACCCCAACAGGCTGAAGACCTGGGCTTAAGCATGGTCCACAATTGTAGTTGGTATTTTTACTCTTTGATCATGGATTGTTTGAAACAAGCCTGGCTTTAGTTTGACTTGCTTCTAGCCAGTTTTTCTTAAATTTTCCCATCTACCTTTCACCCCTAGGCTTTTTACCTTTCTTTATTCTATATCTCTTTCTTTCCTTTTTGCTTTTTGGTTGACTATATTGCTGAGTGAGTGGCCCCTGGCGTCCTTCTCTCCTCCTTGTTCTCTTATCTTTTACTCCCCCTCTCTTCTCTCTTCCTCTTCTTCTATTTATTCTCTCTGATTGGCAACCCTACATATTCTTCTCTCCTGCTTTACTATTGGCTGTTCAGTTCTTCATTAGACCAATCAGGTGTTTTAGACAGGCATAGTAATGTAACTTCACAGACTTAAACAAACGCAACATAAAAGTATGCAACACATCTTTGCATCATCAAACAAATATTCCACAGCATAAACAAGTGTAACACATCTTCAACTAATATTCCACAACACAAAGCATTGTTTAGCTATGTACAAATCTCTGCAGAGCGGCTCTATTTTACTGAGTGATGAGGGAGTACTTATTGCTCCGAAAGGCTTGTCATAGTTTGCTTTAACTGACAACTTAGCACAGCCTCTAGTCGTCTGAAAACAGAGTCTCACTTGAGGGTCTGCCTAGTTTGAATGGACCTGTGTGCATGTCATTGAGGGGTTTTCGAATGTTGGTTAATATAAGCAGATCCAGCTCACCGTGGGTAGCTCTATTTTAGGGGCAGATTATCCTTGGATGTATAAAATAGATAGCAAAGCATAATCTTGTAATCAAGCATCATTGAGCAATATTGTTTCATGGTTTCTGCTTCAGTTCCTCACGTGAGACCTTGCCTTTTCTTCCTTCAGTGATGAACTGTAATTTGTATGCAGATTTTCCAACCCTGAGCAGAAAGAAACCCTTTCTCTTTCCCTTAACTTGCTTTTGGTAAGTGTTTTATAACAGCAACAAAAAGGGAAATATAAATAGTCTGGATACTCTTCAATCAACTCTTCAGGCAGATCTTCTGTGAATTCCCTATGGCATCTACTTCTGGGTCTCAGCCCAGCTCTCTGGACCAGTTTGAATCAGTTCCACCTCCACAGGTGAGTTCTCGGCTACTGGTAGCATCTTTCTTGCTTCTTGAGAACTTTCTCTTCTCCAAATGCTCAGTACTGATTACCACAGGAGAGGAAGACATCAATGACTACTTCTTGAGGGCCCTCTCTGGTGTAAAAAATAAGGGTAAAAAGCCAAAGACTTTTTTGTAGCGAGGTCAAAAGCAGACTGTAATGCAGAAGAAGGTAAAAGAAAAAAAAATCAAGAATAAAGTTGGATACTCAGTAGAACTATAATTATGTAAAATAAACATGATATAATTTAAAAGGATGTATCAAAATGATTTTTAAGGATGTACCAAAATGATATTTAAAACTTCTATTTTATAAATGCTGTTAAGATACTTATATTTAAAGCTCTTGAGAAATTTAAAATCAATTAAATTTGCCCTTTGACAATTTCACATACATGTTTAATGAATTCTGTTCACTTTAACTCCCTATCCTATCCTATCCTATCTTCCACCTCTGACAAAGCTCCTTCCTCCCTACAGGTTTTTTGTTTCCCATACAGTTATGGCTCTCTCTCTCTCTCTCTCTCTCTCTCTCTCTCTCTCTCTCTCTCTCTGTGTGTGTGTGTGTGTGTGTGTGTGTGTGTGTGTGTGTGTCTGCCATTGAATTTCATCAGAGGCAGTATGTATTATTACAGGTTAGAAACTATTCACTAAAATCTGATGGGCTCACCAGTGGCTACACAACTAAAGACAATGTCTGTCCCTTCCCAAAATGTATCAGTATCCAATAGTTTTATAGGAAGAGGCCATATGCCCCTTCCCCAATCCATGCTTCACTGTTGACAGGCCCACTCAACACTCATGTTGTTCACAAAGAAGTAAGATGGTTGTATTTAGTGCCCAGTGAACCTGCTTAAGGTCCACTTGACCTTTTAGCTAATGGTCAATAAATTGACTCTTCCAGCTGAAGAAAGCCAAGTGTTACTGTTCAAAAAATATTCTGTAGATACTACACTTTTTCTTTTCTGTTATAAAACCTGAGTCAGCTTTGTTTCATTGACAGGTCACACAGCATCTCCATTACAAGGGTCAATTTTCTTATAAAAACTAATCAAAATTGGAGTAGATTCTTTGACTTCTCCTACAATGAAAAGAAAAGCTAGCCTTCAGTACACTCCATGTTCTAGCATATAAGACAGAAGTTGAAGAGGGAGCTGAGGAAGGAGCGCTGTTGATAAAGTGCTTGTATAACATACAAGGGAGTCTTGGGTTAGACGTCTTGAAGTTTTTGTGGCCAATAAATGGAAAAGGCAAGATTTTACTTTTTACCATTCTTAAGATTTGTTCTAAAAAGAGAGTCACTGATGATGTCATGAAATGAGCTACACAAAAAACTATCAGTCAAAATTAACTTTGGAATGACTAACCGATATAATTGTTTGGCTGATGAACAGGATAAACATTACCAATGTTACTGTGAAAGATAATGGATTTTACCGAAGACTTCAGTAACCAAGACTACAGAGAATATGTAAGGCTTTTCCCAGCTTCCTCCTTTATGCACGTGAATATAGGGTTATAAGCCAAGAGCAAACAATGAACAGAAATGCTACTATTATACTTATTATTTGATTTTTAATTTTAAAGCACCATGTATCTGTTCAAGAACTCCCATGACTATTGGGACAGAAGTAAATATTTTTTATTAGGATTTATGTTACATTGTGCTATACAAGAACAAGATAGGGCCTAGAAGGAGACCATTAAAAACAGCTGCTCATTTACAGTAAAGACATCAAACCCCATTGAAAGCAGCTTAATTACTTATGAACTAATGAGTATGTCTTGGAGCGTAGAGGCATGCAAGAGCTGGCTTGTACCAGCTTGAGAAAGCCAATATTTAAATTTTCATGATAATGTCAAGTCAACTGACCATGAGGAGAATATTATGGAAATTGGAAAATTCTCCAAATCAGGGTTTTCTTCTCTCCTATTCTTGAAAAGTTAATTGTTAAACATGCACCAGTTTGTTATCAGCCTTGACTTTTTCTCCTGCGGGTATGAATAGGGGTCCTTTGGGCTCTGTACTGTTTTTTCTTCTCTCTAGCCATTATCATGTGCTTACTTGTTTGTCAATTAGCAGTGTCCCACAGCATAGAGGTCTTCAGATTTTTCTGGAACCTTAAGACCCACCTACTTAACTGTCTGTTTAACATCTATACCTGAGAAGTTCACAATCAACTGAAGCTTAACTTATCTAAAATAAAACACTGATTCTCCATGTCCTGCTTCTAATTTATTCTTGTTTCAATAGCACCCACTCCTAATCTCTAGGTATGTGCCCTCAGAATCTGGAAGGAATTATTGATCATCCCTGTCTTTACCTCATATTGTGGGTTAAAATGTGCTCCTGCAGAAAGATGGAACCAGTACATGTGATCTTGTTAAGAAATATGGCATCACACACACAATTAAAATGACATCATCCCACAGCAGGGTGTGGATCCTTGTTCTAATGTGACTCATGCCATTATAAGAGAAGGGAAACAAACACAAGAAACATCACGAAATGTCAGAGATTAGAATGATGTGGCTGTAAGTCAAGGGATGACAAAAATTTCCAGCAACCCCCAGAAGCCAAGAGAAAGTCATAGTACAGATTCTTCCCTGCGGCTTTCAAAGAGATTGTAGTCCAGTTGACACTTTGATCTCATCCTCTGGCCTTTAGAATTATGATGGAATAAATTTCTGTTTTAAGATATTAAGTTGGCGGTAATTTGTTATAGTGACCCCAGAATTTAATATACTTCAAAACCCTCACACCTACTTTGTTCAGCTCACCAAAAAGTCTTATAAATCTTGGATTCAGACAGAATGTAGTCCATCTAAGTCATCACTGCCATAAATCCAGGTCACCTTCAGTACCAGTCTAGATACCATAATCATTTCCTAACAGGTTCAGGCTTGACCTGAAGTCCATTCAGAAAGAGACGTGTAAAAATCAGTTCTCGACATGTGGGTCATGACTCCTCTGGGGGGTCACATATCAGATATCCTGCATATCATATGATTACATTATGATTCATAAGAGTAGCAATATTACAGTTATGAAATAATTTTATGATTGAGGGGTCACCACAACATGAGAACTCCACTAAAGCGTTGAAGCTTTAGGAAGGTTGAGACCTGCTGATCTAAAGCTTCAGGTTGCACTACTCCTGTATTTAAGAGTCTCATTTCTATTATCCATAGCTGCGCTCAATTGTCCTAACTTGCCTGGTTTCTGACACCTGGCTCATCTTAGGTTCTGACTCTTTCATGTGTCTCAGGTCTCTTTCTTTGCTTTTTTTTCTTCTTTCCCTTATTTCAGTTCATCAGATCCGCCAAATTACTTTCCATCCCACAGCCTTTGAAAGATTTAGCCGTCAGAGAATGTCCCATTGCTTTCTTCCTAGTCCCTACTTACATATATACCAGTTCATTCTTACCCACAGCTTTATCAATGCTCCCCTTCTGCCATGATCATATGTACATCCAACAGGTGTTTATGGTATGATTTTGCTGCTCTCTTCTCAAGAACTGGAGTTCGGTTTCTTTTCCATTGAATGTGGACTAGCATTATCACACAGCTGGAATTAAAGAATTTCCTGAAAGCTTTGTTGTATGACATCCCACATTAAATCTATATATGATGGTCAATTAATTTTCCCAGATTCAGTCAGTCTGATACACCAAGCTAGAAATGCCATGGGACAATGTTCCAGTTGACATCTCTGTCTGAACTCCACCTCTTAGCTATTCTTATCACCAAATGTGTGTGTCACACTGTTTGACTCTTGTGAGCCAGCCTATTCATCAGCTGAGCTTTACTGGGTAATATGCAGTCTCTCTACAAGGATAAAATAATTCCACCCTATCACTGTCTGACTGAATTCCCAATCCACAAATCTACTAGACATTATTCAGGAGGTCCTATTTCAGACCACTAAGTTGGTGGGGGGAATTTGTGATACAGCATTAGTCACGGGTACCTCTCTTCCGTAGTTATCCACAACTTACAAACATGTACATGTTAATCTGACATCCCATGGGTTCAGTTCTGCATAAGGAGGTATTTTGCCTGTCTTTCTTGCTCATCCCCAGCAACTAGCATAATTTTCTATTCTGCAGGTATTCGATAAAACTTAGAGTGCCGTGGACTGCAGATGCAATTTAGTGATAGAAGCCCTTGTCCAGTGTAGGTTGAGGTTTGGGGCTCAATCTTCCATAAAACCAAGACAAAAATAAGAGTCCCAAAGTTATAATATGTTAAATCTCAGAATACTTACAGCTTAGCATGACACAAGGACTTCTGGGATAGCTTATGCTGACGTAAGGGAGGAATGAGCTCTTCTAGTCCTAGTCACTCATAATAGAATCCGGCATTCGCAATCTCAGTCACAGTGAACTAACTTAGAGCTAATTCCTCTCAGGCTTCCCAAGCTGACCATTCTTATTCAGATCTCTACCAAGATGACAAAATGTATTATGTTATATTATTATCTTTGAGGAGCTGAAGTAATTTGCTAACATTAAAGGTTAGAAAGTAGCTTCATATTAGAGATGGAAAAGTCATCATGACTAAAGGAAGACTGTCTAATCTTAGTAAAATACAATGCCACTTCTTGGTTTTTGCCATCAGTTTTAATAAACTCATTAACCCATGTGATGCTATTTCTGCCAGTGAATATTAGAGAAATTTAAAGGAGCTAAACTACCCCCACATTCACCTAAAGCAAAACAGAATTGGAAGTATCAGCCTCATTTACATAATTGTTTTGGATTTCCCCAGACAGAAATAATTTTCAGGGTTGTCCTGTCTGAACACAATCTGCAATACAAAGGAAGGGCTTCAAAACTTTCTCACTCAGCTCCTTTGTGATCAGAATTCATCCTGTCTCTGGATGTTAAATCATGCCTGAAATGCTTTATACACATCCGGGGTCTTTTGTTGCCAGGTGATTCTGATCAGTCTAAAACAAGAGTAGTAAAATAGTAGGGCAGCTATTTATTTCTCCAGAATCCATCTCTGAAGGCTCTACAGACCACTGACTCTCTTCTAAGTTTGGAAAAAGCATAATACATTATATATTATATAATGACATCCTATGCTGTTGGTGTCTCACTTACAATGGTTTGACTTTAGCTGTTTTTTCAGCAATGCTACATTATTTGTACAGCTACTCTGCTTCTTACTGTTGGTATGCAGCAAGTTACATAAGATAACATTTCATTATGATCTTGCTTTGCCATAGGGTGTCTTAAGACCATTTAAGTTGGCTGATCTAATTTATTATGTTCATTAAATGCATTTTGACTCAATATTTCAATTTTCAATGGGTTCATTAGGCTGTAACACCACTGCAACGGAAGACACATCCACGTAGGTATTCAATAAATAATGAATTCATTTTCATAGTAAAACCACTAAACTTGGATCTTGTAGCTATCAATCACTTGGATTTCTACTTTAAAAATTTATAGTCACCTCAGATCTATGCTTTGCTTGTTATGTGCTTAAAAGCAGTCATACATAGAAGAATATATGAATAGCTCTAATGCTGCAGAGATAGCATCAAATATAAGAATAATACTAAATAATATCAAATGTAGAATACTAGTGTCTTAGTACATATCCTGCTGCTATAACAAAATACCTAGAATTGTGTAGTTCGAAATGAATAAAAATTTATTCAGCGCATTATTCCAGAGGCAGGGAGTCCAGATCATGACATGAGCATTTGATGATGGATTCCTTGCGACATCACAACATGGCAGAGGGCAACATGGCAAAGCAGAACACGTATGCCAGAGAGTTCCTGTTAGAACAAAGCCATTCTCAAGATAACCCATTGACCCATTGTAGTGATTTGAATAAGAATGGCCCTCATTATAAGAATAATTTGTAGAGAACTTGCTTGGCTTATATAATATACATTGTAAAATGATCATTTATTAAAGATATTAATATTGCAACCCGTAGTAAGTTAAGCTATGGGTGCATTAAAAAACAACTCCTAAATCACAATGAATTATTTCTGGTATATGTTACATGAGCAGTTGAACTATTGATGGAGGATAGAAGGGAGAAGATGTTCTCCAATCATTAAAGTTACTCAGAGACCTAGGATAAACAGAAGTTATATTTTGGGATATGTTTCCAAGACAACAAAGACAAAAAGCAGTTGGCATTCTCTATATTGGCTTTTTGTGTTTCTGCCTTGTCCCTCACCATCTGTGTTCCATATATACTGGTCTGTTACTACTGTATCCTCATATTTTCACACTTTTTATATGAAGAAAGTGCACGACAATGCCAGGTTTTCAAAGTACAGAGGGTAGCACATGTCTTCTCTGAGCCTGGTATAAGACAAGAATTGGATTTTTTTTGCACAATGTTAATGAGCACTATAATTAGGAAAGTAACAAGAACTCTTAAACAAGCAATCACTTGTTGAAGTGTATTCAAACTTCTAGACTTCTCCCTCTTAATATTCATTTTCCATTGTCCATAAGCATTTAAATAAATGACATAAGATAACTGGTACCGTGTTTGAAATCAGTAGCTGTTATGTGTTTATAGAAGAAGGTGGCTGCTATGGTTTGAACAGGGTTTCTCCCCTCCAAGTCTCATGCAGAAACTTCCCTAGTGCAGCAGTATTGAGAAGTGGGGTCTTTGGGAAGAAACTATGTCATGGGGGCTCTGGATTAATCCACTAGTGAATGAATGAGTGTCTTCGTTACTTATCTATTAACTGTGGTAAGAAATCATAACCAAGTACACTTATAGAAGAGTTTGGGGCTTATGATTTCACAGGTTTAGAGTCCACGACAATCATGGCAGGGAACATGGCAGCAGACAGGCAGGCATAGTTCTGGAAAATAGCAGAGAGCTTACATTTTATCTGCAAGTAGAAGGCAGAGAGAGATAGAGGCAGAGGCACTTACAGACAGAAATAAAGACAGACATAGACACAGAGAGCAAGTTAGAGACAGAGAGACAGAGAAACAGAACACTGGAAATGGTGAGAGTCTTTTAAAACTTCCAAACGCACCCTCAGCGATGCACCTCTTCCCACAAAACCACAGGTCCTAATCTGGGGGACAAGTAATCAAATATATGAGCCTATGAGCACTATTCTCATTCAACCCACCGCAGTGGGCTAATGGAGGTTATCTTGGGAATGACTTTGTTGTGACAGGAACTCTCTCTGGCCTACATGCTCTGCTTTTCTTTGTTGTCCTCTGCCATATTGTGATGTAGCAAGGAATCCCCCACCAGATGCTGATCAGGTGCTCATGTCGTGCTCTGGACTCTCTGCCTCCGGAAGAATGAGCTGAATACATTTTAATTTTTTTTTCTGTTTCAAAAGGCTTTATTTTTACTTGGTCTAAGACTTGAGAGGGCCTCCAGGGCGTTACAAAGCTGCCTAGTGGCTTCTTGGGAGGTTGGGGTGAAGGTCCTGAGGCTGGCTGGTAAAGAGCAGAGGTGGGCCCCTCGGAAGGAGAGGAGTGAGCCGCTCCAAGAGATACCGGCCTAGAGACCCCTGGGGCCCAGCCAGCCTGCAGAGGTTGGTCAGGTGGTTGCCCATCTTCTTGATGACCTTCACCTCCTCATCCAGGAAGTGGTTTTCGAGGAAGTCACAGAGATGAGGATCTGTGCAAGGAGAACAGAGGGAATGAGGATCCAAGAGGGCCTGGTTCAAGTGCTTCTCCAAGGCCAGGGCAGCTTCCATGCCCTCCTGAGTTTTACCCCACTCATCTTGAGATGGCTTCTGCACATCCTGAAAGAGTGCTCCGCCTCTGTGATCGTTCTGTGACTTGAGGAGACGATCAGTGCCCTCACCATTCTCCTCGGCCAGTTCGCGGAAGAAGTGGCCTACACCCTCCAGAGCCACGTCATCCCGATCAAAATAGTAGCCTAGAGAGAGGTAGGTGTAGGAGGCCCGCAAGTGCAAGTTGACCAGGCGGTTCACGTCAGCCTCTAATTCGGAGGAATAATTCTAACGAACCTGGGAGGTCATGGCTGAGATGCAGTCTGGAGCTACCCGCAAAGAGACAGTGCTGGCTGGTCCTAAGAGCTAAAGGCGGCGAGAAGATGATCCCACAGGCTGCGACTGGAGAGGATGAGGAGCGGAGGAAGCTAACAAAGGGAGGCCCCCTGTCTGTTCCGTCCAAACACTGTTGAAGCAAGACACAGATCCACGGGATCTCCGAGGGTAGCCTAAATTTTTATTCTTTATAAACTACCCATTTAGGTATTTTGTTATAGCAATGAGATATGTGCTAAGACACTAGTAAAGTGTATTTGATATATCTCTGCAACTTTATAACTAACTCTTATGCAATAGTGGGGTAATCTACTGTTTATTTTAAAGATGAGAGCTTTCCTAAAATGCAGTGTAGCATAAATTGTAATTTGTTTTAATAATAAAACCACAGAGCCAGCCATCAGGGGTGAAATCTGAAAGATCAGAGAAACAAAGCAGCCAGCCTCTAATTCTTATCTCTACATCAGACCAAAGGGGGCAAGATCCTGTCTCTACAAATCCTCAGACTAAATACCCCAAGCTCCTGTCTTCTGCCTGATATGCCTTCTCTGCCCAGCCATATGCCTTCCTGTCTCCACCTTCCTAGTGCTGAGATTAAAGGCATGTGATTCCCAACTACTGGGAGTGTGAGTCATCACTACCTGGCTCTATTTCTCTTTTAGAACTGGATCAATCTCATGTAGCCCAGGATGGCCTTGAACTCACAGAGATCCATCTACCTCTGCCTTGTAAGCACTGGGATTAAAGGTATGTGCCACCACTGCCTTGCCTCTATTGCCAAGAAGTGCCTTAGCTCTTCACTCTGATCTTCAGGCAAGCTTTATTTGTTAGATCACAAACAAAATATCACCACCTTTCTCCTTTTCTGCCTAAAATAAAAAATAATATAACTAATATAAGAAAAACTGAATACAATAAGTACAGTAACTATATACAATTATACAAGCAATAAGTACATTAACAATGTCTAGTCTATTTACATTTGACTAATTCAGAGAAAATACTCCATTAGCTATCCTATCTTGATGAGTTCAAAGTCTTGTACCTAATTCACTTTCTATTCTAACTTGCATTATCATCCAACACTATCTTTTGATATCTCTCAATCTTATAAACTTTACACCGCTACTGAATTTCTTTTCTGAGTTTAGTAAACAAAGAAAACTATAACTATCTAGCCTTCAACTCTCTCAGAGACCCAAGAAAGAAATAATATTAACTGAGTCAGCAGAAAGTGCAAGCAAGCTATTTCCTAAAAATGTGAGAAATGACGGAAACAGCTGGTTGGCTGGACAGTCATCCGAGGTTCCTCTGTAACAGTGGGACATCCATCTTTGGCCTATAGGCCTAGAATATTTGACAGACTTCTTTGTGAAAAAGGATTTTTGAAGGACTATCTTACCTTCTCTTGACAGGTTTTGGCAGTCACTCTCCTTTGTGTCCTGCTTGTCCAATTTGGGTAGCATACTGTCATCAATAGAGGCAAGTGCACTCTCTTGCTCAATGGTTTATTTTTGCCGCAAAGAAAATAAACTCCATGTGAAGTTTCTTTAATGTCCCTCATATTGTCTGAAGTGGATTGATGCTGCCAGGGGCAGACATATCTCACTGTCATCAAAAAAGAAGAACTTATGTTATTGAAACATCTTAAATGCCATATTCTGTAGATCTCTGAAGTGCTTGAAGATGACCTGTCTATCCAAAATATATCTCTGTTTGACCTTGAAAACATGGCTAATATGACAAGTTTAATTGTAACAGGTCACTAATTACTAGCCTGCATTTCCATATTATACTAAACAACTGTTAATAATAACTTTCAAGAACTAGAAATTTTCATTACATTGTTAAATGAGCTGAATAGGTACAATACCTTGAATAGAAATGTATGTGAAGTATGTTTTAACAAAATTAATCTCAAATTTGTATCAATATACACAATTGTATACAATATACACAATTGTATACAATATACAAAAATTCAATTCAATAGAAAATATTAAAAACTAGTAATTGCTTTTAAAAAGTTAATTCAAAAACTCTACTTTTTTTATCTTATCAGCCTAGTACAGTAGCAGTATCATCTAGGAGCTATTGTCAAAACTTCTCATGTCCTGTTCTAAACTCAATCATATTTTTTTAGCAAAAACTCTAGGAAAACTACATACATGTTAACATGAGGAACACTAGATATGGACATCTGTACTTTGCCAACCAAATCAGTAAAACATAGATGTTTTACTGATTAGAGAGCTGGGATTAGTAAACATATAAAATATATTTTTAAAAAACTTAGATTTAAGCTAGTTACAGGACCTCAGATGTCCCAAGAATTCATAGTGGCGAATCATAGAAAAAGCACAGCTAACTATACTTACAAATTTTGTTCTGTATTTGAGACTAGGACTCACTATAGTCTGACTGGCATGGAACTTGCTATGCAGACCAGACTGGCTTTACAGATTTCTGTCAGCCTCTGCTTCCAGAATGCTGGAATTAAAGGCCTGTACCACCACTTCAATTTGTATCCACACATCATTGAGTTTATTACCTAGGTCTGACTGACTGGCACATTATTGTCTTCCAGGGAACTGTGTGATGTTATTTCACCGAACTTCTGTGAGGACAGGCAATAGTATACTGTGATACTGTGCAAAACCTATGTGTCTCACAAAACAGAATAGCAAAGTGTTCTGATTTTCTCCTTGTCTTTCTTTGAACGGATTTTCAGATCTCCAAATCAAAAAAACTTGTTTCCAAGCCTTATAGAATGTATATATTCTCATAGCCTACCTAAATCTCACCCACTCCAGGGAGAGGGTATCATTTTGATATACATGGATGACACTGCATTGTAACATGGACATGTCACATGACGGTTACATGTGAGTAACCATCAGTTCTGGCCTTGATCCATTGATTCATTTGTCTGTAAAAATAAGTGTGTGCTTATGAAGAATTTAATATTAAGAGTGAAATGCATTGAAAGGAAATTAATTGTACAAGTTTTTCCCTGAATAGAGGATTGCTTTTCAGTAAAATTTAGCTGAACATAATTTCAACCAGCTGAGAAAATGTAAACTTGATTTGATGCTCAACAATAATACTTAGGTTTGTTTAAAGCTTTTTGTGAAAATAATTCACTCTACATAAACTTTTTTAGTGTAATTATCACCTGTAGGGAGAAGGAAGATGCAAGCAAGTTGCCATACATTTCCTGGCTTTATCTAGCATAAATAAGACAAAATATATCCAGTATAGTTTTATGGTGCCTTTTCCTGTAAGCATGTCCCTTTCCCAAAGTCACTGTTGCAAGATACTGGAAAACATTTAATGAGAACCATAAAACATGTGCAGATAAAGTAGGGAAAATATATGTGTATTGAGAGCCACTAAGACACAGTGCAGTCACCATCTTTATAATTTAGGTGTCTTGATACAGTTTTATTCCCAACTTGTTGTAGTCATTTTTCTGCTGCTCCGAAAATAAGCAAATTTTATCGTTAGTAGATGCATGAAGCTTGTATATGGTGGTTATAACGTTGCCTCTGGGTTTAGTTTGATAAAAAACCTGTTTCATTGGAAAGTAAATCTTGTTGGCTAACAGAATTATGAGTCTAAGCTGAGCGGAACTCCAGGGAAACATATGTTCTCTTCTATTAGTTTCAAAAATGTGAGATTTTGACATCTAATTCCTAGTTTGGTCAGCAAGAGGTCAGAGGTTATAGGTTTCTTTATAATACAATCAAGTTCTTTTGCATTGCATGTATATGTAATCAGTGTTTGGATGATGTGGATGATATGGAACTTTAGATATGGAATCAGTTGATTACAAGGTTTCTCAAAGAACCAGGAAAACCCATTTCCCCCTCATTCCCTACCAGATCCAATTCCAATTCTTAGTTTTTCTGTCATTCAGAAAACCGTTGAAGATCTATTCAGAAAAGCTTAGAGTGGTTACTTATGGGTTATGAAAATTTGCTGCCTCTTTATAGATGAACCTGGAAAAAAATCATGGAAACCATGGGCACTGAGCTGTCATTGGGCAATTTCTTCTTTGCAATGTAAAATGTACTGTAGCTGTGATTCAATTGTTGATAGACTAGGTTTGTGTGTCTTTAGATACTTTTCTCCCAGGCTATTTTCTTCCCAGGAGGAATGTCTTTGCATGTTTATAAATTTTCTTTTTTTAAAATAGCTATGAACTATTGGCCAAGTCAGTTTCTATAGCACAGTCAGATTACAGCTTATTTCAGGAAAAACATCTGAGCTGCTCTCACTATCACGATCACCAAGCAGTTAATTCGCTGCTCAGATGTGCATGTTAATGGGTGGAAACCTCGTTGCTCCTTAGGAATTATTTTTATATTTACTTGATGTTCTTTTGTTAAGAATATACTCAATATTCTTTTTACAAAACAGAGTGGATTCTATATTTCTATAATTAAAGAACACTTTTCTGTGGTTCTTTAACATCATTTCCTACACTTACAGGATCTCACTAGACATCACACTTGTTTTATTGTGGCCTGATTTCCCCAAAACTTCATTCATTCATTCATTCATTCATTCATCCAATGCATATTTACTAAGTATCAGTCATTCTTCTAATGACTTCAGTGAACAAAGCAAAGTGACTACCCTCAAGACACTAGTTCCACGTTGCAACTTCAGGTGGTTTTAAAAAATAGAAACCTCAGCCAGGCGGTGGTGGTGTGCGCTTTTAATACCAGTACTCAGGAGGCGGAGACAGGAGGATCTTGGTGAGTTCGAGGTCAGCCTGGTCTACAAAAGCTAGGTTCCAGGACAGGACCAAAGCGTCACAGAGAAACCCTGTCTCAAAAATAAATAAAAAATTAAAAAAAAAGAATAGAAACATCAAGCTGATGAAATCCACCAATTTGGTCCCTACCCCCAATTTTTAACCTAGAAAACTCGAGGCATTTTGCGAGGAAAGGAGAAAGTGGGCAGGTGGGAGGAAGTTAGTGGTTTCTGAGTAACTTTAGGCAAGTGATCTACAGGTTGATTGTATGATCCTGCAGCGAGGTGAGAGAACCAGCAAACACCAATACTATCTGCAGAGTGCTAGAGTGTTCCTTCAGACTCCCAGATATCTGAGACCCATTTCAGGGAGCGACAATGGCCATGCTTTTAAAAGGTGGTCATCACCCATTGACAGGTTTGCCTACTTGCCCCTGATGACTGCTCCTGTAGAACTGTATCACATCATTAAAGTTGGGAAGCTTTAAAATCGCGGTAAGGGAAAACGATTCCCTTCCCTTCACAGCTCCCTTCGCTTCTCTCCAGTTCACAGCTTGGACCTGAATCCTTATTTGAGCTCATCCGGTACCTCCCCTTTTGGCAGAATTCCTCTTTTCCCACCCTCAGAGATGCGCGTGCGCAGAAAGATTAAGGCGCTGGCGGTCCGAGCCGGGAAACATCGATTGACTCGGTGCTCGGCTCCTCGACTTATCTGCGTTCGATTGAGAAGTGTGGCCGCGCTCTTCCGGCGCCAGGCAGCTCTTCCGGTTTGGTCTTCAAGCGGGACGGCGCAGGCTTCAGGTGGGTCTGTCCGGGTACCCTTTGCCGTGGGTGCTCTCGAAGCTTGACCGGATCCTCCCAGTCGGAACCGAGCCGGCGAGGGCGAAGGTGTAGTCGGCTGCGTGGTCCCCGACTCGGCAGAGGGTGCGACGGAAGGGAGGGAGGAACGGCGACCCCAGGGCTGGCGGGTCGAGGCCCGGCGTGGCAATCCGGGGTGATTGGGGTTTTAACGCCGGCGGGGCCCGTGTGCGGGGCAGAGTGACCGGAGTGTGAATAGGCTCAAGCTGGCTCATAGGAATTAGCCCTGGGGTAGAGAATGACCCGTTGTTTGCTTGGGGGCATTTACGGTTCTCTAGACACTCAGCCCTCACCGCCCTCAGCAGCCTTTTGGGTGGGAGGGAGGATGGCATTTCGGGTTCCCTTATACTCTTTCAGCCCGCAGGAGCTACTGCCAAAGCTTCTGCTCTGGTCCTCTTCCCTCAGACCCCAGCCTTTCTCCAGGTTCCCATTTAGGGAGGCAGGTCTTTGATAAGCGTTGGTTATAAATTGTTATCTGCACAGTACGTGCTCTTTGTAAATCACTCATCCCGGGATGTTCAGCACAGCATGTTGTGTGACGTTAAGACATTTAACTTGTAATAGCCATCAGTAATAAATAGTAACTTTAGGTACTTACTGATGCAGACTGTTAGATATCTGTCTCATTTAGTCTTCTGGGCTCCTTTTGTTGGTACTGTTACTATCCCTAACTTGTAACTGAGGACCCATAAAGTTCCATAAAGGAACTTGCCCCTTTATCAACGAAGCCGAGTGTAAAAGCATAAACAGAATTCAAATCCACTTCTCATTGGTGCCAGAATCTGAGCTCTTGACTATCATTCTAAATTGTTTTATGAGAGTATCATTCCTTTCAAATCTGTCAGAGGGAATTCCGAGGGCAGCCCTGGAGGTGATGTATATAAATTAAATACATTTGAGGGCTGTCGAGATGGCTCAGCAGGTAAAGGCACTTTTTGCCAACCTTGAACACTTAGAGTTGAGCCTCTGAGACCCAGGTGGTGGAAGGAGAGACCTGTCCTTGAAAGGTTCTCTTACCCCATCGTTTGTGGTGACACTCACACACACACGTGCACACACACACACACACACAGAAATGTTCAAATAAATAGGTTTGTGAGTGCACCTGTAAACTGCATTGTAAATTTTATTGTTCTATTACAATATTTTTTACATTGTTTTTTTTTTTAAAAAAAATAAGTGTATGTTTACTAGTTTCTTTCATAAATGTTTAAATCACTTACTTCACTGAAAAATTTTTTTCCCGGTAAATATGATCAAAATACGTTGTATGACATTCTCAAAAGAATTAGTAAGTTACTTTTAAAAAGTTATTTCATTATGTAGATGGAAAGACGGCACCATTTATTTGGCGGTTAGAAAAAGTAGTACCTTGAATAAAATGTTTCTAAATCTATGTATTGGTGTTCTACCAAGTTTTATTCTTGAGAACTATTTCCCATTTGTCTAAAAAGCCCCAGTAGGGTCTAGGGAGAAATTATTGTCTACTGCCAGCTGACATTTTTCTGACATCTGGGGTGGAAAAATAATTTACCAGTAATGGTTCTTGTCTTGTGGCATGGCATATACCTTTATGATTTAACCTTCCTTGCTAGTAACAGATTATTTATTTCTTTTAGGCTATTTGAAGGGTTTTTTCCAGACATGGATATCAGGCCAAATCATACGATTTATATCAACAATATGAATGATAAAATTAAAAAAGAAGGTATGTTCTTTTAAAAATATTTGTTCATAGCTAAAATATGTTTATTTACTTGTGTCTTGAGACTTTTAATGTCTTATCAAATCCTCTTTCATAGTGCTCTATAATGCTTTATCTCATTTTTACACAACTCTAATGTTTTTTAATATAAGAATATGCAGGTATTAAAGTGCTTTTGAATTGTTTTGATTCATAAATGGTTTCAAGTAACTATTTAAATTAGGTAGCTAATGAGAAGGGTACAATGTATTTCTTTTTTCAAATTATTATAATAAATGAGTGATAGAAGTGGTCATTATATTGTTATTTTATGAAGAACTTAAACATTCAGAACCCTCATTCAGAAATTGTTTTCCTTCTTATTTGTACAGAATTGAAGAGATCCCTGTATGCACTGTTTTCTCAGTTTGGACACGTGGTAGATATTGTGGCTTTGAAGACCATGAAGATGAGGGGGCAGGCTTTTGTTATATTTAAGGAACTGGGCTCATCCACAAATGCTTTGAGACAGTTACAAGGATTTCCTTTTTATGGTAAACCAATGGTGAGCTAATCCTATTTGTTCTGCTTTAATTACTACTATTGAGTGGTACAATAGGTTTTTAAGTATGGACTTGATGCTAGGCTTTCTGGTTTTTTGTTTGTTTAGAGAAATTTGTTTTTTCTTCTTCTTTTTACATAGGTATTTTGTTTCTTTTGATATAGTTTGGTAACCTAGGCTAGCCTTAAACTTGTTATGTAGCCAATGCTTAATTCTCCTTACTCCTCAAGTTCTGGGATAATAGATGTGAACTACCACAGAAGGCTATATACGTAATTTAATTAAATACACTCCTAGAGCTGTATTAATTATTAATTTATTACAGTTAAAATAAGCAAAACTAAAATATATTATGGAATGTACACACAGACAAGATTCTTTAAAACATTAGAAATTAAGGTAAGCATCGTGGGACATGCATGGATTCTCAGCTCTTGGGAGTAAAGGCAGGAAGGTCAGAAGTCCAAGGATATCCCAGTCTACAAGAGACTCTGTCTCAAACAACTAAGTAGGAGGGGATGGTCCAGAGAGCATGTATGGACCTCAATTAGGAGGCAGGCCCCTGGGCATAAGACTGGGTGACAGCTGATTGGAAGTATTGAGTCTTAAGTGTGAATGCATATGCTGTACCCTGAATGAAGACTCATCCTGTCTTTCTGCTGGGATTGGAAAATCATGTAAAGAAATCTTAGGACCTGGGACTTAGAGGATCTGAACCCTCCTCGTTCATGTTCAGCCATTAACAGATTCTGCATCTCTGTTTACTTCTACTGCCACTAAAATATGAACAAGTTGAATCAGTGGTTTTATCTGGAGATCAGCAGAAATTCTAAAGGACTAGATATATATTGCTGACCACATAGTTTTTGATACCTGTTGTTTTGTTTACGTGTTTTGAACCTTTTAAAATTGTGTTAAAATAATTGTTAACTCACATACTGTACAAAAACAAACCATGATCTGGATTTGACGTAAAGGCTGTAATACATACTGATGTTCTAGCCCCTGCATATCATGGAGAAGGAATGGGCATGAGGCTATCTTCTTCATTTAGGGTGTATTCCTGTAGCCGGTGGTAGCATCAGCTCTCTGACACTAATAACATCTAAGCTTACCATGCTTTCTATATGCTAGAAGGGAGCATATTTTCGAATACAGTCAGGTTGTAAGATTCCAGGCCTCACTAGCCATGTGCTCCTTTATTGTAGCTCTTTACTTAGACATCAGTGAAAGCTATACATACCCAGGCGAATGGGTGTGGCTGTCTTCAGCCAGACCTATAGTGTTAGCTGTCAGTAGCAGTTTGGAGCCTCTGTCCTGTATCGTACTCTTCCCTGAGTTTCAGTTAGGTGAAGTTTCCTGTTACTACTACTTAATATGAAGACTTTACATAATCTAGGTCTCATGTGCTTGGAGCACAGTTTGCCTGAATTGAAATGACAAGTTGGCATGTGCCTGGTTAGCTGGATACAAGAAAGGAAGAAATATTTGCTGTGTTTGGCACTAGACACACCTTCCAACTTTTTTTTTTTTTTTAATGAAGGCAAAATATCCCTTGGTCTGATTTTCCACTGAAAATATTTTAGAAGTTTGCTCTATGTCTACCTTGAGGAAGCTTGGCAGGAGTGGCCAGATCTTCAATATCTTGACAGGATAATAATGCTTTGAGCTGCCATGCTTGTATTTAAGTGCTTTCAGGTGAGATCAGCAGAGAACAGAATTTGCTTCAATTTCTAACTCAAAACAAAATGACTTCAGGAAATTAGAACTGCCGTCCTGAGGGCTTCTGTCATGAGCCTTTTGGAATAAATGTAAATTTTGTTCTTTGCTGTCTTTTGATGAATTTTATTTTTATGGCTATTTGGAGTTTATTAGTAATGTCACTCTGGGACATTTAGTGTTCACTAGGATGTTTAGCAGAATCCTTGGCCTTTACCCATTAGAAGTTAAAAGCATCTGGTTAGCAGTATCTCTAGATAGTGCTGAGTGTCCCTGAACAGGACAGGCTACATTATGTCCTGTTAGAGCCTTTATTAAGATCAGATACTTAGGTGACTGTTACAGTGGTGGACAAGTCAGGTACCTGAGATCTGTTCAGGTCAGGGACAGAGTTGAAGGCTCCAGAGAACTGAATTCATCTGACTGGTAGAATTTGAGTCTCAGCTCATCTTGTCTGTTAGGACATGATGGGAAGGTTCGCAGAGCTGTCTGGCATCTATGCAATAGAATGGTCCGCACTGGCCAGGCAAAGCCTCGGGTTCTGAGGGATGTGTCCTGCTTGCCTCTTCCCCTGGTGTATTCTTAGCTGAAGGAGGAGAAAGAGAATTGCTTTGGTTAAGAAATTCTTGCCTTTTGATCCATACTACTTTAAAAGGCTTTTGCATCTTTTCAGACAAAAATCAAATTCTTGGGATGGGAATACATTGTAGGATTATTGTGTTTTTTCTGTCATCTGAGAAATGTTGACTCATTGAGCTCCAAGATGTGTTTGGTTGAATGGAAATTGCAACTTACAGACAAAATACTATAGGTCATTGGCAGAAATACTAGGGCGTTTCTTTTCAATGATGAATTTAGCCATGTGGCAAATTTAGTCTGTCTAAGGACCCACTCCTACAAGCTCAGCATCATTCCTTTTGTGCTTGCAAAAAGCATAGACTCTGAAGCTTTACCTAGACTTTGTGTCGGGCTCTTTTGTACACTATAGTTGGCAAAATCCTAAGCGTAGTGTTTCTCTGCTCGCTGGTCTCTGGTCCCTGCCAGTTTACTGGCTCTGCCTGGTATAGGAAGATTAAGCCCAGTCATAGCAACTGATAGTCTTCTGTTCCCTCCCACTTCAACATTTAAGTTATTGAATTCAGTTTTAAAAAATGGTAGGTTCAAAGGAAAGTCTTTTACAGACTTCAGTACTTTCAGTCACTGTAAGTAAATATCTATAGCTGATTGATACATATTGATCCTTTTGTGAGTCATTGATAAGTTGTTTTCATTGTTATTAAATCAGAAGAAGCAGTAGGAGTGCAGCTTCTTCAGCCTTGGTCTTACCATATGCAGTCCGGTCTAGTTGCATTCTGTTTGTTTTTGTGATAGTGGTGGGAATTGAACTTGGGACTTCATACATGATAGACAAGTGCTTTCCTACTTAGCTGTATCTTTACCTTTTATTTAAAAATAGTCTAAGTTTTTCAGACTGGCCTTGAACTTGCTTAGTCCAGGCAGGCCTCTTGATTCCAACTCCTGAGTAGCTAAGGTTACAAGGTCTGAGCCACTCAGCTCAATTTGTCCTTTACTAAAGACAGTTGAGTCTAAGTTTGCCTTACTTGTGTATAAGAGGCCACTACTTATTTCCACTAATTTCTTTCACTGATTCCTTAAAGATGTGTTTAAAATTAGTTTCCAGTGTATTTATGTACTAGCTTTTAAAAGGTTAGTAACAATTGTAAACAGCCTTCCACAAAGTGATGTAATTTTTTTTTCTAAAACTAAAACAGCGAATTCAGTATGCAAAAACAGATTCCGATATAATATCTAAAATGCGTGGGACTTTTGCTGACAAGGAAAAGAAAAAGGAAAAGAAGAAAGCTAAAACCATGGAACAGGCTGCAGCAGCTGCAAACAAAAAGCCTGGCCAGGTGAGACAGAAAAGTGTGTGTGTGTGTGTGTGTGTGTGTGTGTGTGTGTGTGTGTGTGTGTGTGAGAACATTGGATTGGATTTTTCTGTGTAATCACCATTACTTTCTTGGAACTTGCTCTGTAGACCAGTCTGGCCTTGAACTCACAGAGATTCATCTGCCTGCCTCTCCAGTGCAGGGATTAAAGGTGTGTACCACCACAGCCCAGCTAAAGATGAAGTTTTAAGAAGTTGGAATAACTAAACTTTAAAACTCTAGTGTTTCTACTTAAGCAGCAATTTAGAATATCAGCCTTTACACATGGAGATTTGCAATAAACTACCTACCGTTTAATGACATCTTTATCTAAGACATACCTGTTGCCATTTTTCTTAAATTCTGTAATCTCTTCATCATGAGTATCCTACTCAGCTTCTTTGAACAGTTAGAAGCAAAGTAGTTACTTCTGAGTTAAAAATTATTTGAATCCATTTGACTCTGTATAATACTCATATGGATTTGTTTTTAAGAAGTACGACTGTTCCTTTTCTCTATCATTATGTTTTTGATCTCAGCTCTTGTAGCCTAGATAAAGTCTGTTCAGCCTGTGACCCTCCTGCCTCAACCTCACAGCATGCTTGGTAAATGATAGAGCCAGGTGTGGTGGTGCACACCTTTATTCCCGGCACTGGGGAGGCAGAAGCAAGTAGCCTGGTCTACATAGTAAATTCCAAGATAGCTGATATATAGTGAGACCCTGTCTAAAAGAAAAGAGGAGGGGCAGAGGGGAAAGAAAGATGTTCAAATGTTAAGTTTTATGTTATGGTCTACAGTGTTGAGAGACACATTATAGAAATAATTGGCAAAAATTGGTAAACAGTTAAGACATAGGATCTTAAATGGAATAAGGTATATTTACAGTTAATTTAATATTGCTTTATGCTATGTTTATTTTATAAGTTGCTTTTACTTTTTTAGCATGACTGAAATTTAACCATTTCTTTTATGTTTTGTTTTGTTTTGAGACAGGGTTTTTCTGTATAACAGCCCTACCTGTTCTAGAACTCACTCTTGTAGACCAGGCTGGCCTTTAACTCACAGAGATCTGCCTACCTCTGCTTCCTGAGTGCTGGGATTAAAGGCATGTGCCCTACCGCCTGACCAGAAATTTAACCATTTTTTAATCCCATTTTTTTTTCTGTAGGGAACACCAAATTCAGCTAATACTCAAGGAAACGCAACACCAAATCCTCAGGTAATGTTTTCCTCCATGGGGTGTTTACCC
This sequence comes from Myodes glareolus, assembly GCF_982192425.1. NCBI lineage: Eukaryota > Metazoa > Chordata > Mammalia > Rodentia > Cricetidae > Myodes > Myodes glareolus. The sequence continues at coordinate 35,503,612 of NC_142035.1, read as the reverse complement.
TAAGATCATAAAAATTATGACAATATAAAATAGTGCGCATGACTGTAAAAGCAAGTAAATCTGTTCTCAAGACATAATTGCCTGTCTTTTTAAGAAATTCCTCTTCAGAATACCTAAATTTCCCTACGATGAAAATAAAACCTGGCCTGATTCCTATTACGCATGAATTGATAACAAATCAAGAAGACAAAGGTTGTGAGGGCTAAGAAAGGGCTTTTGTTTGGGCAAGGCGCATGCCAGGGTTTCACAGATATGTAGTCTGAGGACTTTGTGAGGGGCTTTTTTGATCCCAGGTGGCTGACACACTGCCCTGTCTTTTTCAGGTTCAGGTTGGGCAGTGGTGTTTGCAGTCACCCTTCTTTCCACTTCTCCAGCACAAATATTCAGTCTGCTTTGTGTAGAGTTTAAATTATTAACTCTGACATGATCCACCTCTTCTCTGCACCACCAAGAAAATTACAGTGTTAGAGTACACAGCCGTATTAGAGTATAAAAGCACACGTTTTTGAATTTTCTTCTCCTTTGTTGTTGGGGACTGAATCCTGGAGCCTAGCCTATGCTGTGCTACTGAGCTGCCTACTACCCTCAACCCCACTGAGATAGTCTTGATGTTACTCTTACACCTCTCCATCCTCCTGTCTCAGCCTCCTGAGTGCTGATACAGATAGCTGTCACCATATCTGACCCTTTGCGTTCTTTTGTGATCTTTCTGTTCTTCGAACTCTTTCAGAACTTGAAGTCACAATACCAGCACTTCATTCTCTATCTTGAGCTGTTCTTTAATTGTTTTTTATACTTGACCATTTCTGTTCATGAAAGTAGTGAGTAGACAGTGTCTTCTTATATATAAATCCTTTATGCACTCTCTGTAGTATATAAAGTATCCTCTCTCAGGATGGGGTACCAAGCATGTGACTTAATATCTAATATTCTGCTTGGTTCTGCTTATTTTATATAAGTAGATGCAGTACATGCCATTTATTGTGTATGTGCATGCGCCGGAACGGGGAATCAGCAGGCTGTGGTTGGCAGTAGTAATGTTTTAGTTCTTAATTTTCTCATGGTCTGGTAATAAACAGGAATCACATGGAATGTTAGCTGAGTCAAGTGATGAGCTGAGGAACCCAGTGTTGCTGCCTTTTCTGGTCTTTAGACTTTGAATTCTGAGTTCCAGGTGGCAGTTACTACTGACCAACAAGTGTTTCATCTATAAATACTGTTTTCACAGACTCGTAACCTTCCAGATTTGGGGTGTCTTAACTTGAATGTTGGCTTTCCCCGGTGTTAGGTTTTTATCTGTATCTCTGTTTTCAGCTTTCGTTTGGTGTGTTAAGATTTCACAGACCCATTTAAGCTGCAGTGTAGTTCTCTGAAGACGCGTTTTCATGCTTCTTAAACCTTGCAGTGCAGTTGATATTCACAAGCTAACTTTGCCTTTTGTTTCCAATAGGTCCCCGATTACCCTCCAAACTATATCCTGTTCCTTAATAATTTGCCAGAAGAGACGAATGAGATGATGTTATCCATGCTGTTCAATCAGTAAGTTCTTTACTGAACAGATCTGTGTGGAGCCTCCTGTCAGGACAGGTAGCCCTTCTGTGGACGGAGTTCATTTGTCTGTCACCCACAGCAGTAGTTCTCTGTAAGGTCATGAGGAAGTCTGGGGGAATAATGGATTGAAGCCTGTCTCCAAGCTTAACAAGTAAAAGATAGATTTCCTCTGTTGGAGCTGTTCTAATAGATGTAAGACGGGAAACAAACTGATATAACGACAGGCGTGAATTAGCGTGACCTCTACAGTCCCTTCATGGTGAAATTTCATGTCAGGTGCCTCCACCCTGATTGGGATTCTTGATTGAATGTGATTAGTTTTCCTAGACCAATAGCAAGAAGTTGTTCAACAAATATATTTATACATTTGCCTGTATTTACTGCTTTTATTTTTTGTCTAGGTTCCCTGGTTTCAAAGAAGTTCGCTTGGTACCTGGGAGACATGACATTGCATTTGTAGAATTTGAAAATGATGGGCAGGCTGGAGCTGCTAGAGATGCTTTGCAAGGGTTTAAGATCACACCATCTCATGCAATGAAGATTACCTATGCCAAGAAATAACCTTTGGAATAGCCGGTTTGAAAGGACTTGGTCTTATTTATAGTGTTTGTTTGGATTACATTCGGTCAAGTCATTTTAATGGTTGGAAGTGAAATTGAAGTTTGGGGGATAGAGTCACCTAATTTGTTTTTTTTTAGTTTTGGTGAACTGTGAAATCTGAAGCCTTAATTTTGTACAATAAACTTTTATTTGTATTCTGTGCACTTAACATTGTTTACTGGTCTGTTGTTCAACCATCAAATGATTATTTCAGTATAGAACACATCTGAAAGTATGTAAAACTCCGTAATGGAAGTTGGTGTTATTTTGGAGCAGCAAATGACACAGAAGTTGAAAGGAGCAGATTGCAGCAACTAATGAACAGCATGTTAACAGTAAAACGATCAGCCTGCTGTTAGAAAACCGGACATGTGCCTCCTTCACCCCGCTGAGCCTAGCGTTTACTGGAGTAGATTCATACTGTATTCAATTATGGCTGTTTGATAGCAGCTGCTCACTGTTCTCTAGAAAAACAAACAGTAGGTCTGCTGCCTTCAGTGGAATGTTTTACTTTTTTCCTTCTTGGAGAAGGTTATTAGTAACTAGTCTCAATACTGAAAGGCTTTCAAGGGTTCCAGGTTTGGTAGTACCTGCCTGCAGTTCCAGCACAGTGAACGCAGAGACAAGGATCACTGCAAGTTCAAGACTAGCTTTAGCTGTTCAGAGAGCCCTGCCTCAAATAAATAGGTAAATAAGATGAAAAAACAGACTTCCAAAGGGAATCTCTAATGTTTCCTAAAATAGCTAATCTTCCTCCTTTGTGATGGTGAGGATGTGCACAGGTTAGATGTTAGGCATGCAGTTTACCACGGGGTTTCACGTCCCCTGCCCATTGTTTAGGGTTGTTTCTTTGTTTTGAGATAATATTTTGCAATGTAGTTCAGGGTAACACCGAACTGTCACCCACGTGTTGGGATTAGATGCACGTGCCCATATCGTAAGCTCTTTGTAATTGTTGAACAGCTACAGATGTCCAAAAGCTGCTCCTCTGGTTTTGCTTTATACTTAATGGCCCAATTTCCTCCTGCTAATAAAGCCATCTTTAGAAGTTGACTTTATTTTTCAAATATTGCATATAATAAAAATAACTATTTTTTGATATTCTTATTTTAGTATTTCCTTAAAACACCCTTATCACTTAGGCTTCCTCCATCCAGGAAGGTGGTGCCTTTTTTTCTTTTACTTTTTCTTTTTTTCTTGGTTTTTCCGAGACAGGGTTTCTCTGTAGTTTTGGAGCCTGTCCTGGAACTCTCGTAGACCAGGCTGTCCTCAAACTCACAGAGATTCGCCTATCTCTGCCTCCTAAATGCTGGGATTAAAGGCATGCGCCACCACTGCCTGACTTAAAATGGTGCCTTTTAAGAGACCTTTTGCACCTCAGGACTTGGACACGGCAAGCCATGCCTAAAACTACTATATCAAAGACTTATTTTTTTCCCAAATACAAGTAAAATTTATCCAAATAGTGAAACTATTATGATAGATATCTGGTTGCTTAGGACTGAAGTGTCTGGGATGATGGAATATTGTAAACAATTATGACTATGCATGATTGTAAACAGTTGCCCAGACTCAGACAGAACAGCAAAATGGGCAGATTTTACTGTTGGCATGATCTTCTGTGTCGGATGCAGCAATTTGTAACATCAGTAGATAGACATTTGGGTATTAGGAATGAAAGGGCTGTGAACCAATGGATCTGGACGTCACAGGATCATTCACCAGTATTGGTCCTGGTGACCAGGCCTTTCCTAGAAGCACCTACACTATCTCTAACTGTCCCCCAGTGGACCTGTTCCCACCTTGCGTGACCTTCCTTCCCAACAAGAAACAACAAAAAGCTATAGGGGTGAGAGTGGAAGTGGGCTTGGTTTCGAAGGACACCAAGAACATTTTCAGATTGCCCTACTCTTCTTTTTAATGATTACAGCAGTTGTACTTTAATTTCATTCCCCACTGAATTTGGAGTTGATCAGTGATTAGTATAGCAGACTCATCCATGGAATTATATCATCTGAATTAGGATCCAACTTACAGATTTAACAGATGGCAAGGCTGTACTTCAAGTCTCTGAATTCTGAACATGGTGAGATCCAATTGGAGCATGATATTAAATTTTAACTCCCATTTGGTGTAGGAGGTCCTTCTTTCTATGTGTTACTTGTATTGGTCAATTAAAGAAAACTGCTTTGGGTCCTTGATAGGGCAGAACTTAGGTAAACGGAGAAGACAGAACTGATTTCTGGGAGGAACAAAGCATTTTCCCACAGATGCTTTTAGACCTGTGGATTAAAGGAAGAAAAATAAAACCCACCCTGCCATTCCATGGTGGTTTCTAATTCATTCTTTCTTTGATGTGAAACAGGAAAGAGGATTGAAAATCCATTTTAATTTAAAATTGGTAAGAGGCAGTATCTGAGGATCATAGTTCCTCTGGGTGACCTGTGGATAAGGTGGTCAGGAAAGGGCACGGTGGCCCTTGTGGGCTTTACTTTTATCATCTCTAATAAAGATACTAAATAAAAGAGTCTTCCAAATCAGGCAAACTGTATACAGAATCCTTCCTGAAAACACCCACATACCCTAAAAGCCTTTATACAAATACCAACAAAACAAACTTGCACACATGTGCTCACATCTATGCATATATCTGCCCCAAATAAGAAACTTTATTGTAAGTATAGTTTGCATTACCAACTTAAGTTTTAGAAAAAGTATACTATACAAAATTGCTTAATTAAATTCTTGTCCCTCATACTGGGTCTCTGAAACCACGTGGTCAGCCGAATTGGAGAGGACAGACTGACCGAGAGCTCTAGTTAAGAAACAGTGGTTGGGGGGCAGGGTTTCCCCTTATAAGGGAAATGCCTATCCCAAGCACCCTATAAAAAGCAGCTGCATACTGTCTGTCTCCCCTGATAAATGGTAACCTGTTTGGAACGAGGCTGTTTTTCATTCAATGTTAGATCTCACATGCTTGATTCAGTACCTGGCATACAGTACATGCTCAGCAAATCTTTGCCAAACAGAGAGAGCTGTGTAATGGCTTCTAAAATGCTTCTGAGAAGGTTTTCTAGTGTGAGGGTTTCCTAGCAGTCGGGAACCAAGGAATACCATAAAGTCATACAATGCAACAAAACTTACAAGAAATTCTTTGGGGGAGAAACACAGAATGGTGGCTCTCTGAGTGGGAACAGAGACAACAGCAGACTTGGGGGAGAGGGTGGGCTCTGTAGGGTTTTTGGAGAGGTGAGCTGGTGGAAGAGTGCACTGTGACATGAAGTATTGCTTGGCCATTAACCATGAGTCATGGGGGTGGGAATTTCTAACTCCCAGCCCCTAGACAAGCCAGGGGAGGGAGATTTTCCACTGGCCTGTTACCATTCAGTTCCATTTCCTATGGGAGAGATGCGTAAATGCAGGGATAACTGTCTTACTCAGCGTTTCTATTGCTGGGAAGGGTCACCATGGCCACGGCAATTCTTATAAAGGGAAACAATAAGTTGGTCTGGCTTACAGTTCAGAGGTTTAGTCTAATATTGTCATAGGGGACAATATGGTGACATGCAGACAAACGTGGTAGTGGAGAGGATGCAGAGAGTTCCACATCTAGTTCTGCAGGCAGCAGGATGAGAGAGACACTGTACCTGGCTTAGGCTTCTGAAACCCCGAAGCCCACCCCCAGCGACACACTTCCTCCAGTAAGACCATAGCTCCCAATAATGCCACTCCCTATGACCTATGGGGAACATTTTTATTCAAACTGCCACAGTAACAAACCTCAAATTTCATTCTCTGTGGAAAACCGTGGCATTTTCAGACTAAATACCTGACCTTAGAGGAAGTTGCTACGATTTTGATCTTGAATGTCCCTGAAAAGCCCATATGTCAAACATGTGCTCCCCAGATTGGGGCAGCTGGGAAGAAGCAGTGCCTTTGAGAGGGGAGACCTACCAAGGGGTACAGTGTCTCTGGGGTGACCCAGAGGGGATCACAGAGCCTCACTGGCTGTTTTCTCTCTGTCTTCTGTTTTCTTGCCATAAGGTAAGTGGGATTCTCTGCTACTGGCTTCCATCAGGATATGCCACAGACCCGAATCAATGGGAGCAGGATCATGGTTCTAAACTTCCAAATCCGTAATTCAGAATAAACTGCTTATCAGTTGATTGTCCCAGGTGTGTGTTGTAGAGAGGGAAAGCAAATGTACCCAGAAATAAAGACGGAGTTACCACCATTTCCTCACTCACTTATCTCTTGGTTCCACGTTGGCAGGATCTAGTTGTGGTGTCTTATACAATCTACCAGTGGCCCAGGCTAGGATCTGGTTGTGGTATGTTATACAATCCACCAGTGGCCCCAGGCCAAACATGTCTCCTAAGAAACCTATCATAAAAGATTTGTATAAGACTATTTTATTTATTATGTAAATCAGGAATTTTATTAGATTTACTAAAAATTAATTTTATACTCATGACATTTTTCATTTTTAAAGTGTTTATGTGTACAACATGGTGTGTGTGTGTGTGTGTGTGTGTGTGTGTGTGTTGTTTACATATGTATGGATGCATATGTGTTCCTGAAGAGGCCTGAAGTTGACATTGGATGTCGTCCTCAATTTTCCTCCACTTTATATATTGATATTCTTGTTGACTCCAGAGCTTGCTGTTTCCAGTAGGTTTGGCTAGCCAGCTTGCCTCAAGGATGTCTACGTCCATCTCTAGAGAGCTGGGAAAACAGGTGGGCCACCATGCCTGATCAGTACTTGTGTGGGTTCTGGGGTTCTGAACCCTATTCTTCAGACCTGCACAGCTTTTATCCGCAGAGCTGTCTCCCCAGCCCGTTTTACATCTTGAACAGGTTTCTGCCTTCAACAAATGTTTGCTCACAAACCGAAAGGACGGGAGGACAAAACAGAAAAGTAAACAATGGTTGGTGTTCTCACAGTCCTCTTAACGGTGCCCTGACGCTGGTGGGCACCACAGCATGGCAGATGTAGCTTTACCACGCTGCATTGTCGCTGTGGAACGCAGGCATGGAATTTGATTCTTTCTGGAAAAAGAAATGCTAAAAAAAGCCCCTGGAATCCAGGAGCACGCGTTATGAAAACAGGGGTGGGGGTGGCCCCTTTCTATTGGCTGAGTATTTACCCCCGGGTCGGACTTTCAAATAAAAGAGCCACTGAAGTCAGGCAAAGAGTGCTAGTAAAAACAGCAACAGGGGAAGATGGCAAGAATATGGATCCTTTTGCTTGGGGGCCTGGTGGCCCTGTGCGCAGGGCACGGAGTATTTATGGATAAACTTTCTTCTAAGAAGTTGTGTGCAGATGAGGAGTGTGTCTGTAAGGAGTTGTTAACGGCTCAGTTTTCGTTCTCTTCCTATCGCATGATTGAAACAATGTCTGGATAAAGCCGGATTTTACTTATTAGTGAATCTTAAATGTGTGTGTTCTCAGCACTGTGTCCTGTGGCCTGTGTTTGGTGTCTAACTGTGGAGAATTCACTTGCCTTAGATTTTGCTGCAGCTTTTAATCTTGAAGTTTTCTCCGTCTGTCTGAAACCCAGCTGGACTTTCATACATTACTCATATGCTCCGCCTTTTTACTCCAAGGACAACCGGTCACTTTGGTTTTGTTTGTTTGTTTGTTTTTTATTCCAGATACTATTTCTCTGGCTAAAGCACAGGAAGATTATAATGCCCCCGACTGTAGGTTCATCAATATCAAGAAAGGGCAGCAGATCTATGTTTATTCCAAGCTGGTTAAAGAAAATGGAGCTGGAGAGTTTTGGGCCGGCAGTGTAAGAGGAAATTGCTTAAACATATGTATTTCTTACCTGTGCTGCTTTGAACTCTTCCTGGTTTTCCTACCTTCAGCCCCTCCACTGCCTAACAGTAACTGTAAAGATAACGTGACGAATGGAAATGGAAACGCAAAAATTCAGACTCATTTTCTGTTACTGTATTTAAAGAAAAGATCTCATAACAAAATTGAAGTTAAGTCAAAATGATGTTTTGAGAAGCAAAGAGCCATGCATGGTGAGGCTTCTACATCACACAGAAGTTGAATCTCATTAAAAAAATGTCTGAGAAGATTTGCCGAGAGAAAGGGTTGAATGTTAGTGGTCTGTCTAAATGAGAATATTCCTTTATGAAAAGTTAGAACCCTCTTTGATTCTTCAGGAGCTGCTTTTCCGAGTTAAAATGCATCTCTGAGTTAAAATGCACCCACAGACCCCGCAGAGCCCAGGAGAGAATGAAGCATGCTTCTTGTTATCTCAAAGATGCATCCTAAATTGAGGAAGGATTCAATCAGAATGTATTCAGTGGATGTCCTTCAGAATTGTTAAGGAGTGGGAAGTATACAATACTTTAAAATGAAGGTCTATTTGCTTTAAAATTTTTATTGACCTTAATTTTTTTATAGCATCTGGAGGATCTCAGGCAAGTCCAAAACTACAGAAAGTGAAGCAATGTTAAAGTAGTGAGACAAATCAGATCTGCCTCCCCAAAGAACAGACACACAAGTCCTGGTGCTGTCAGTGAATCTCAGATTTTCTCTGAATTCCCTGGCATGCACAGTGAAAAGGAAGCTCTGGCTCATGGAGTTTTCATTATGAGGAAAGAAGTTTCTCAAATCCCCTGACATCAACTTGTCCCTGACTGTTGCTGTTCTGGGCACACAGGTTTACAGTGACCACCAGGATGAGATGGGAATTGTGGGTTATTTCCCCAGCAACCTAGTTAAAGAGCAGCGTGTCTACCAGGAGGCCACCAAGGAAGTCTCAACCACGGTAAGCATTTCAGGGGTGGCTGGAGGATGACTCAGATCTTGGGGGTAATGTAGACAGGTCCTAAAAATAGGAGTGTGTTCTTCAGCTTACAGTATATGCTGCATGACAGAGGTGCCAATGGTGGCTTTATGAGAGACTGACATTTAGGATGTATATACTGACTATCAGTCTTATGAGGATGGCACACTTCCTTCACACCCTACAGTCATTCTGAGTATAGCTCTTACATGTTTCAACTTTTAAAGACTGTATTTTATCTTTATCAGGGCTATAACTGACCAGTAAAATTATTTATTAAATATGTACAACTTGATGCTTTGACATCATAAAGTGATCATCCCACCAAAGCTGATTCACGATTCACACCTGCCACAGTACTCCCCTTCCTCCCCTCCCCCCACTCCCCACCTCCACGTCTCATGTGTGTATAGCAATGGAGACTGACCTAGCATGTTTCAGTTACACAGCACAATTCTCTTTGTGTTTTAAATGCAAGTTATCCTGGAAAGGTATCTCTGGCATAAAGAAGGAAACTAAAAAAAAAAAAAAATCACTAAGCTGTTCTCCCTGATGATTTTGTGAAAGGTAGATTTATTTGTGAAAGGTAGACTGAAGAAAAAAATTAGCACCTGTTTTTGAGAAAATCAAAAATCCTTTGAGTCTTATTTTTGTGGCAGCTAGACTGTACTTATGCATGAAATAAAATCCCGCTCTTCCCTCTGCCCTGGGGCCCTGTAAACTGTGGCACGGGGTGGGGGGGGGGGAGACAGTGGCAGAAATAAAAGATCCTTTCTGAGCTCCTTTGCAAGACGGTTTTTTTGAAGTAAGTTTCCCAAGCTGATGGCTGTGCTTCAGACACAGTCCAGCCTAGCAGACGGGGCTCACCTGTCATTGCCACACTGTGCTGCGTTCCTTCCACCCGTCAGATAACTACAAACCTGAGGTAGACTCGAAGACCTTCGTTTTAAATGGTATTTGACTTGAAGTGATAATTCTTTCAAAGCCTTAGGTTTTCAGCCTTGACTTATCGTGAATCCAAAGTTCTCTGTTATTAAATCTTATTTTAAATTAAAAATCTTTATGTGCATTTTTTTTTGTCCAGCTTGAAAGTTCAATCTTTTCCCCTTCCCAGGAGATTGACTTCTTCTGTGAATAAGACATTAGCTAACACTACAGATAAAAAGGAAACACCAATGATGAAAACCAGAAATGGAAATCACCAAGCTGGTGTATCTGCACCTTTCTGACTTTGCTTGATCCGTACGGCAGGAGTACGGATCTAGAAGGAGGCAATCTTTGGGAATTGTCAACTCGACCTGGTTTTCTTGCCCTGGTCTTCCCATGGGTGGCCACGGAGTACTGTTCAAATCACATCAGTCGTTTATAACTAGAGACTCAATCTGCAGCGAAGAGAATCTTCAATCACTCAGTGGTGCACACACAAGGTGCTCTGTGTGTAGTTAGATTTAAATGGTTATTCTTCCCAGCTCTGGCTTCAGGTTCGTAAGCTCCGTGAGTCGTAAGTCTGACTTTTGAACGTGTTTTCTGTTATTTGTCTCTCTGGGCATCTAAAGTCTTAAGACTGTACTTGTCAGGGTGTTCAAGTATTGGTACTTCTTATAGTGGATGCCCTTGGATGTGAGAATGTTAAGTATAAAAACTTGGACTTGTAAATATTTGGACTATGTCTCTGGCTTTTTAAAAAAAAATATGTCACATGTTATTTCATGTGGGAGATAGCTTTACATTCTAAAAGATCAATTTGTGTTTAAATCGGTCGGTGCGTATGTGCTGGGATGGAAATCTTAGGAAGCTCTTCTGGTGGCCCAGCTTCCTTTGGCTCTGCTGCCTGTCTGGTCTTTTTTAAGCTTTTAGTCAGCAAAGGGATAGCCAAATCCAGGACTGAAGACTATTTCCTCCACTTCTGTCTCTTTCCATACAAATCCTGCTTAGCAAGTGTAAACGCATTAAGAAGTTACCTTGGAGTATTACCAAGGAGTCAAGAGTTCCCTTTTTGTAAGCTAATAGCTGAGATTCCTGATGCCTGTCATGCCAAACACCAGAGAGCAGAACCAGAAAATGAATTTAAGCTGCATTTAATTCGGAGAGCTGGAATCTGGGAAGACAGAGTCAATGTCCCCAAGTCTGCCATTCTCTCCCCATCTACAGCTGTAGCTAGCAGAGACATCTGCGAAGCACAGTCTTAGTTCTCTGGTGTGGGTCAGCTCTGCCTCTGAGAGTCGGTGTTGGTGAGTCTGCCCTATTGTCCCCTATGTTCCCACACTTTATCAGCTTTCTTTGTGTAGCTGTGCCTCTGTACCCCGAGGCCGCTGAGCCTGCACAGTGGCACCACTGGGTTATGTGTCCAAGTTAAAGGTCAACTCCGATCAAACTGTTAGTGTTGTGTGCCGGGCTCGTTGCAGTGTGGACCCGCAGATTCCTTTCTACAAGAAGTATCCAGTGTGCTGCTGTAACATATGAGCACGCCCCTATCTTTTCCCACCGCCTTTGTAGGCTCCCAGTCTCAGAGATCTGAAACATTTAAAGCAGACCCAGAAGAAAACTCCCAGCAGCTTCTGTGAGGAGGGAGTGAGTCAGAGGAAGAGAGGAAGCCCTGTTTTCTGAGGTGGTGCTCTCTTGTCAGCTGCTTCAGAGGAACGGAGTGCTCTTTCTTTAGAGAACGGGGTGCTCTTTCTTTAGAGAATGGGAATGCCCAACATGCCAGGGTAAGGGGGCTAGGCTTTGGGCTAGCAGTTGAAAAAGACAGAAAGTGGAGGAAGGGAAGATTATGTTTTGTTTGTTTGTTTTTTAAATTAGAACTCAGAGAGCAGGCTAAGCAGTGAGGATCTATAAGCAACGGCGCGGAGAGGACACGGAGGATGTGTAGCTCATTGGGGGTGCTTTCCCCTCCGCCCCTCTGAATGTGTCTTCAGTTTTAACAGATAGTTTTCTTGAGTGGTGGTTTTTGATTCAGATTAACACTTAAGGGAGTATACAATAGCATGTTTTTGTTATATGTGTGTGTGTGTGTGTGTGTGTGAGAGAGAGAGAGAGAGAGAGAGAGAGAGAGAGAGAGAGAGAGAGAGAGAGGGAGAGGAAGAGAGGGAGAGGGAGAGAGAGAGAGAGAGAGAGAGAGAGAGAGAGAGAGAGAGAGAGAGAGAGAGAGAGAGAATGAATTAGTAGTAGTAGTAGTAGTAGTAGTGAAGGCAACCTGAGCCCTACTCCTGGTTTTTTGTAATCTTCGGATCTTTTGAGCAGTTGAGATGCCACATTTCTACCTAGAGTCAGAGATGCAATTCAGTTATGTTTCTTGTGATAAAAGATTATGTAACTTGACCATTACACTCATGAGGACCTGAGTTTGGTCCCCAGCACTGAGGTGCAAAAACAAACAATACAAAACACAACTATATTGGAGAACACTTGTAATCCCAGAGCTGGAGAGGTCGAGGCAGGTAGATTCCTGATGGTCACTGTTTAGCTAGCTGAGTCTAATCAAAGAGTCCTAAGTTCCCGTGAGAGACTCTGTCTCAAACAGCAAGCTTGACCTCAGTCCTCTTCGGGCGCTCCCTACATGCACATGCGCACTCACCACCTCCTTGATATCAAATTTGCCAGGTAGTTTGGAGGTTTGGAGAAGGTGCTGGTGGGTAGAGTAGACAGCCCAGGCTATTGTTAGAAGTAATGCCTGCTGCCAGATCCTGGCCATGCGTGTTTGGATAAAGGTTCCAATTCCTTTAAACCTCCGTGTTAGCGACTTCTCACAGATTAGCATCACCTCCAGGGCTGGGTTGTAGCAAGAGTTACCTATAACTGACGTGCATGATCCAGACACAGGAGAGTCTTTAAGTGGGGAGTGGCATTCAGGCTTCTGTTGTTGATGTAACAATTGTCTTGCTTCCCAATTCATTCATCCTCAAAGTGTTCCCACATAGCAATGCTTTTGGGGCAGTCATAATTAACTTGGAGCATAATTATGAAAATTGAGGTAGATGAGACATTCTGCACAAAACCGCTCCATGTAGTATATAACACATCATATATACAAATAAATAACAATGAGATTACATTTAAAGTGAGAGGGTTTTTAACATCTGTGAAACATTTGAGGAAGCAGTGTTCTTGTTTTTTTTAAGTGAATTGATCTTAAAGATCTATTCTTTCCAGAAACCCATGATTTTATGCTTATATTTTTCTGAAGTTGTCTTTAAGGAATGTTGCAAATAAATAGCACACCGTGTACACACGTGTGCACCCACACGTGCACACACACACACATGCATACTTACATTCAAGGTTCACAAACATTATTCTTAATGTCTGTGGTAGTATATATATTTTTGTCTTCATTTTTAGGAAAATGTCAGATGTTCCAATAAAGGTTCTTTGTTTGTTTTGTTCTCTCTCTCTCTCTCTCTCTCTCTCTCTCTCTGTGTGTGTGTGTGTGTGAGTGTGTGTGTGTGTGTGTGTGTGTGTATGTGTGTGTGTGCAGGGTAAACAAGCTAGGGAGGTACATTGTAGTAAAACTTCTAGTATGCCTATTTCTGGGTCCTCAAATCAAGCTGCAAATCAAAACAAGCAAACAAACAAAAAAAACCCTCCTCCCTCTCCCTGCTGCCCCATACCTAGTCACCAGAGATCTCACTTTGACATTTCCTCTGAGTGTTTGACATTAGGGTTGTGCGTAAATAAGTGGCGAAGGATCTTTAGAAGATTAGTCTTATGACTCCGTGGAAACAATAACACGAACCTAATTGATAAGTCTGTGGATAAACAATCCCATCTCTCATTCTCAAACACTTTTTTTTGGCTACTTCTTGAGAACAAGCAAATGTAAAATAAAAATGCATTTTAATAAAAAGCAACTTAAGGCAGTTTTATTGTTGTAGTTGTTTTGGTTTTCGTTTATTTTTATTTTGCTAAACATCCTGGGGTCATGCCTGTAGACCTGGCAGCATGGTCCTGCTATTATAGTGTGTCTTTTTGTAGAAGCTGTCCTTCTTGGGGCCAGGGGCCAGGGTCAAGGCTCAGAGGAAGACTTCATGCTCAGCATGTACAATTGCTTAATTTCAAAATTAGCTACACACATACACACACACCAGAGGAAGGAGGAGAGAAGGAAAAACAAAGAAAGAAATAAGGAAACAAACCAACAAGCAAAAAGCCACACTTCTTGCTCAGGAGATCAGTGATTGAGACAGCTGCTTTTGCTTCCTATAAAACTGTCCAAGGTAAATCACAGATTAGAATGTCCGTCAGATACTAAAATCAGAATCCCATTCTTCAGCTTTCTGACCATAAATTCAGAAGACCATGTCCGCACCTGGCCTAGTAAGGCCTCAGACTTACAGTGTGGTGTTGCAGCGGGGAATGACTACATGAATTAACTGTCAGAGTTAGCAATTTAAAGGCTGACTTAGAGCTGGCTATGGTAATCTTAATACTGAAGAGGGAGGCTGAAGCAAGAGGATTGCCATGAGTTTACAGTCAACCTGGGCTACACAGTGAGTTCCTGGGTAACCTGAACTATAGTATGCAGCCATATTTTTATTTAAAAAAAACACAGAAATGATCTTTTACTAGAAATGATGAAATGACAGAGATGCCTTCATCCCACCCGCTGCTCCTCAGTCACTTCTATGAAGACATTCTTCGGGACTTAGTTCATTGTTCCCAGGAAACAATGCGACTGCACCCAGCAATGGGCTTTGGGAGCAGTAAAGTTGAAACTCCAGCTATTTCGTAAGTGTGGGAGAAAGATCACTGTTAGCGTCGCCCGCGCCTGACCTTAGATAAATGCAGCCTGGCACTGCTGCCCATGCTTGTTGAGTTTACCCTCGTGGATCAATTCAATATGGGGAGACGGGGACGTAAGTGTGCTGGTGTAGTATTTAAGCAAATCTCTGGAGGAGGGAGTGAGTGTGTCAGCTGAGTGGAGACAGTGAAGGAGCAAGCTCGAGGAAGACACCCATTTCTCCAGCAGGCAACCTCATCCATCTAAAAACACGAGGCAGGGAGAGAGAAAGAAACTACCCCAGCTTCCACTCCTTCTTATCTACCCTTGAACCACAGTTTCAGGTCTCCAGATACCTCCTCAAGTGGCCTCTCTACAAATTCCCCAGTCCACCAGCAATTTAATCAGGAAAATGGTGTATTGATCCACAGGCTTTATATAATGTACTCTCCGTGTAATCTAGCCCATTATTAACCAAGACAGAGAAGGCTCCCCACTCCTGATTTGAATATTTTTCTAAATGGAAATGACTTCTCTGTCACATGTGAGCAATCGCTTTAATCACTTTTCTCAAGTGTGTGCCATGCTAAAGTCAGCACGTTTCAGGAGTGTGAGCTGAGAGGTTGCTGTGAAGTACCTCACCACCTCCCACCACTGCCTTTCCTCTCCTTGTCCCTTCTCCCGCAGCATGCAAATTTATTCCAGCCAAGTAAATTCGTCAAGATCAGAATGTTAATTTGCTTAAAAAATGGTTTGTTGATCTGGGAAAATTAATGGCAATGTGAGCGTCTAGGTTCTACCCACCAAAGGCAAAATACCCGAGCCTTGGACAAAGGGTGCCCATGTCACTGGACTTGAGCTACCTGGGATTTGCCCACTCTCTTCTGACTTCCTCTCCTTTGCTTTCCCTCAATCAATCCAAAATGATTTGAGGAAAATCAAATCATTGAAATTGAAAATTTAAAATTTTCTCTAGATAGAATTACTGTTGTATTGGGGACCAAGCGCAGGGTCTCATGGATGCTAAGCAAGTTCCCTCCCTCTGAGCTCTACTCCCAATGCCTTTCTGGGCTTTAAATCATTCTGCTAGTGACCCCCTAGATAGATGGACACACTGAGTTTGGTTCTCAGGAAGAATCTTCTCCCATGCACTGGACAGTAGACAGAAGAGACATCAGTTGAAACCTACGATAGCCCAAGAATAGGCATTTACCAGTCCTGCAGAAGAAACACCACAGGAATGCTAGAGGGGCAGAGAGGGGATTCTAAAAGGATGCATTCACAAACTCAAGCACCACATACAGCAGCCAGGCAGATGACCAGGCGTGAAGGAATCAACATGTATGAGCATTGATGACACACTGTTGTGTTGGGCTTGGTTCCTCAGAAGCAGGACAAAGATGGAGACCTATGCATAGTTATTTATCAAAGGATGGCTTCACGGGGAAAAGGGAAGCTTGGGGCAGAAGGGCAGGAAAAGGATGAATTCTGCCACAGTGCCACCTCAGATAAAGTCTTGGTTACTGGTTTTGGCCTGACCTCATGGAGGACTCTGGGGTGTGCTAAATTACCACAGAGTCACCCAGAACTAAGGCAAAGAGACTGAGCTTCCTTTTAGCCTATCACTCATTGGTATGGTCTGAATGAGTTTCTAGATTTCACTTGTTGGAAATTTAATCCACAACACAGACATTTAAAATGTTTAGCCTTTAAGAGAGCATCAAGTCGTGAGAGTTCTGCTTGTTAATGGGCTCAGGAGTGTCTTTACTTTCAAAGCAGACTCTACATCATGTACTTATTCTGTCCTGCCTCACCCCCTTTACTACATCACCAGAGAGCAAACAAAGCCCTCGCCAGATGCCAGCAACATTCCCTTGGACATACTGCCTTCCCAAACTGTGAGCTAAACAATTCTTCATAAACGGTATCTCCAGTATTTTACTATGGTGACAAACAAGTCATCAACTAAGGATTGTAGAGGGTAAGCAACATTCCCACGCAGCTCCGTGTTTGGGCAAAGGTAGTTCCAGTAGGATGTGGGTGCTAGAGATTGGAAATGAAAATCAGTGGAACACGAGAAGCTCATGAAGGGAAGCATCTGCCCTCTGCGCTGACCTCCTCTGCTGCAGCTACTGCTGCATGGGATCCATTTTCACTTTGTTCATCCCCTCAGCATCTCAGAACAGGCACGAAGCCCTCTTGCACATCCTGGAGCTCCAACAGATAGTCTAACCTAAGAATCCCTCTGTTACATTCTGCTGAGGATCCTGAAACTTTAGATGGCAATCCTGGGAAACTTTGATAGGTCGAGGGTGACCTCCAGTGGTTGGCTTGGATTCAGCGCAATGAGAGCCGTTTTCAAGGGAAAACAGGTGTGGTTGTCATGGAAGCATCCAGAATAGTTACCCACAGAGCCTCCATGTCCCCTCTTGCCATCAATGCATGGTATTCAAATCTGCTTGACACCTAGCATGGATCAGAGGTACCGACTGCCTTTGCTGCAGACCTTAACATAAATTTGACAGGTTTGCAAACCCACACCTTAGGGAAGAGCTGACATTTCTCTTTCAAACCCATCTTGCCTGTTTCCTTTTGATATGGGGCCCTGCAGAGTTTATAATTTGTTTTACTTGGTTTAATTCTTTTTATAGAAAGCAGCAATAACACCCCGTGTTCAGAGCGGAAGCTTGACTGGAAAACAATTCACACAATTGGTATCTTCAAAGGCTCTGTGGGGTGGCTACAAAGGACAGGACTGTGTCCCCTTTCACTTGAGTTGTAAAGTACAGGAGCTGAGATCTGCAGCCAGACTTATGACGGTCTATAAGGTGTTCACAACACTCTGCTGGGGTATGGCTAGTAACAAGCATTCCTTCCTTTTTCGCTTCAGTGAACAACATAGTTCTTAAGCAAGGGCTGTTCTGACTCATCACTGTGGTCTGTCCCTGCCACCAGCATTTGGCAGTTTCCAGGCATGACTGGGAGGAACTACTAACATTGAGTAACTAAGCACAATGAACTACATTTCAAAGAAAAACTGCAAAACTTAGCAAGTCAGGCTTGCTGAGCATCTATGTTTAGAGGTGCTAAAGACAGCACCCTGTGCAAGGGTACCCTGGACCCCTGTGTGAGCAGCACTGAGGTTGAAATAGCCTACTCTAAGAGGTGGATTTTGGAAGAAAGACATAGGTTGGCCAGGCCTAAGCAACAATCTGGGCGGGTGTTAGTTTTGCAAGTCCACTCTGGAATGCCTATCTTTTTTTTTAATGAGTTGGTACCTGAAACATAGGTTTGTGCAAACTTACCGCAACAGATTCATCGGATACACAGTCTGAGATGCAGTCAGAATTGCCACCTGCAATTTATGGCACGTGGAAGAGCAACCACAATCCGCTTTCTCCATTGCTCTCCACGCATTACTCTGGCTGCTTCACCCCTGTTGTGACATCTCCCCCGATGCGCTCCCCACCACATCAGCTCCAGGAGGGCTCCTGGCTTGTGAAGCGCTGACACGTGATGAGGTCAAGAGGGTTCTGTGCATTTCTTCTGGAATCCATTTTCCATCTCCTGCAGGAGATAGCCTAATTGCTTTTCAAACAGCGATCATGTCCTCTTTGCTTTACGGCTTCCTCCTGAAGATGATTACAATATCCCATTATTTTTCAAATAAAAATAGCACTTCCTTTTCCCTCTCCAAGGAGTGCACTGTCGACTTCAATAGCACCAGCTGTCTCTACCCGGCTTGCATCTCTGTTTTCCTTTATATCCCTTGCTTTGCTCTTGTCAACCTGTCTAACCTTTATCTGGAGATCTTCCTAAGCACCCCATTGTATTTAGAGGATCTCTGTATTTGTGGGTACAATTAAAATTTAAACATTGAATACTGGGTTCAATGTTGACACTGTTTATTTTGTGGAGAAAGAAATAATTTAAATATTAGTACAAATTGTGCAGTATACTCTGCAGCCCAGGCTTCAGCTCTGGGAAAAAGAGAAAGGTAGCAACCAACGCTCATATACAAGAAGAGCAAATTCAAAAGAGATACATAGCCGGGCATGCTGGTCTACCTGTAGTCTCATCATTATGGCGTTTGAGTTTGAGACCATCCTGAGCTGCACCTCATGATCCTGTCAGAGACAGAAAGAAGAGGGAGAGGAGGTGAGACCTAATGCCTCATTTGAAATGTGTTGCTGCTTTATTCTATCTTCAAAGCATATAAGATAAAGGCTGGATAAAATCTACCCAATTTATGCTCTAGTCTAGATTGTTCCTGTTCATAGCTTGAATAAAGCTGGCATGATTTTTTAACTTGCTATTGAATTTAAATTTTAATGAATTACAGCCTCATGTCCTCTTGTGACATTGTATTGTTTTCCAGGATGAACTCTGAGCAATAGGGCTGTGAAGTATGGCTATAGGGCATAGCAAGAGTTGGAAGCTGAGTGAGGGTTCTCAAAGTCCTGCGCTTACCAACTTCTCCAATCCTGAGACCTGGGAGGGAAATAAAGAAGACATATATGGGGTGAAACAGTCAAGTGGGTGATAGAATAGCGTACAGACCATTAGACAAGCGTGCTAAAGCCTCCATCTCTCAATCCAGGGTTTCTGACGCGAAAGCTAGAGTGGGGAACTTGGCTCAGACTGGGAAGTCAACATGGATTTTCCGGGTACAAGTTGCCTGAATCGATGTCATTTGATTATGTAGAATAGAATTCAACTAGCCATGAAGATCAATAATTAATCCTCCTGACTTCGTACAAAAAAGTTGAAAGAATAGTGAGGATAGTAGGTGATATGGAAACCTGGTCCAGACCATGGTGTCTGTGCCTAATCACATATCAGGGCATTGAAGTGTACCTTTTTAAAGCAATCTGGAAATGCTAGGGAGTTTACCACCCACCCCAGGAGTAAGTACTTAACGATTGATGGGTGGTGGTGTATACTACAGGGCCATACCAACACTGGAAGGGCCTGCCTTCCTTGTGTGGTTTCCACTGTCTCCCAGATGTCCCTGACCAAGACTGAACACATGGCAGCCTTCTTGTCTAGCCATCCTTGTGACTCTTTTCCTCCCTGCTAGTCTTTCCTGATCTCCTACTGATGTTCTCTACACTCACTCCTTACAGAAAGTTTTTTACACTTTGGTCCTTTTTTCCCCCCACAGTCTACTTATTGGGGAAAAATCCAAAAAACAAAAAACTAAGACTAAGAGCATGATTTTTTTTTCTGCCCCCAACAAGCAGGCCCTCTGTAGGGGTCTGAGCCTGAGAGAAAGCTTAGCACTCCACAGTCCAAGTGGTAACACAACTGTATGTCTTCCAGGCTCTTAGAGAGCCTTGCCTTTGGGTGGCTCAGACTGACCAACCATTCTTGGTATTCTTTGCCATCTGGGAAAAAGATCCTAGAGGACACAGTAGCAAAGAGGTGGAGAGTTCCCCTTAAGTTCCCACTTCATAGTACCCTACCTCTGTCAAACAAGGGGAAAAATTAAAGCAAAAAACTTTCTCTTCCCAAAGGCTCATCTTTCCCCCAGGATACCCCTAGGCTATTACCAGGACAGTAGCTAACACTACAAGCTGCCTATGTTCAACTCCCTTCAAGATCACATCACCACATAAAGACGCGACAGGACTTGTCTCTACCTCATGTTCCTAGCTTCCTGCTATTCCCAGCCTGCCCTCTCTTTCAGACTCATCACACAGGACTTACTATCCAAACAAGACAGTCCTTTAATTCCTCTGCTTCCTGGCAGAAACACGGCTCAGAGCTGTGACAGACTTGTTGAGCAGTCTTTTGGGTGTACTTTATTAAAAGGTGAGATTATGCTTGAAGCAAAGGTTAGGCAAATATTTGCTTAATTCCTTAGAACTCAACAGAAAGAGAACATTTTCTCAAGTCAAGAAGCTGAGAAGAAGGTCTCCAGGTTAAGCAAGGTCTTTACTTAAAGGTCAAGCCCAAATATAATAGGGAAGATAAAACAGACTTGAAATTGGATTTTTTTTTCAAAATAGAGAAACTGGTTCCAAGTGGGTATTTGCTTCTTTCTTCAGCTATTCAAAAACAGAGGCAAGAAGTAAATTCAAAGTTAGCTTAAGGTACAGAGCAAGACCTAGACTCAAGATAAAGCCAAATAACAAAAGTGTTTCGTGTTGGTTTTTGAAGCACTTGATTTTAAGTGCAAATATATAGTTGTAATTGAGGGAGACTTTAAATTGTTCCAGGTGCCACCTCTGGTTTAGTCAGGAAGAGAGTTATGCAGCTACTGGGGGACAGTCTTCCTCATCCAGAGCAAGACTCAACCAAATGCCCGGCTCCTCTGTGATGCCAGCTCCCTCTGAGTAGTTCTGTGCCCACACAGTCACAGCTGGTAAGAGTTTTCACCTGGATCTCATTTCTAGTAGCATGGGTGGAGGACACTAAAGCTGTGATTCTTGATCCTGTTCTGGGTCTAGAAAATGCATTTCACAGATGTGTGTTGTGGCATTCCATCAACGGAAGGGATCACAGAGCCCAGTGAGACGTGGTGGCAGTACCCAGATTTGAAAAGCCTTTCAGTATTCCCAAAGTCCCAAGGGTGAAGGCATCCACCCTTTGAATCAGTTCCAGACAATGCCCACCTATTCTATGACCAAATAAATGAAGACATGGGTATGCCGTTTGCTGTTTCTCAAGCCCTTGGCTATGAACACCAAGTGCCATCACCATTTCTCATTCCCACTTGATTTAATACAACTGTGTCAGGGACTTGTTTGAATTTATTACATGGCATTAAAATAACACAAGGACAGGGATATTTGATGGATTTTTTTTTGAGATTTATGGCAGGTGTTTCTGAGACTTTGGTATTTTCAGTCATAGGAATTTCTAACTGATAAGCTCCTGCATGGTTGGATTGGTAATTGTCATCTATAAGCTGAGTAGTCTCCAGTTGGTTGTAGTATTTCAGGCCATTTTGTAACCATTAGGAAAAAAGGGAAGTGGGTCACTGGTGATGGGCAAACCTTCGTGTTTTAGTATGTCCTTGACTCCAACCCATGCTTTACTCTCTCTGTTTACTGGTCTGCCACAATGTGAGCAAGTAGTACTGCACACTTGTCTTACATACTCTTCTATTGCTGTGAAGATAAACCACGCCCAAGGCAGTTTAAAAAGAAAGCATTTCATTGGAGACTTGCTTGTAGTTTCAGAGGGTGAGTCCATGACCATCATGGTGACAAGCAGGGTAGCAGGCAGCAGACATGGAATTGGAGAGCTTACATCTGATCCATAAGCACACATCAGAGAAAGAGAGAGAGAGAGAGAGAGAGAGAGAGAGAGAGAGAGAGAGAGAGAGAGAGAGAGAGAGGAGGCTGGACTTGGAATGGGCCTTTGAAACTTCAAAGCCCATCCTCAGTGATACACCTCCTCCAACAAGACCACACCTACCAATTCTTCCTAAGCAGTTCACCAACTGGGAAATTATCCAAATATATGAGCCTATGAGGGCTATTCTTGTTCGAACAACCATAAACAGCCTTGTTACCATGGAGCCACATCCTGAGACTCCTTTCTCCATCACATGCACAATATGATAGGCATCTCTATGTTCATTGTCAATGGATGACATCATCTGAAATAAACCCTTCCTTATCTAAGTATCTCTGTCAGGTATTTTGTCACAGCAATGAAAAAGTACTCCTAGCAAAGAAAACTGGTATATGACATATGCATACTACATGGTTGTTAAGTCATTGGCACTGGTTGATGGAAGGAATGTAAAAGAAGTTTAGTGCTGTGGATATTTTTTTTAAAAAAAATGAATTTTTTTTTAAAAAAGTTTAGTGCTTAGAGCTAGAGAAGCCCCAGACTGCTGAAAAGAGGCTTTTATTTTATTATTTTATTTATTATTCTTTCTATTTATTTTACATACCAACCACAATTTCCCCTCCCTCCTCTCCTTCTATTCCCTCTCCTACCTCCATTCTACACTGCCATCCACTCTTCAGAAAAAGTAAGGCCTCTCATGGGAGTCAACAAAGCTTGGCACATTCAATTGAGGCAGGAACAAGCTCCTCCTCCTTGCATCAAGGCTGGATGAGGTATCCCACCATAAGGAATAGATTTTTAAAAAAACCAGTTCAAGAACCAGGAACTGGTCCTGGTCCCACTGCTAGGGTCCCCACAAACAGACCAAGCTGCACAACTATCATTCACATGCAGAGGGGCTAGTTTGATCCCATTCAAGTTCCCCTGATGCTGTTTTAGATCCATGAGATCCCATGAACTTGGGTCAGCTGCCTCTGTGGTTTTCCCCATCATGATCTTGACCCCCCTTGCTCATTTAATCTCTCTCCCCTCTCTTCAACTGTACTCCCAGAGCTCAGCCCAGTGATTGACTGTGGATCTCTGCATCTGCTTCTACCAGACCAGAAAGATAAACATGGAATATATTCACCCACTCATAAGTGGATGTTAAATGTAAAGCAAAGGATAACCAGGCTACAATCTACAGCCCCAGAGAAGCTAGGTAACAAGGAAATAAGACTTTCACAGACATCCTGGTCAGAGTTAAGAAGGCCAGAATGCTTGAAGAAATGAGGAAAGTAAAAATTTCTCATGAGATTTCAGAGGAGAATGGATTCTGTTGGAGTCTGGACTATAGCCCACTGATGTTAAGCGTATCTTGTTGTCTTCTGCCCATTTCCTGAAATGTTGAGTGGGGAATAGCTCAAAATAATACACCAATGGGCTTGCCAGAGGAAATGCATGAGACATCATAGCATACTGGCTACAGCATGCTTACTGCTCTGCCATTATTCTTGCTCACAGGAAAAGGGAGTAGAAAATGGGTCAGAAAGGTGGGAAAACTGAAGTTTGGCAAGGAAGGAAATGTAGGCAAATTTGAAGTTGAGAATGAAGTGGCTGCACGTAGTTGGGTCCTAATGGCTTCCTTGGGGGAGAGGATTAGAAGGCACAGCGTCAAAGACATAAAGACTGGGAGTCAGGAGAAAGGGAAGCAACTGACTCATTTGTTTGGCAATGGGGAGAACATCATATACCCTCCAAGTACCCATGCATTCGGATCCATTGACATCGTGTGATTGCCCCTCATTGGCTAGGCATGATCAGGACCTCTAAGGGGTATGGAAATGATAGGATAAAGGGGTAGGTTGTTAAATCTACTTTAATCCAAATAACAATCATTAATCTTAAACATTTTACATTTGTGTTTTTGATATAAGTTTAAAGTTAATTTTGTTATACTATATGTATATTTATACTCTTGTTTAAGGTATTTTGTTTATGCAGCTCATTTAAAAATGTAATGTATAATTAAGAAATACAGATTAATAGTAATCTGTAATAGTCTAACTTATAGTCATGTTAGATATGTTTTCAAGGTCTTACACTGATATATTTAGATTGATAGGTTGTCTTAAAACACCTCAAAGACCTACAGATGTTTAATATGTTTAATAGCCTTAAACTTTTTATGACAGTGAGACACATCTGATCCTGACATCACCAATCTGCTTCAGAGAAGATGATGGTCATCGAAGAAGTTCCATAGGGAGTTTGTTTTCTTTATGGCAAAACCTAGCCATGGGGACAAAGAAACTACCCTTGCCTCAATTGCTGGTTTGACTAGGACGCAAGGAAGGTGCTGCCCCACTGTTATTGGATAGACTGCAGGGGACATTTAAAGAGAATAAGGATTAACAATACCACCTCATTAATTAATGCATGTGAGCATCCAGAAGGGACCAAATAGCCAAATAGCTTTTTTTTATAGTATGCCAAACTTTTTCAATAATGAAAACTCAAAGACCATGACTTCTGCCCTTAATAAAGCAATTTGTTTGAGGAGGGGGCAAAGAGAGCAAGTCAGGAGGGTATATACATTACCCATTTTGTGTTATTCTTTCCTTGGTGGAAGTAGGTTGATCCATGGCCATGTTTACATCTTTTACCAGGACCCATATTATATTGACACTATGTCAGTCTGAGGAAGAACAAGCATACCCTCACCCATGGGTTAGCAGGGGAGCTGGAGGTTACCATCGGCATCCAGCTCACCAGAGGCAGAGGTGTGTTCCTTGGAAGCGATGCCCAGTGCTTGTAGGCTGGGATGAGCCCCTTGTCTTCAAATCTGAGAAAGTTCATATGGAAAAGGACCTCTGTTAAGATCAGATGAGGATCTCCCCTAGCCTCTGGCCAGATAGTCTCAGTCGACAGCTCCATAAGAGCTCTGTTGGTCCTCTTCATAATGGTTTGTCTCTGTGGATTTTAGGGGATGCAATTGGTATGGGAAATCTTCCAGGATCCCAGAAAATTATTGAATTGTTGAGAGGTATAGGCAGGGCCATTATCAGTCTTAAGTGCCCAAGGTGCCCCCATACCTACCATGGCCTATTTAAGGGCCTTGATAGCATTAATGGCTTTCTCCCCAGAAAGACAAGGACATAAATAAAGGAGGGACAGATATAAATAAGAAGGTTCTGAACCTAATACAAAACTGCACATAATAAGAAAAAATATCAGATATAGTCCAAGACAAAAAAATATAATAATCTACACAAAACTAGAACTACAACCAACAAGAAAAATGTCAAGCAAGAAACACAAACACATACTAATTACCCAGGCTATAGGTAATTAGCAAGTGGTAGTAAGAAACCATTTGTTTGTTCCTGACTGCTCAGCATCAAAATAATCACACAGAAACTGTATTATTTGCAATACTGTTTGACCAATAACTTAAGCATATTTCTGGCTAACTCTTATATTCTAAACTGACCCATCTCCATGAATCTGCATTATCTTCATGAGGCTATGGCTTACCTGGTAAAGTTCTGGCGTCTGTTTCCAGCAGGGCTACATGGCTTCTCTCTGACTCTGCCTTCTTTCTCCTAACATTCAGTTTAGTTTTCCCAGCCTAGCTCTACTTTTTTGCCCATCACAGGTCAAGACAGTTTCTTTATTCATTAACCAATAAAAGCAACACATAGACAGAAGGACTTTCCACGTCAGCAAATAATAGAGATTATTTCAAAAACTGTACTATCCTGAGAAGTCTAAGTCTTATACCTAAAATGTCTTAGCTAACATACGAGAAGATAGTAACTGTGACTATCTAGTCTTCAACTCATCAAAGACCTGAGAAAGAAAATGATATCATATTCTATAGGTCTTTGAAGTCTTTGGGAATTACTTATCTATGTGGAGTACATCTCTGTGTATCTAGAGAACCTAACTAACATAACTATAATTATGACAAACATGGGTGACTATTAATCTGTAATTCTTAATAACCTATATAGTTTAAAGACTAAGGCTTAATTTATAAAAATATATAATATTTTAATGGATGTGCAGCATGAGGACAACGATCTCGAAATTGTAACAATATAAAAAGATATCTTGATCAGACGTTGAAATGTACAGTGCAATAATGACAAAAATATCCTTAAATTGTATCAATATACAAAATATCTTAAGTAGATATAGAAACTTACATACATACAGTATAACTAAAATAATTTTACATTTGTGTGCAAAAACATTGTAAACAGAAATAGGAATATCCACACTATAACAATATAAATTTTGAATTTGTATCAATATATGAATTATCTTAGACAGGAATACAAAAATAATTTTATATATGTATCATTATACAAGAATCTATACCAATGTAAATTATCCGTAACTGATAATTGTTAAAATAGATCACAAGTAGATACACTAATCTACCTTATTATCCCATCCTGTCCATTCCCCCCTTTTCTTTTCCTAAAGAGATTCCCAAGTCTAAGCTTCATTGTTCCACCCCCAACTCAAATAAAACTTATAACCAACTCTTAACAGATGACAATTGTCCATAAACCTGAGAAACAAAATCTGTTAAGAAAGGGCCACCATTTTCTTAATACTACTTCCAGCTGTCTTGGGGGTGACAATATCTCTATGGGATCCTGTAAAATAAAAAAGCGTAAAACAATGTTTAAGGACTAGCTGTAACATTGTAACCAGTCTCTTGAGTAGTGAGTTAGGCTTCTCTGAACTTCATGAAGTTCTGGCCAGAGTGCTGTAAGAAGGTGGACCATCTCAACTACTCAACTTGGAATTGTCTTGAGCAGTTTTTAGTTCTAGTCAATCTTTGAGTAGTGTTATAGGCTCGATGGCATCATTAAGAACCAGGTAGAATTGTTGTTATGGGGCCCATCTTCCTTCTTTAGAGATTGCTGTTAGGAAAATCTATTGTTCACTGTGGAAAACTTAAACATCAAGACAGAAAGTTTAAATTTTTTTGAAAGTTTAAATTTTTATAGATAAATATCCAACAAAAGGTACCAAAGGGACAAAAATTAACCTTGGACAGAAATAGAATTTTGGGGAGATAACAGAATCTTGACAACATAGTCCCCAAATTTCTGGTTTCCTTCTGTTCCACACTGGATGGCTCTTCTGATATGAGACAGAAACTGATTTTTTTCTTTAAGCAAATGCTTGGATTTAGAGAAGGAATGAGCCACATTCTAAATCAAAAGCTAGTTTTGATTTTTAACTGAGTTGGCACTACAACTTTTCTGAGAAGTAAAGAGATATGGATGTTTAGGTAGTGAGATTCTACTCTTCAGACAATATTGGTAGATAGATCAGATTTTTTTCTTTGCTTGTAACTTTTTTTCTGGATAGCTTTTCTTTCTTCTTTAGACATCTAGATGTTCAAGGTCTTTTGTTTTCTTAAAGATGGGTATTTCTATTTTCCTGTAAATACAAAAACAGAACCCTGACCCAACCCTTGTGAGTTTTCCTTACGACTTGTAGGATTGACACGCCAGTGGATGAGCTATCATTTCTCCTCATTAAGAGGTGTCTCTTGTTCAAACTGAATCTTTATTCATTTTGATGGCATCCATAGCTTTTCTTCTCCTGTGGACACAAAAGTGAAACCCCTTCCCCAACATAACACATATCCTGGTTTCCATTATGAGGTCATTACATCTTCAAAGTACTCATACTGATTTAACACAGATGTTTTTCTGTTGTCCAATGTCTCTCCATAGCTGTTATTCCTGTTTCATTAGCATTAAGAAAACTCAAGGTTAATACTGACTTTCAAAAAAAAAATGTGATCAGTTCTATATGCCCCATCTTTAGCTGTTCTGCAACTAATTCCTTTAGGATTGACAACTTGGGTCCAATTACAGGCCACTGTTCTACCCCAACGTCATGATTCAAGAGCCATGTCAATAGGATGGGGGCTAGTAGGCTCAGTCGTGGTGGATTTCTAAGGGACAGTGGCCTTTAGAATTGGATGTGTGACACATGAATAGGATCACAATGTCCCAAACCTGTCTATTCATGGGCCTGAAAGTCATCAAAGAAAACTCTATCATCAGTAATTACGGCAACACTCATACCCTCCAAGCTGTTTCTGCCCCAGAAGTTTCTCAGTGCCATAGAAACGATAAGGCGAATAACTCCCTTGTTGTCTTGAAGGTCTTTCCAATGTTCCAGACAGGTGGTAAGTTTTGAATCTTGTTGGCCTCCTACTCCACTGATTGGGAGGGCCAGGTCTAAATTTTCAAAAGGGGAGGTGGAGCACCTACATTTCTGTTAATATAGTGACATCCATACCCATATCCACCAAGCCTCTGACAACTTGTCCATCAAGAAAGACGGTCAGCATCGTGGAGTGTGGAAAAACGGGCAGTGTTCAGTAGATTTTTGGATTACCAGAGCCTTCCCTTACTGGCAGGGCTGAGGAGCACCCTGCCTGCTGTTTAAAGGGGCAGATGCTCCCACAGATTGTGATCTTCAATCCTTTGCCCAATGAAATTCCTTATTGTAGCTAAGACATTGGGTCCTAGGTTTTTCCCAGAGGCAGTCATGCTGCAGACGGCCAGGTTTGCCATATCCCCCACAGGATCTATCTACTTGGGGGACCTTAGGTGTATGATTGACATGCTATCGATTCACAAGGAGGGCATCCAGGGAAGTGGAGAGGGTGGCAATGGGACCGTTTCTGGGGTCAAGTGCTCTTGTTGCCAGTACCCACTTGTGAATGTCCTCACTGTGGACCAATGTGACTGCATTGTGGGTGGTGGCATTAAGCCCTTCCCAAACCAATTGTCTGATTAATATTTCCCTAGTAGGAGCTGGGTCTACTCTCTGATCCACTGCATCATTGACATGTGTGAGAAAATCAGTAGAAGGAAGTAAGCTGAAGGGTCCCATGGGGTGCATACCGTAAGAGCTTTGAAGGTCAGGTCGGAAACCTTTTGATAGCAGCCTTGATGGCCAATCTGTGCCTGATGGATGGGATGAACAAGTTACTTCGTCCAGTGAGGATATCAAGGGTCACTGGGACATTAATTAAGAAGTTCATTCATGCTTGAACTTCTGTTTGGTCACTGTAAGCCAATTTCTAGTTCCAAAAGTCAGCTGGCTCCAGCACAGCTTTGAACAGAGCAATCAAATGACCAATCAAAGCAAGTCTATAGCTGCATTGCCCATTGAGTGAGGACCTGTTCAAAGTAAGGTGAATCTGAGCCAACTTATCATCTGCCTTCTGGATAAGGGAGTGTTCAACTGTGGGATTGGGAATCCACGGCTGGTTAGTGGCATTTTATCCCAGCTTGACTGGGAAGGCTTCCACCAGCCTTTGAGGCCTGAGATGGGGTGTGAGGAGGGGCTGCAGTCACTGGTGTCGTACTACAGTGCAAGGGAATTTCTGCCGCCAGAGGCAGGCGGCCATTGTGGCACTTCATGCCAAGAGTACCGTGGCAGAGGTACAGCCTCTCGTGGTGGGAGCGGAGCTGACAGGGAGGCAGCACGTGTGGTCTTAACTGTGGCTTTCCTTAGCATCTTCCGAGGGCTTGAGCTGTCTGACTCCTCGTCACCAGATGTCATGGAGAGATCAGACCTGGAAGGGGTAGAGGTAAAGGAGAGGTCGCCCATTTTATAGAGGAAGACAGCACGTAGGCAACAATCAAAGAAAAGACGGCAGTCGGCAGGGGTGAAAAATTGCGTCGAACCTTCATGTCTGATGCTTAGTGGAGGTGCTGGGCAAACCATAAACAGGAACAAAAATGTGTCTTCCTAATTGGCCAGGCAGACAAACATGACTGACAACACGAACGAAGGGAAGGACGGGGGTCCCGATGCTTACCCACTAAAGGGACTGAGAACACACAACATGGAGGGCCCTTCTTGCTGAAATACACTGTCCTGGGGGTACCATCCAGTGCTGCAAGAGAGGAGAGGGAGGCTACTAGAACTTGCTCTGGGCAAAACTCGAAGATTACAGCTGCAATAAAAAAGGAACTCTGACCAGGTGAGCTCAAAACCTATTCTGAAGTCCCTGTCCCGGATGCCAGGCATAGCTGGGTCCTAAGGACTTCCTTGTGGGAGGGGGTGAGAAGGCGAGGTGTCAGTAACACCAACACTGGGAGTCAGGTAAAAGGCAAGCAGCAGACTCGTTTATTTGGCAATGGGGAGAACATTATATACCCTCCAAGCACCCAGGTGTTCCGATCCATTGATATCCTGTGGTCATCTCCTCATTGGCTAGGTGTGATCAGGACCTCTGACAGTGCCAGGCAGACTCTAGGTGTTGGCTTATCTCACCTTCTGGTAGGCCTTAACTTCCTACAGCTGGAGACAATGCAATGTTGACTAATAGATTGGTGAAATTAAAGAGAAGAGAGACTTTGTACTCTGTCCTGAGACAATAAGACAGATGCCTTGACCTTGCCCACTAAAGACTATATGGAAATAAATGGGAAAGGAAATTACTTGAACAGAGAGCATAAACACAAATATTCCCTGTTTGAAAACAAGCCCCAAAAGATGGGTTTCCTCAGGTTTAGATGCCTAAAATATACACGACAGCAGTTATGATGAATGGGGCCAGGTTGTATTCAAACTGGCAGCAGAACTTGGTATTGTTTCTATATGATGATTTGCAGGCATGCAAGTGTGTAGAAGTGTAGGTATCATGGATGCTCACACATAGGTTAAGCCATGCAATGGGCAGCGAAGTCAGATTCTTGGAATGGATGGAGTCATTGAGTGAAGCTGTGAAGCTGAAATCTAAGCTGTACTGGAGAGCCAGGATTTGGAAGATGCCAGAGTGTGGGATGCCTGCTCAGGAAAAAAAGTTTGCTTAGCCACTGAGTGGACCCAGCCCAACCAAGAGGCAGCAGAACTAGAGGTGCAGAAGCTACTCAGGTGCCTTTGAGTACAGGTGATGTCATTGCAGGCCTCATGTGTCCCACACCGAGCTGCAGCATTTAATATTTTCTATTTCAGTTTTGGTTTGGTCTATTTCTCATTGCTATGCTTCCTTTTCTGTGGCTCTAACCTTAAATTCATTTATATTATTTTTGTGTCTTTTCCATTCCAATTTTGCACCCTCTCACTATAGTTATGTCTCAGAGAAGTTAGCAACAACTGACCTGAATTTTTCTCCACTAAACAACTTAGACTATAACTTTTGAATTCATCTCCAGTTAAATATCAAGACATGAGCAGAATGCATGCAAATCCTTTGCTGGATTATAATATGAACAGATTCTAATCCAGTTCCTGGCAGGATCTGTTACTGACTGTTTTTTGTTATTTATTCTTTGTTCCTTTTGGGGGGTCCACCACCCAGCTCCTAAATGAATCACACACAGAGACTTATTATTACTTGTAAATGCCCAGCCTTAGCTTTGCTTGTTTTTTGCCAACTTTTCTTAATGTAAATTATCCTATCTACTTTTCCTTCTGGGCTTTTATCTTTCTTACTTCTGTATATCTTAACTTTCCTTCTTACTTCATGGCTGACTGGGTGGCTGGTTGTCTGGCTCCTGACATCCTCCTCTCCTTGTTCTCTTGCTCCTTCTTCTCCTCTTCCATATTTCTCCTGTTTATCCTCTCTGCCTGCCGGCCCCACCTATTCTTGCTCCTGCTTTGCTATTGACCATTCAGTTCTTTATTAGGACCATTAGGTGTTTTAGACAGTTCAAGAATCACAGCTTCACAGAGTTAAACAGATGCAGCATAAATAGAAGTCATACATCTTAAAATAATATTCTACAAAAGCATCTTTGTTCTCCTTTGAGAACCCAGGAGACCAAATGACATGGTTGTTCTTTGTTATTAGATTTTGGAAATTTGTGACTTTCTTCCTGATTTTAAAGGCACTCCCAGCCAGGAGATTTGAGTTTCAGAAGATATTTTGACTTTTGAACAGCATTGAAAACTACTAAGACTATGAGGAACTTTGAAGTCAGAATGTGTGAAATGGACACATTTTACATTAGGAGGTAGTGGGACTGCGCCAACAGGGGCTAGAAGTGGAATTTTTTGGTTTATATGTAAAATGGAACTCTTGTTATCAATTGGTGTCATTCTTTTGGAAGGTTACTTTTAGGAGGCCTGACATTGCTGAAAGATGCAAGTCCCCGAGGGTATGCTTTCAAAATTATAGCTGGACCTACCTTCAAACCACACTTCATTGCAGTATGTGAAGCAGTGCTGCACACTCTCACTGCTGTGGATCTGAGTACTGTCATGCTTTCTCCCAGCACACAGATTTCATCCCCCTTTCCTGTGATCTGAAATAAAATCTCTCTTCTTTTGAGAGGTTCTGTAAGGTATTTTGTCACACCCACAAGAAAAGTAACTTCTACATTTGCTGTTGCTGGGTCCATGCCAATCTGTGATCCATGCTTAGTAAACATGTGTAACACCTAGGACAAGGTGCTTAAAAGTGAAGGACACTGGATGGATTGCCATAATTAAAGAAAAAAAAACATCTTAATGAGCAGACTCTTGGAAAATTACTCCAAAGTAATCAAGGAAAGATAACGTCGACCTCTTTGTGTTGAAGCACGGCAGGGCAGGGATGAGATCCATAAAGTTTACTAACAGGACGTAAGGGTTATTAAAGAGAAAACTTTGGAAACTGCTGAGTGCTAAAATCTCTAGTGCAAGCTAATCATTTGTTGAAACCCAAGAGGGAGGCATTTTATCTTAGCCTGACCATTAAGCACAAAGCCCAACCTTTCAACACATGATGTATAGCTCTCAGAGCTCTGAAGGCTTCATTAAAAAGTACTAAATAAAGCCCAACACCTCCCATAGCCTGCGTGGGACATGGAGAGTCCTTTCCAAGGTCAGACTTTAGGCAGCAGGAAACTCATAGATTCAAGTAGGTTAAAAGAGAAACACAATCTATGATAAAAGGGGTGAGAAGGATGGAAGGAAAAAGATAAGCAGATAGAATTTCTAATTCTCTTGCCTTGCCCATGCTCTCTGTGACAGTTGCATTATGCAAGGATAGTTCCATCAAACCACATTTCTTTTGAGACAGATTCTCATGAGGTCCAGGCTGGTCTTGAACTTTTTATGCACCTGAGGGTGACATTGAAGTTCTGATATTCCTGCTTCTCTCTACCCAGTTCTGGGATTACAGGTGTGTGCCATTCCACCCAGTCTTATGTAATTATGTGTCTATAGTGAACATGATACTACTATCCAAGGATAAACCAGAGGGCAATAGACCGCTCCCTGGATTTTGTGTGACTATTGATCTTTGGAATTCTTCTTCCAGTCACATATAAAGATCATTTCTTTCTGGCTTCAGGGTTCACGGAGGTCCTCATTGACTGCCAGCTTCATGCACTGTGGTAATTTGAATGTAATTGGACACTGTAATCTTGTAGGGATTGACACTATTATGAGGTGTGGCCTTGTTGGGGTAGATATGGTCTTGTTGGAGGAAGTGTGTCACTGTGGGAGTGGGCTTTTTTGCTCCAACTTCACTCAGTGTGATACACTATCAACTTTCTGTTGCCTGCAGGACTGTAGAACTGTCAGCTATTCCTCCAGCATCATGTCTGCTCGCATGCCACCATGTTCCCTGCCATGATGATAATGAACTAACCTCTGAAATTGTAAGCAAGCCAGCTCAATTAAATGTTTTCCTTATGAGAGCTGTTGTCATCTTGGTGTCTCTTCAC
This sequence comes from Myodes glareolus, assembly GCF_982192425.1. NCBI lineage: Eukaryota > Metazoa > Chordata > Mammalia > Rodentia > Cricetidae > Myodes > Myodes glareolus. Next base: position 35,469,941 of record NC_142035.1, on the reverse strand, counting down.
AGCAATAAAAATCCTAAGACAAGCACCATAATTAACATCTTCAGCAGCAACTATATGAGTAAGGCAGGCCACAAAAGAGTACATCTGCAAGCCTTCCACTCGTCCATCAATGCTTCATGAAACACAGACCAGTCTGTACAGCAACTGCCAACTTGCAAGCTCATTGGCAAAATGTCACTTTAAACTATTAAGTTTAAGAGTGTTTTTCTTAGGCAAAAACAACTAACTCTCCTTTCTCCCTGGCTAAGAGCTTAACCAGAATCTATCAGCTTTTATTAATAAAAGAGAAAGTGGTGAAAAAAAAAAAGAGAGAAGGTACTAGAAGAGATACATTGCCTATCAAATGCATCATTGGTTCAAGTGACGGCATGAAGGCAAAGCTGTGGCTCAGCAAGCCTCTGGAGGGCATGAGGTCTGTTCCTGTAGACAAAATTGGCAAAAATACTAAGTACCATTCTGGCCCCAATGTTTAAATTGTACTGAATTTAAAGTCCATTTTGTCAACTTCCTTGAGAAAAAAAAACATTATAGATAATGATGGAGTATTTAACAGAGACCACCAAATGAATTCATATCTGATTTTTTCTATCTTCCATTGGCAGCAAGTTCCCGCATCTTAGCAGTGCCCTGACTACTCTGAAAGAAGATGTTGCAGAAGCCTGGGATGCTCCATGCCACCCTTCTGCAGCACTCTAAGTCCACATAGTCAAGGAAGACAGGTCTGTGCATCAAGTGTGTAGAGTCCCTCTGTTCTGTCATCTGTGAAGCTATAGGAAACAAGCTATGGCCGATATAATCTAGACAAGCAGAGGCAACTGTCCTGGGGCCAAGGCTTGGTCAATGTCAAGAGAAGATTGGTAGTTGAACAGAAGAAAGTCTCAACCATCTCTATCCTTGGATGGAGTAACAGTGAGCTGTATTCCATAAGGTCCCTCCAAGAGTCCCTATGAAACCAAACCTCATCACATAGTGCAGCAAGCATCCGAGAAGTCCCTTTTCCCTGTTCACCCACTTCAGTATTCTGGGATCACTTTCCAGGCAAAATACTTCTGCCAAAGTCCCTATCTCAGGGTCTGTTATTAGCATATTTCCTAGCTTCCTTTGCAACCAAGTGCTACCACAAACTGCTACTCTGTCTGCCCTTGGCATGCACTGTGAATTGGGATTTCCTTTGTGTTACTTTGAGTCAAGGAACCAGAGAACTAGAAGAGCAGTTAAGACTGCAAACTTCCAGGTTCTAGACTTAGACCCTCGGATTAAGTCTGGCTCCTCACTTAGCAACTGTATAGGACCTTTATCTGGCACAGTCTCCTCTTTGGTAAGGAAAGTATGATGATAATGATGATAATGATTGTAGAAATGACTATGAATTAAAGTGAGAAAATACATGTAAATTGTTAGAAAAATTCATCAACATAAAACAACAAACATGCTATTTTTACATTTTAATAAAGTATTAAGTGCTATTAATACTTTATTAAGCTTGGTAACAAATAAAGGAGAGTTGGAGCCCACTATTTCCCCTAGACACAAAAAGAATAAGTGATCTGAAGACAAAGTCAGGGCTTCTGCCTGGAATCCAATCAGAATGTCTTTCTGGCGATACATGAGAAGACTGAGATGTGTGGTTGATGCAGTGACTTCTGATGATTTGAACCTCATGAAGTTCATGGTGAAATGGGCACATCTGGAGGCCTAAAGTTGCAGAGGAAAAGGAAGACCTACAAGCTTCCTATAGGTCTTACAAAGTCAGTTGAAGGATCAGAAGCCTCTTGCTTGGCTCTTGGATAGTTGTAATGCCTGTGTAATGTGAACAGTGTTATCATACTATAGGCAATTTTCCTTTCTTGACTGTCTGCTCACAAATAATTACTCTGAGGCTTAATATAAATTATAAATGCACATCCAATAGTTCTGCCTTATTACTAACTTGCTCTTACATTTTAAGTTAATCCATATTCCTTATTTATGCTCTGCTACATGGTGGTAACTTTATTAACACGATATATTCATCTTCTGCCCCCTCTGCATCTCACTGAACTCCTCTCACTCTTCCCATCATTCTAAGTTTGGCTGTCCTGCCTAACTTTATCCTGTTCAGCTATTGGCCAGTTAGATTGTTTATTAAATCAATCATAGTAATATGTATTCACACAGTGTACAGAGGGATTATTCCACAGCATTTCCCCATTTTTGTCTAATTAAAAAGGAAGTTTTTAACTTTAACATAGTAGTTTTATCAAGTAAGAATTACAGTTACAATACCCAGTCCATTTGTATTTGACAAAATTAGAGAGAATACTCTATTATCTATCTTATCTTGGTGAGTCTAAAGTTTTATACCTAATTTGCTTTCTATCATAGCTAAGGAAAACTATAAATTTAATTATTTAGTCTTTAACTCCATCAAAGACACCAGAAAGATGAAATGTTACCTAACAACAGGGACATCAGGCTACTGGACTGTCACCCAAAGTTCCTCTGTAAAATTGGGCATCCAACTTTGGTCTATAGGCCTAGAATAGTTGAAAGATTTTGCTGTGAAGCAAAGAAGTTTGAAGGACTGTCCTACTTTGTCTTGGCAAAGTCTGGCAGCCACATTTCTTGCCTCCTACTGGTCCAGTTTGGAAAATAACTGTCACCAAGTGAGTCAAGGGCAGTTTCTTTGCCCACATGGATAACTTTTGCCAGAAAGAAAATAAACTCCATATGGAGCTTCTTCAGTGCCCATCATCTTCTCTGAAGTAGATCGGTGATACCAGGATCAAATGTATCTTGCTGTCATAAAAAACTTTAGGTTAGTAAACATATTCAATGCCACATTCTGTAGGTGTTTGAGACAATCAATCAGTCTAAATATATCTGTGTATGACCTTGAAAACATATCTAACATGACTATAAGTTTGACTATTATAGATGATTTTTAATCTATATTTCTTAATTACACATTACATTTTTAATGAGCTACATAAACAAACTACCTTAAAAAGAGTAGAAATATACATATAGTATAACAAAATTAACTTTAAATTTGTATCAAGAAACTAAAATTCACACCAATATAAAATGTTAAAATTAATAGTTGTTATTTGAATTAAAGTAGAGTCAATAACCTACCCCTTTATCCTATAGTTTCTATATCCCCCCTTTTCTTTTTAGAACAACATCCCTGAATCTAATCTCCTTTGTTCAGCTTTATTCTTGACCATTACTAATAACAACTTGTAGCCAACCCTAAATGATAATGAATATCCAATAACCAATACTTTGAGAATGTGGGTTTAGTTCTCTAAACTACTTCCTATTGCTTAGAGGCTGTGATAATCTTTGGGGGATCCTGAGAAAATTTTGGATTATGGTTAAGTCTTGGTCGAAGTAGTTTATGAGGCTGGACCATTTCAACCAGCAGTACCAGGCACGCTGTGCTGACACTTACCCCTTGGCTCCCTGAGTGTCTAGTCTCATGGTTGAGGTATGTTTACCACCAGCTCTGGAGGCCATGTTTACTGTTCCAAATCTACTAAGTTTCTTGGTCCATGCCACCACCCAGTATCATGCCTTCACTGTTCATAAACACCATTTAAGTGTTTGGCAGCGGGGCCACTTAAAATTACCATCCAATTTGCTGGTAGTACTGAACCAGGAAACCATCTCTTAAGGGAGTCATACCTCTGCTCACTGCTAACAGGACCTGCTGGAGAAAAGACAGTTGCCAGGAAGCTGTGCTTGACTGTTTTTGTGCGTTTAGAATCCTTTTAAAAATCCTTTTAAGGTCTTATTTGGGAATTCCTATTTCATGTTGGCAGTTTTTCTGTCCTGACTGTCTGCTTCCAAATAATCACTCAGAGGTTTAATATAAATTATAAATACTCAGCCAATTGTTCGTGCTTATTACTAGCTAGCTCTTACATTTTAAGTTAACCCTAATTCCTTACTTATGTTCTACATGGTGGTATCTTTATTAGCATGACATGTTCGTCTCCACCTACTTTATCCTGTTCAGCTACTGAAGGTCAGTTTTTTTTTATTAAACCAACCATAATGACACATTTGCACAGTGTCCAGAAGTATTATTCTGCAGTACCACACCTGGAAAGTAACGGTGGTTTCCTGTTTTCTTGCCTGCATTGCTCATACCTTTATATATCCAGTCAGCAAGATATGGAAAACGCTTAACCTCTTCATGTGTAAAATTCATCAGGAATTTTGGTTGAGGATCTTTTAAGCAAGAAATTATCATTGGACAGAACTTTTGCTGTTGGAAATAAGTTGGAAAGCAAAACTTTAAAAATTTACGTGTTTTTATAAACTTGTTTGTGTTGTTCCTACCTATCTGCATGTGTATCATATGCATGAATTGTTTGTGGAGGCCAAAAGAGATAATCTGGTCCCCTAGAACTAGAGTTCTATACTGTTGTAACTGTCTAATGTGGGTCCTGGGAGCAGAACCTGGGTCCTCTTGAAAAAGTAGCAATTGCTCTTAACTGCTGAGATAGCTCTCTAGTCCACAATTTTTTTTTTAAAAAAAGGAGAGGATGAGGGAGGAAGAAAGGAAGAAAGAAAGAGAAGAAAAGGAAAAACTCACATGTGAAAAAAACGGCTCCGTAGTTAAGAGCACACACGTCTCTTCCACAAACCCAGAGTTTGATTCCCAGCATCTGTGTTGTTTGCCTCACAACTAACTGACACTTCAGCCCTAGAGGGATCCAACGCCTTTAGTCACATGCGCATACCTCACTCTCACTACCCACACATACGTATAATAAAAAAATAAAATCTTTAAAAGAAAACACAGATGTTTTACAAATGCTGCAGACAGGATTTTAAGAGACCAATCAGGATTCAGAAACAAAAGCTGATACTTGCTTTGTATTCGTAGTTTGGGCTACTGTAAAAGGAATGGCCGGCCGCTTCCCACCGCCCATCCAGCTAGCTTTACCCAAAATAATTACATGGAAACTGTATTCTTTTAAACACTGCCTGGCCCGTTATCTCCTGCCTCTGATTGGCTAACTTTCACATCTTGACTCAACCCATTTCTAATAATCTGTATGTCACCATGAGATCATGGCTTACCGGGAAAGATTCAACATGTCTGACCTGGCAGCTTCATGGCGGGCGACTCTCTGATTCTGCTTCTTTCTCCCACAATTCAGTTCTGTCTTCCCCACCTACCTATGTTCTGACCTATCAGGCCAGGCAGTTTTCTTTATTAATTAACCAATGAAAGCAACAGATGGATAGAAGACCCTCCTACATCAGGCTACTCAGAAGTGTTTATCACAGATATGTACAGCACACCCGATATCAGCAGAATACACACACATTTTATTGTACACGCAGGATGTTCTCCAAAACAGATTATGTTAGGTCACAATGTAAGTCGGAAGAAACTTGAGAAATGTTAGCAGGGATGTTTGAAGTGGTAACTGCCTATGTTACAGAAGAAAAATCTCAAATCAACATATTTTATTTCAGGCATCTAGAAGAAGAATAACCTAAGCCCCAAGCTGGCAAGAGAAAAAAAATACAGTTCATAACAAAAATATACAAACTAGAAAATAAAAAAAGATAATAGCGAAATCAAGAAAATAACTTTCCTTTGAAAAATTGGCAAGTTCTTAGGTGGACTAAGAGTGTACAAGAGAAGACTCAAATGCATAAAGTCAAAAGTGAGAGAAATGACAACTGATTATGTAAATCAACTCTACACCAATGGACAAGCCAGAAGAACAGATAATGTTTTAGAAACATACGACCTACTAAGGTCAAATACTAAACAACCCAGATACCTTAGAAAGATCCGTGTGATGATCAGTGTTAATTGTTAATATGTCAGGATCTAGAATCTCACGGGAAATTCCATTAGGAAATTGTCTTGATTGCATTAATTGATGCGGGAAGACTCATGCTAAGTGGGCAGGAGCATTCCCTAGCAGGACATCCTGGACTCCAACAGTCAGAGAAGATGAACTAAGCATTAGTTTTCAGTTGCCCATCTATTTCCTGATTGTGAACAGTGGGTGTGTGATTGATCGGCTGCTTCAAGCTTTTACTGCCTTGACACCTCCACCATTAAGGACCATACCTTGAACTGAGCTAAGATAATCCTTGCCTCCCTTAAGTTAATTGTCAGAGTATTTTATCAGAGCAACAGAAAAAGAAACCAAGATAGTATGTATCTTTTGTAGAGGAAAAATTAGCAACAAACAACCTCTCAAGAAGGAAAAGCACATGGTTTCCCTGGAGAAGTCCTCAGACATTTAAAGGTCAGATAGGCCTAGTGTTTCTCAAATCTACATACACATGAATGCATGTGTGTACCCACAAACATACACACACACACACACACACACACACACACACAAATCAAGAGGAATAATACGTCTAAACTGGTTTCATGAGGGCAGCATATACCACCAAAATAAAAACTGCAGGGCATTATTCATATCAGAAAGAAAAAGAGAGCCTAGAAGTCTACCCATGATTATATGGTCAAATAAAAGGGATAGTAAGACAATAATGGCAAAGAAATTGTCTCCAGCAGATGAAATGAGGGTACACTGATATCTGTAAGTGAGCTAATCTGTTATCATGAGCAAAATTCAAATATGTATATTAATTAAATGCTGAAAGTATGAAATTCCTGGAGCTTCTAGCATTGCTCTTGGCAATATGCCTTGGATATGATGCCAACAATCCAGACAGCAAAATAAAAACTAGGCAATTGGGTTGACAGAAGACTGAAGCAAAATGACCAGTCAGCACAGTTAAAAGAAATGTACATATGGTAGAAATATTTGTTAGCCAGGTGGAAGTGGCTCACGCCTTTAATTTCAGCACTTGGGAGACAGACGTAGGTGGATCTCTGTGAATTAGAGACCAGCCTGGTCTATAAGACTAGTTCTGGCTATGGTTGTAACACAGAGAAACCCTGTTTTGAAAAAAACAAAACAAAGAAAATATTTATCAAACCACATATCTAAAATGGGTTTTGTATACAACACATATAGGAAAAGACCCCAAATAACAGGCTTAAAAATGTCCAAAAAATTAATACATTAATAGATATTTCATCGAAGAAGACATGCAAGTAGACAACAGGTGTATAAAATTATCTCACCATCATTAGCCACCCAGCAAGTGAAAAATAAGATTGTTGTGTGATATTTTATTTATCTTCTAACAAATAAAGCATACTTGGAGATTAGAGGGTTAACCATAGAGGTCTGGAGGTCTGTACAGACAAGAGTCAGAAAGTGATAAGGCTGGGCAGAGAGAGGAAGTGATGAGGGGAAGTGATAAGGAGAATGCATAGTCAGAATCTTGGCCCTGTTGGTCTGAGGATTTGGAGAGGCAAGAAGTCTCTGGTGGCTGTTGCTCTGCTTCTTTGATCTTTCAGCTTTTACCTCAATATCTGACTCCAGATTTTTATTGCTAAGACTAATTAGGATTGCACTTTATAAGACTGCAGTGAGATAACATTTCTCACCCATTAGGATGACCATTATCAAATAATAGAAGATAGTAAGAGCTGGCAAGACTGTGGAACTTGAGCATATTGATTGGAGTGTAATATGGTGCAGCTACTGTGGAAAACAGTATGGAAGGCCACATAATGCTAAACCAGAACTGCCTTATGTTTGGCCATACCGTACCTAGATCCCAAAGAACTGTAATCGTAAGAGTCAAGAGGTAGCTGTACTTCATGATCACTGTGGCATTGTTCACAGTAGCCATATCTCAGAAACCTTAACTGTCCAACAGTGAGTGAGGGGTTAAAAACAGGAAGTAGACAGGGAGGTAGGCAGATGCACTGCCTCTCCTGCTCTGTAATGAAAACTATAAAATGCTATAAAATATAGTAAAAATATGAAATATAGTAAAGTGGCAACTTTACTAAAATTATTTCATAATACCAATTAAAGTGTCTCATTCATTTTTTAAAAAAACATGGCTTACAGTAGTTTAAGAGGAACTACTATTCTAAGATAATCCTGGTCTTTATTTTTTATTTATAGTTTCAAAGTACCTAAGACCAAGAAACTTAATTCACATGTTTATATAATAAATAAGTTATACATTCACTTGATCTTTTAACAGAGTTGAAATATGATAAGCTGGAAAGGAAACAAATAACTTTATTTTTGTCTTCATAATTTATTTGAAAATAAGATTTACTGGATAATCTGAACATTCAATGCCCAAACCCAAATAAGTACTATAAATACTAGAAGAATGTTAAATCTCCCTCTAGTAATTGTAGGAAAAATCTTTAGGACAAAAGCTAAAGCTAAATAGAAAATAGAACCAAGGAGATAAGTGGGATGGAATTAGGCTATTCCAAAACAAAACAAAGACTAGTTGAAGTAGCTTTTTAGAGATCTACTAGCTTGTGAGCTAATTATATATATTATATATTCAAAAAGGAGTCTGGACAGAAGTATCCTGCAGGGTTAGCCGATGTTTCTCCCAGAAGACAGTAATGAAAATCTCAGCAGCAGCACAGGATAAACTTCCTACAAGTTTTTGGTCAGGAAGGCCTCAGGGGTGCCCAAGACAACACAGGCTATGGCATTACTTTTGGTTGCCTGCAAAAACTAGAAGGTAAGACCCTACTGCTGAGACACCATTCACTTCAGATACAGGAAACAGAGAGACAAACTTTGACTGTCTGGGAAGCTGTCTCTCTTTAGGCTACCTTACACAGCAGTACCATGGAAGATGCTAGGGCAACAAAGTCATGATCTAGCCTGCCCTGGAACTTCTATGCTATAATACTGACTTTTCTGGCAAGATGTGACTACCAGGGCAATAATGGCGTATTAGTTATGGAGGAAACTAGCTGATTTCTGATTGGATATGAGGCCTACTCCACAGGAATGATCTTCATTGGGAGTAGGAATGGGATCCCTTCTGTTGCTAAATGACCATGTCAAACTGACAATGAAGATAGGCAGCACCTTGCCCTGACACCCATAGATATATTTTTTAAGACAGAGTGATGAAAAGCATATCTCTTTGATTGATGGCCGCGTGCAAGGATACACTGAATAGTTGAGCAGTGTCAATAAGAGCTAGAAAGGCATGGTCTGGATGGCATCATGAATACTGATTTTTCTTATAGGATTGTATTGAAGAGAAATAGATACCTTATTTTAGAGGATAAAGACAAGATACAAAGAATTTTTAAAAATCAATTTTTCAAAAAAACCCTATAAATATTGAAGCCTGTGTTCAATGCCTTTATTTTAAGGCCAAAAATGAATCAAGGTTCACCAGAAGACAACTATCTATCTATCTATCTATCTATCTATCTATCTATCTATCTATCTATCTATCTATCTATAATTTATCTATCTATCTAATTACAATTAAATACTGGCTTATAGGATCAGAGACTGGATAGTTTCACAATGGCCTCAGAAGGATGGATACAAACAAGGAAACATGGAGTATCAAGAATCTGGAATCTTCACAAGAGGTACCAATAATGCAGCCCTGGTCTGAGACTGAGTACCCTGATCACTGGTGAAAGATCACAATCAAAGGCTGAGGAATCTTGGGTCAGATATCTATAAGCAACAGCAGAATCAAACAAATAATTACTGGTCAAAATATATCTACTCAAGAAGTGATGTGTGCTTGCACACACACACACACACACACACACACACACACACACACACACACAAGCTTCCCACATGTTCTATGCTTCTGCTCTATCTGGGCTCCGAGTCTGTTGCCTGGTGCTACCCACACCCAGGTAGATCTTTCCCACTCAGTGCTTGACTCACCACACTAACCCTTTCTGGAAACTTCTTCATGATCACACTTCAATTGTGGTCTATTTTTTTCAAGCCAGTCATGTTGACAATCAATATTAAATGACATAAGAAACAGATGACTGAAAGCCATGCAAAAAATGATGTGTCCCTGTGGAGGAAAAAGGACTAACAGATGGTCTTTGTGACAAAAGAAGCAGACTGACTAATATTTGGTAAAATGTTACTGTAAGATTAGGGCGCAGAAGGGAAGATGCTGAAAGGCAAGGAGCAATCAACAGAGTGAAAAGCTTGTTTGGTGGGCTGGAGACACAGCTCAGAAGTTATGAACACTGATGCTCTTCCAGAGGACCTGGGTTCAGTTCCCAGAACCACTTGGTAGTTCACAACTGTCCATCACTCAAGTTCCAGGGGGTTCTGGCTTCTGAGGGTTGTGTGCAAATGATGCATGGGAATACTTTCGGGCAAAACACCTGAGCACGTAAATTAAAAGTAAATAAATCTTTAGAGAAAATATCTATGGCCCAGTTTAAAGCAAAAAAGAAGGGAAAGCCAATATTGATTTAATCTTCAAGTTCATCTGGAGGAAAAAAGAATCAATAGAAATAGTAAGAAAATACCTTAAGAGAAACAGCAATGAAAAGAATAATATGTTCTTACTGATATGAAAACAAGCTGAACAACTTTCAAATCAAGTTGCTCTCACCAAAAATGTGGCAAACAGATCAATAACAGCAGTGGGTCCTAGAAGGGACCTTCAAAAACTCAAACTGTAACACAGGAACAACTCAAAAGAACTATATAACAGCAGAGAGAGAGAGAGATGTTATTTTTGCCCTGCCTTATATATACAAGCTGTATTCAGCCAACAGGAAAGAAATGGATGAAGAAAAATGATAGTAATTTAACCACAAACAATAAAACTAGGGAGAAATTTAGCCAGGTCTGGGAGGACAATGACTCCCTTTGCTTCAAAGTTGTGGAGGACGTCACAATTCCTCTGGTTGTGCTAGGGGACAGCTACCGAGCAGGCACAGAGAACAGGTCACCTTAGAAATTGCTTTCTAGGCAATTCTGAACTGTGGGGTTGAAATTTTATGGCTTAAAATAGGATTTCTCACACTGGGATCACTGACCAATTGCTTCAGGATCTCTCCAGGTAAAATAAATGGGGCAAAAATTTCTAAAAGATGCTTGTACAACCACTCGAAAGTCTATCTTAGACATATTTGTAGCAGGCTTTCTTGGACCACCAGACACCAAATCATGACGCGGAGACTTCTTATTAATTATGAATGCTTAGCCTTAGCTTAGGCTTGTTTTGATCTAGGTCTTTAAACTTAAATCACCCTATTTTATTACTTTGTGTTTCCCAGGGCTCATTTATCTCTTCTATGTACTGTCCATCCCGTCTTCCTCTTCCCTCCATGTTTGGCTGGCTCAACCCCAGCTGGCTAAACTCCAGCTGACTGACCGGCTCCCCTTTTCTCTCTGCCTGCCAACCCCGCCTGTCCCTCCTCTGCCTAGCTATTAACTGTCCAGCTTCTTATTAGACCAATCAGGTGCCTTAGGCAAACACGGTAAGGCAGCAACACATCTTATACATAATTTAAACAAATGCAACACATCTTTATACAGTTAAACAAATATTCTATTCTGCAGCACATACTGAATCAGCTCTCTTAGATGTGCAACATCAAAATACATTTCACGCTTAAATGTTCTAACCCATGTTTTTAGTGCAAGAGTAACCTTAAGAATCACCGGCTGTGCTGAAGAGTTTTATGTCACCTTATACAAGTTAAAGTCATCTGAGAGGAGGAAATCTAAACTAGCAAAATGACTCCATAAGCTCAGCTGTAAAGTATTTTCTTAATTAGTGATTGATGAGGGAGGGCCCAGTCTATTATAGGTGGGGCCATCCCTGGGCTGGTGGTCCTGGGTTCTAAAGGAAAGCAGGCTGAGCAAGCTATATAAAGCAAGCCAGTAAACAGCTCTCCTCCATGACCTCTGCATCAGCTCCTGCCTCCAGGTTCCTGGCCTGTTTGAGTCCCTGTCCTGACTTTCTTCAATGATGGGCTACAATGTAGAATTGTAAGCCAAATAACCCGTTTCCTCCTTAGTTTGCTTTTGGTCATGGTGTTTCTTCACAGTAACCATAGCTAGGGCACTGGCTCACAAGAAGCACTGTCAAGTAGGCCAGAAGGAGAGGGTTTCTGAGGGATGCTGGAGGATGACTCACGCCTGTCCCTACTGTGCCATGCTAGGCACTCCCAGGAGAGGGTTCCTGATTGCCATCTGGTTTGCTGAGTGTGAACGCAACCCCACTCCCATGATCCCTGACGGCTGTCAGGATTGGCTTAAGGTTAAATGGGTTAACTAGAAATCTTTCACTAGGTTACCTAGGAAGATCATCTGTCTTTTAGAGAAAATGTAGGAGATAATTCGACACGCCTTAGCTCTGGCTTTTGTAACAAACTTCCGCAAGGTGCACCTAGAAGCAGCAGCCATCTATGTCTGGGAGGTCAAAGGTCAGTCTTTTGGGGCTTGTTTGCTGTGGAAGCTTTGGGTGCAGCTTGCGTTCTGTCAGTCAGGCTGCCCTTAGGATGGCTGGATCCTAAGAGGGATGCCAAGGCCCGCCTCCTGTGCACCGTGTGCTCTCTCTGTCCGTACACCAGGGACTGGGGATGAAAGGGCATGCTATAAAAGTGACAACAGAGCGATTTTCTCTAGTGTATGATGTAAGGCGATATGCTAAAATGTGGGAGGGCTACTCAACCCCCTCTCCCCACCCTACAAAAAAAGCATAACTCCTTGGAGAGACAATGCCACAAAATCCCACACTGATGAAAATCCATCCTAAGTCTAAAGAAGACCGATGTACTTGAATGTAACAGAGAAGTGATTGTTCACTGATATGTTTACATATTCACAGTGCACCCATATTCCAGAAAGTTATCTTGTCTAATTTTCAGACATGAAAAAAAATATCCTCAGCTATTTAAAAACCCTGGATTTTCTTCATGTATTTGGATTAAAGCAACTGAAAGGTTGAAGTGATGGCTCAGCAGTTAAGGGTGCTTGTTGCTCTCACAGAGAAGAGGGTTTGGTTCCCAGCACCCTCATGGAGGTTTACAACCATTTATAACTTCCTTCTACATGGTCAGATGCCTATTTCTGTCCTCCGCAGCTACCAGGAATGACTGTAATGCAAGCAAACCTTTCAAACACATGAAAGCAAAGCAATCAAATCAAAAACATCCCCAGCAACAAACTGGGACATATTGAATTGTAAAAGTAGATATGAAAAATCTAGATATACTTTCTCAAGCTTCATAATATACATTTTTACTTATTTTATAATTTGGAGAATAATATTACTACTCTTTAAATTATTTACATTCATTTAGTACTTTGTTATTCTCACATATAGATAATACAAACATTTCCCAAGTTACTACTTACAATACTACTGATATATGTGCTCCATGCAAAATTATTGGAATTCTCAATAATTTTTGAGTGCAGAAACAAAAAGCGGGAGAATTTGAGTTTATAATTTTAAATCCATATCTGACCAGAAGATGGCGCCAAGATCACATAAAACAAACTTGAGGCTTCAGTTTCTGTGGAAATGAGATTTACGGACATCAACTGCCGATGAGATGGGCTTTCCCCAAAGGAGACCCTTCCCTGCCTTTGGTTGCTCTTTATGTGAAAAGGAAATTGCTTTAAGTGGCCTGAAAATTACTCTGAGAGTAGGCAGGGATGCCTCAACAACCATACCCAACCCCATCACTCAGAAGCTAGTATTTCCTTGCTCAAACCCATAGACTATATCTCAGAGCAATGTTTTGCTGCATGGCAGCCATGTTCTACAGTTGAACATGTCTATTCTCTAGCCTCACAGAGAGCTGTAGGATGGATGCCAGAGTTTACTCCTTAGGGAATGTGTTCTGAGAAACCACATTATTCCAAAGACCTTTTCCTACCCTGCTGTAATATCACTGATTACTGTAGGCTGAGCCCTGAGAGTTCTCTTCCTAACCAGCCTGGCAGTCTCTGAAACAGGTGTATTTCTCTTCTGGGTATTAATGACAGTGCAGTTCGACGGAACTTCTCCCTCTTGAGTCTGTCTGTATCTGTGCACTGTGAAAGGCAACACCATCCTCATGCAGAGACCTCCTTCTGGAGCAGAACCACTTCGGTTTCTGACCTTTCTTTTTTTCTGTTTTGCATATAAATCCCTTTTGCTGTATTGACTCAAGCTTGCTGCTTTTCCCTCCAGACTTACATTTCTTTGCTTTCCTGAAGGGAATCCCCGTGCCTCATGCTGATTCAACACCCCAGCCTTGGTCCAAGTGACTCACACTCCTTCCCCACCCACTGGCAGATGGAAAACGCAACATTGTTCCTGCGGAATGTTAGAGGGAAGTGCAACGCCCTAGTGTGGCCCATGCATTGCAAATCTCTCCCGTCCAGTCCCGTGGGTTACAGTCTCTCCCATCCCACCCTCTTTCCAGGCATCCTAGTAAACTCACATGAGCACAGAGTTTTAGGTGGCCGATCTTCAAGATCTGCTCTGGCATCCTCCTGCTCTCAGCTCTGCATGCCTGAGACCCAACCACACCGTTGAATTTTGCCAGAAGTTGACACACCCAAGCACAGATGAGCGATGTGCTGTGATTATGGAGGTTTCCGGATACCCAGAGGTCCACAGCGACGGATTCAGCCATGGAATCATGGCAATACCGTTCCCCCTTGGCCCCTGCTACCTTCCATGTTTCTTGTTATAGTCCCCACTCTCCCTTTGTTTTTGTTGCTTCTTTCTTCAACCCCTCATCGCTTCTTTCTTGAGAAGAAACACTGCTCTGTTATCCGTTCTACAATACAGAACCCCTATGCATAGCGAATGCCAAGTTATTTTCAGTCAAGATGCTATGATTTGTATGGGTGTTGAGTGCATCCAAGTCTCCATCAGTCTTCCCTCTGAGTGTGGAAGCCTTGCCTGACTGTGTGTGTGTGGGGGGGGTGGTCTTCGGCAGGAGATTGTGATCAGATACAGTGATCTTGGTAGCATGGCTGTGATTGAATGCTGGTGGCTTTAAAGGCAAGAAGAAAGACCAGGACATATATATGTATATGTATGTATACACACACACACACACACACACACACACACACACTTAAACTCCCTTTGTCTGGCCCTTGCACCACCCTAAAGACTCCATCACCAAGAAGACCACCGCATTTGCTACCTCTATGACAGAGCTAAATTTAACCTCTTCTCTTTCTAATGTATCCAGTCAGCAGTATTGGGCTATCATGGAAATAACAAAGGGAGGGGGGACACAAGGAAAGAAAAAGAAAAAAAGAAAACAATACGTAAGAAAAACTCTTAGCCTAACAATAGCTACTAGCTCTTTGCCGCTCTTCCTTCTCTTGGTCCCACCTCCATAGGATTTATATGCAGTGCAGGCTGGTCTCCAAATCATTATATAGTCCAGACTGACATTGCGCTAACAGCCATCCAGCCTCTGCCTCAGAATGCTGGGATTATAGGCCATCACCACTCCCCCCAGCAAAAATCAGATTTCCCTCTGTATTTGGAATTGAAGTTTCTCTTCAATTTGATTTCCTGACAATCAGATCCCAAGTCAAGAATTTCCACAGGACTGATGTTTTGGGGGTGATAACAGGGGGCAGAAAGATAATAAAGGTTTTCAGGACTCACCTCACTGCTTCTGAGCGCTGAGGGCAAACAGGCTTATCTTTTTCTACGTGATGTCAGGATTTGTGCCAACTTGATTCAAGCTGTAGTCATTTGAGAGGAGAGAACCTCATTGCAAAAATGCCTTCATAAGGTTGGGCTTCAGCCAGCCTGTGGGACATTTTCTTAATTTGTGATTGATGGGGAGGGTCCAGTCCCTTGTAAGCAGGGCTAGCCCTAGGCTGGCGGTCCTGGGTTCTATAAGAAAGCAGGCTGAGCAAACCACGGAAAGCAAGTCAGTAAGCAGCACCCCTCCATGGACTCTGCATCAGCTCCCACCTCCAGGTTCCCGCCCTGTTTGAGTTCCTGCCTTGACTTCCTTCAGTGATGGGCTATGGTATGGAAGAGTAAACCAAATAGACTCTTTCCCCTTGAACTTGCTTTTGGATTACATCACAGCAACAGAAACCCTAAGACACTCTAGGAGAACATGGCTGAATCCAGCGAGAGATATGTTCTTGACTGTTTAGAAACTGCCCAGCCTTCCCCAAGCTGTGAATTTTTACATTTTTCTCAGCATGTGTGTGGGAGGGGTCTAGTTCCTCCAAGGTATGGACGTTGAGAAATGCAAAGTGTTGCTGAGAAAAATGGAGGCGCTAAGTCAAAGAAGACAGGTCCTATATTGTGAATCAGAGGATCAATAATGTTAATTTGATTATTCTCCCCCAAACTGGTGTACAGTCAAAACCCCATTTTTTTTTTAAATAAAATAAGTTACTAAGCTGATTTTAGATCCTGTGTGGGTATGTGGGGTGCCAGTATGGTTCAGTGGGTAAACGTGTCTTCTGTCTATCCAATCGACCTTAGACTCCTCCTGCAGGCTGTCTTCTGAATTCCATATGGGTGCACATGTGTGTGGACACCCCCCCCCCCCCAGCCGACTAATTGATGTAATTTTAAAGTATGTAAAATTATATGGGAATGCAAAGCCCTTAGGACAGTGAAAGCAATTTGGAAAGAACAAATAAACTTGAGAGATAATACCCCCGATACCAAGAGAAGTCTGATAATCAACTTGAACCCCTGTAGCTGGGGACTGAACCTAGGGCTGTGTGCATACTAGGCAAGGGCTGGGCTGGGCTACATTCTGTCTGCCGATCACTATGTGCCGCCCAGCACAAAACACCAATTAACTCCATCTGCGCACGTGTGGTCTGACTGCAGTAGGTTTAACCGCTCCCCAGGTGGTTCTTCTCTGCAGCCCAAATTGGAAACAGTTGGATTTTTAATAAACACATTTCAATGAACCTCTAGGGGGCGCCCCAGGCTGGTCACTGACTGAAGAATTACATTTGCATATAAATAGACCGTCATGCAGACATTCTGAAACCATTCAGCCTCCACACACACTCACAAAATCAGATCCCCTGGGTGAAGACAGGAGAGAATAAAGAATTTAAGAGGGATGGACTTGATAGTCTGTGGTATTTTTTCCTTGCAGAAACATCCAGTATTTGGTGTATGTGTGGATTGGAAACATTGGCGGTTTCTAATTCTGTACTAATACGCCCTTTCGGGGGATGTATACATCATTTAAAAAGTGGAAACCAACCTGGGTGGTTCCCAGAACCTCAAACTTGCCTGGAACCTTGTATATTCTCCCGAGGGAGCTCTTCCATGTCCTGCACACTCTCTTTGCTTTAATCATGATATTTTACCACTTTTCCAAACTTGACACCTCACTGACTCCATCTTTGAGCTCCCCAGGCAGGGAAAGCAGGTCCTCCTCTCCCCAGTCTGAAAGGAACCTCGCATCCGGAACCCTGCAGCATTAGTCCCCGCTGCTCTGGGATGGAATGTGGTACACCTCACCCGAGGTCATCATTGACCTCCTGTACTTCGAATTGTTTCACAGCCAGACTGGTTGATGTACTTTCGTGTCCAAGGGCCCCGCTAGCATGTGAAGGATGGCTTCAGAATTGCTACATTAGATGAACTTGAGGTGAGTTTGGGAAAAGGTTCATGGTTTACCATGTTCTTACAGTTGCTCAGCATCCTGTCTGGTGCAGAGCAGCCAGGGGACACAATTGCTGATGGCGGTGAATGCATCTGTGTTCAATAAGCATTTCCACACGAGTAGATTATCTGTGAGCTTTTCCTTCTGAGTTGACTCTTGTCTCGACTTCTCCACCTCCTCCTACTCTCATGTCCTTTCTCTGATTCTTTTTCCTCTCTGTTTCCATTCCTCTTCATCCTTCTTCTCCTCCTCTTCCTCCCTTCTGCCCCCAACCACTATGTTGCCTAGACTGACTTTGAACTCAAGATTCTCGGCCTCTGTCTTCAAGTTGCAGCCACATCACAGCCCCTCCCCCACTCTAATTCTTTTAAATTTAAAGAGACAGCCTGGCTCTTTCATGCTCTTCCTTTCTTCTTTCCTTCCCCTTCCTCCCCTCCCTTCTTCCTTTCCCTTCTTTTCTCTCCCTTCCATTTCCTCTCCTCTCTCTTTCTTATAACATGCTTATTAGTCTATGAAATGACAAGACTGAAGTAGTGTCCAGTATGTGTAAGATTTGGCAAGCACTCAGAAGTGACCAGCGCATACTGGATCTTATTTATTGGTCACAAAGTCATAGGTACAGCTACTACTGATTTATTAACCTATAGTCATAACTGAACAAGATGTTTCCTTCAGTAGTTTAGTGAAGATAAAAAAGTAATTTACTTCCATATTCACTTATGAATCCTTCTTGTGAGTGTATATGAGCATGTACATGTATATGTGTATGCACAAACGTGTGTGTGTGTGTGTGTACTTCTTGGGGAGACAGAAGTCTATGTCAGAAATCTTTCTTAATCTCTTTACCTTATTTCTTGAGGCAGGCTATCTCATTGAATCTGGGGCTTGCTGATTCAGCCAAACTGTTCACGCATCAGAGACGATGCTGTCGCTACCTCTCCAGTGCTAGAATTGCAGGTATGCTCTGCAATGCCCAGCGTTTATGCAATGGCAGGCATTGAATCCACGCTCCCTTGTTTGTGTGGCAAGCACTTTACTAGTTACCATTTCCTCAACCTGCTGATTCTTCTTGGTTCTGTCCAGATGTCTCAGTGGCAGTGAAAGAACAAGGTACTTTTCTCTAAAAAAGGACAGTAGCTTTTCCCCCTGAGAATCTATATATACAATATATTTTAATCATATTTACCCCCACTCATCTCTCTGACTCCCCTCAGAGGCACCCCATACATTCCAACCTTTTTCTAGCTTTATGTCCTCTTAGTTTTTTGTTTTTTGTTTTTTTTTTAAAATAACCCACTGAGTCCAGTTTATGTTGCCCAAATCTTCACGGGTGTGGGGGCTATCTACTGGAGTGTGGTCAACCCACGAAGGACCACACCCTTAACAAAAACTAATGCTCCCTCCTTAGAAACCACCAACTGTCATCAGCCTCTCAGTTCCAGGTCGTGAGTCCCTCTCCTCTCCATGCTGGAACCTTAACTTGTGCGGGTCTTGTAGAGGCAGCCTCAGCAGTTGCAAGTTCATGAGTGCAATGGTCCTAAAGATTTATGCTTATCTTTTAGATTATGTGTTCGCATATGTGTCCATGTTCAGGGACATGTAGATACTTGTGAAGGCCAGAGGCCGCAGATCTTCCAGGAGCAGGAGTTACAGATGATTATAAACTGCCTAGCGTGGGTGCTAGGAACAGAACTTGGATCCTCTGCACGAGCAGCAAGGGCTCCTAAGCACTAAGCTCTCGCTTCGGCCCGATGACTTTTCTTTAATTACTCCAATGAGCTCCTTCCCTCCTTGTTTTCCTGCTACTTCCTTAATATTACAAATATTTTTGAATATCCTACAGGGTTTTATATTTTCTGTTTTTTATGGGAGAGCCTGATATTACTCTTGTTAGTTCTCCACCTCCAAAGTTCATCAGAGTCCCTTGGAGGGCTAGTTCAAACCTAGACCACAGGGCTTCACCGCCATAGCTTCTGAGTCAGGTGAGGCCAAAAGCTGCATTTCTAGCAAGCTCTCAGGTACATATGTCTTGGATGGAAATGTGACCAAGCTAAGTTGTGGGGAGATCCTAGCATGTGATCGTGTGTCAAGGAGGCTGTGGCACTCCAGGTCTGATGAGGAACGGTAGAGCTTTGTCCACATCCCTTGATTTTTCTCAGAGTACGGCAGGAGTAGGACTGCTCCTTACCCAAATTGGGTCTAGGTTCACTCAACTCCATAGAAACAAAGGCCGGTTTAGAGTCAGTTAAGTTTCTGCCTCTCGGCCAGAAAACTGGCTCCTCAGAAATCTTGAGACTGACAGTCTGCCAACTGATCAGCCTGGAAAGCATCTGCCTCTCCTCAGCTTTGGAATTTGAATTGATGTGTTGTTAAGGTCTGCCTGCTCTTAATCTAGTGCACACATGCAAATTAGGTAATTCCCTTGCGCTGCTGTCCTCCCTCACCCACCCCATACCCGGTTTGACTGGAGCTATATAAGCTAGACCATCATTTCAATAAACAAGCTGTCCTCTGACACAGTTTCCAGGGTCATTTCAGCCCATTGTGCTCACCTCTGCCCCAGACCGTTTTCCAGGTTCCTCTACATCCTGACCAGTGGTCACAATGTCCTGTCCAGGGCAGAGGGATCTCATAGGAGACTGCCAGTCCAGAACCTGGAAACAACAAGCTGGCAGATGACCTACCCCATGACCCTGGTTCCACCTAGGCTTGTCAGTAGGCAAATCTCAGAGTGTTGACATATGCCAACTTGCAGGAGCTGTCATCTGTATGCCTGAAACCTGTGCCATGCCATCTCTCCCCTCTTTCGCTCTTGCCTCTGTTATGGTTTTCGGCTCTTTAAGAGACAAGCCACGCCCACTCCTGGCGACCCCTGCCCTCCTCCTGCCATCTTGAATTCTCACTGTCCTTTCTTAGTGCAGGTGTGTCTCTCTTGGGCCCTTTTCTGTCTCTTTCCTCCTCTTCTTCTCTTCTCCTTCTTCCCCCACACTCTCTCTCTCCTTTAATTAATAAATATCCAATTCTATCCTGTACAATGTGTCTGCCCATGTGCCTTCCTTCTACCCGCCGCCTGCTCACAGCCCTTATGGCGGGACCAACCTGCCCAGCAGCTCAACTCTCTGGGACCAACAATCGCTCCGGGGATCTTGCAGGGACCAGCAGTCGTCTCTGTCTGGGACTGGCTGCTCCCAGAGCCCACTGCCTCCCTACTACCGTCGGGGACCCGCCAGCATTTTTTAAAAAATCATAAAAGCCTCCTTCTCTCCCCTTGTTGGAATCCCCCTCTAAATGAGGCTACCTCTTCCCAAACACTTTCTTCAGAGGTTCCCACTTTGGGAAAACAAGCTTAATACACATTCTATTCTTAGTCTGTCGCTTATTGTCTAAGGTACCGCAGGCATGATTTGACTCTCTAGAGCCCATTTCCACGTGGGTATCAAAGCAACAAAAGCGATTGTCTCCTGGGGTCATTAATAAAGATGGACCCCAAGCTGGTGCCTGCAATGCAGTATGGGTACCCAGGAGCTCATTCCTCAGTACTGCTTTCCGCTACTATAACAAACACATAACATGATCAGCTTATGAAGAGAAAAGGGTTTACTTTGGTGCAATTTTAGAGCTATCAGTACATCACCATTTGTCTCTGTTGGGCAAGGCAGCATGTCATGATAAGTATGCACGGCAGAGCAACTGTAGTGGTTTGGAAGAAAATGGCCCCCATAGACCCACAAGGAGTGGCACTATTAAGAGGTGTGGCCTTGTTGGAGTAGGTACGGGTTTGTGTGTCACTGGGAGTGGACTTTGAGAACTCAGATGCTGGAGCCAGGCCCAGCATCTCACTCTTTTCCTGCTGCCTGCTGATCCAGATGTAGAACGCTTAGCTGCCTTTCTAGCACCATGCCTTCCTATGTGCCACCGTGCTTCCTGCCATGGTGACACTGAACTAAACCTCTGAGTTGTACGTCAGTCCCCAGTGAAATGCTTTCCTTTATAAGAGTTGTGGTTACTGAGCCTCTTCACAGTAGTGAAAACCCTAACTAATACAGCAACTCATAGACGGGGGAAAGGAATGAGAACCCTATAGCTCCTAAAAGAGTGCACTGTCGATGATACAAGCCCTCCCACTGAGCCCCACGTCTTAGCTGTTCCACCAAGACGGGGACCGCACCTTCAGCATGTATACTCTTAGGCAACATTGCAGATCTATGCTGTAACCGTTCTGCTTCCTCCCAGGCTGGTGACTTTCTTTCAAGAAGTAGGAAGACCTCAGAGGAAAGGATAATATGCTAGAGCTCCAACACATATAGGTGATGTTTTCTGAAACTGCGGTGGGACAGATGTCAGTGTCATCTCTGCCTCCACTCCCAGAATTCAATTTTCTCTCAGAGAGCAGGAAGAGCAGAAAGCAGGTGGCCAGGGAAGACTGCTTCTTTTCTAGGCTTTAACAAAGTTCTTCTGAAATAGCATATTATATTTTGTGCTGCCATTGACTTTGGTTAGAGAGGCCCACTTCATTGATTATCTGACAGCATTCCCGTGCTCCCCCTGCATCTCATTTCAGGGAAAAGATTTGTTTCTTCTCTTCTCTTTTCTTTTTTTGATAATTTCACAGAAGAAACATCTGTGAGATGCCAGATGTTCCTCATGAGAACACAAATTATTGATGAGTCTCAACTTGTTGATGAGAGAGAAAGACAAAAATTTAATTAATTTTAGAATTCTGTGCTCAGCCTACCTCCCTGTCTTTTCAGCCAATAACACAATGCCGAAACAGACTGTAAGCAAGAGACAAGAGATGTTGATGGGAGGGCAAATTGTCCCGCGCTACCGTCTTGCCAGCAAGAACCACGCGGTACACATAGGATTCTTCTGCAGTAAAGCTTTAATGCCCCTTGGGAGAGCGGGCATCAGCCAACATGGCGGAGACCCAGATAAGATGGAACCCATCCCTTATATAGGAAACAGACCCTGCTTTGGACGTGTCACTCTTGGATAGGTCCATTGTTCCCAGTCCCAGGTGATGCCTCGGGAGTAGGCAGGGATGCAGCGGTAGAGTTACCAAGCACGTGCGCTGGGATTAAAGGCGTGTGCTACATCACCTTGAACTCACAGAGATCTGCTTGTCTCTGCCTCCCAGGCATCAGGGCTAAAGGCGTGTGCCGCCACACCTTGGGGTCACAGAGGTCAATCTCTACCTTTGTTCCTAGAAGCAATGGAGAATGTGGTCCGGCCCTCCACATATCCCCCTTTTTTTACTTCTTTGCAGAAAGGCAACTCCCTAGGAAGGTAAAGATAGAGGTCGCACTTCCCAAAATGAAAACATTACGATGGGCTTGCACGGAATCTGTCCCTAGGCTCATGACACCTGGAACCTATCCAGCCTGCCCTCTGCCAATTTTCTGGGAAAGGGAATATACGGCAGGAAACCCTTAAGCAAAGCGACTTATCTCTCAGAGAGGGCCATTCTCTGTGCGATGCTCTTCAGCTCGACAACCTTCAGGGCTAGCTAAGCCAAGCACTCCACCCTGTGCAATGGACCACAGTCCTAGGGGTGCAGGAGCTGGTTGGCTTAAACCTTACTGTTTTAACATAAATAACCACACATCAGTAGAGGCCCCCTGTTCCAGGGCAGCCAGCGCTTGTGCAATAACCACTTTGTCCCTACGATTTTGGGATTTGAGTCAGCAGACCATCCAGAGGAGAAACACTAATCCATAGCATAGGACTGTTCCAAAACATTTCCACCCCCACCCATTCTTTGAAGTAGGGGAAGAAAGACACGACCCAGGACTGTAATCCTATGGCCAAGCTTATAAATCATCTCTAGGACGGTAGGGGGAGGGGGCCCAGAGTCATATTGGTTGTAAAAAGTCAAGGAAGCACCGCCATCCTATGGCTGACTGGTAACAGCTTCGGGAAAGCTGAGAGTGTCCTCCATCGGTGCTCTGTCATCCATCTGCAAAATGGCAGGAGGAACAGCAGCCAGGTCCTCAGGCGAATCCGTGTGTTGTGGATCACTCTTCACTGTTCGGGTCAATCGCTCTGGCAGCCAGAATGGGCTTTCTTGATCCTGTGGGAAGACACAAACAGCTCCCCTGGATCTCAATAAGATGGGATCCGGGCCTTTCCATTCATTAGAAAGCACATCTTTCCACTTAACCAAATCTTTGGGCCGCTGCGGATCCGAACAATGTCGTGTTGTAGCATTTTGGCCATTATCATCCAAATTTTAAAAATTTATAATGAACAGAGCCATGGCGATGGCCATTCTTGGCATCGGGGGCAGTTCCTTTATTATTCCCCCCTTTTTGTTTAAATAGATATTTATCCAATTTTTAATTTAAATAACCATGGCATTTTGTAACCTATCTTGAAGATACCCATAGTGTTTAGCAGAAATAACTGACAGGATAAGGGAAACTGATAGCAAGCAATAACTGACAAAACAAGGGGAAATCTAGCAGCATAGCAATGGCACAGCAACAACAACATTGCAATGTACAACAACAACATAGCAATAACTGACAGACCAAGGGCAGGAGCTGGACCATCCCTCAGGAATCTGTCAGCTCCGCAGCAATCAGGTCAGACAGCTCCATAGCAGAGGCTTTGTCCTCAGGCCTCTGGACAGATGAATCCACAGCATGAATAGTAGCATTTCTAGAAAAAAAACATAAACAAACTCTTCTCCCAAAATAACATTTAAGAGTATTAAAAAACTCAGTGTAAAAATTTAGCACAGTCAGTACTGGAAGTAGGCTGGTCTTGAACTTAGAGACCTATAGGTCTCTGTTTTAAAGAGCAATCTTGTTTGTCTGTGTCATTATAGTAGGCCTTAGAATTAAACCATTTTAAATCTGGCACAGATGAGATTATTGTTTCAAAAATATGAGAAAACCGTTTTCCTGTTTCCAGCCTGGAGTCCTAAGATGACGTGGCCATTGGGGAACCCATATGGGGATCTCTGTTTTTTACGGTATGGGCCGTGTTGCCCCAGTGGCGCCTAGGAAAAACCCAGGCCCTGTTTGTTGATATTAGATTTAAGATTTATTGGCTCCCGTATTCCTTGCCGGTATGGTGGCCTTGGGTTCCAGAGCCCAATCCAAGGGCTGTGTGCGGCCCTGGGCCTGCTCGCTGCGCAGCTCCCTGTGTCCCAAGCCAAGAAGTGGCGGCTCCACCCCCAGGCGCCCCTGCCTTCCCCGCGGGGCTAGCCTCGTTCTCTGAGGTCTGAGGCTGTGTTGGTGGCGGAGTGTGGCGGGAGCCGACACCCAGACCAAGGCTGCATAGGCCGGCAATAACTCAAGGTCCGCGCCAGAGCCTGCGGCTCAAGGGGCCAATGGGAGAGGTGGCGACCAGGGCCGCTTTCCTACTAGCAAACTCTCAACACCTGTGCCACAGCAAAAGCGGCTGTAAACTCTCACAGATCCAGCCAACGACCCAATCACCCCCAAATCCAAGGGCCCTTTGCATCCACCTTCCTGCGGATCCTGAAACACCAGACAAGCCAAGCGTATACACAGCAATCTTTTAGGAGGACTTGAGTTCTTAAAATGCTAAGCAGTTCTTAAAAACTTAAGTCGCACTATGTAGATGTAATACGGTACTGCCTGTTTACTGCATTTAAACCTTAATTGCGCTTTTATTATGATAAATACGACCAGCCCTGCCTGAAGTCAGCATCGTTTAGCATAGCCAAAAGAAACCAGAGCCATTTTACCCTCAGAGACCAGCACAGTTTTAGGTACATTGCAAGCCTTCTGACCTGGCAGCTTGTGGCACCGTTCTCATTCTCGGTACTGCTGTGATACCCTCCAGGCCAGGCACCAACTGAGCCTGCGCAATATGCCTCCCACCATAGCCACAGAGCAAAGCTCCGCTCCAGCCGCCCTCCAGCCCCAGCTGCACCCACTCCGAGCACAAACCGGTGCACGGAGCAAAGCTGAACTCAGAGAAGCAGGCTTGAAAGGACCTCATTTAAACTTTTAGGGAATTTGGGCGTCGTTTAGTCTCTCTGGCTGCTTCCTGCTGTTATTGGGCCGTTGCATTCTTAGAGGTATACACTACAACATTTCAGGAGGTCTCGGTGATTCAAACCATGTGGATCTCAAGCACGTACTTAGGCTCCCATCCTCCGTGGAGGCGAAAACAGAACCTCTCCTCCACAACATCATACTCTCAAGCCCATGCCTTAAATCTAAACTACCTTTTTTAGCAGCTCCCAAATTCAAATATCCCTCTCCTGTCCAGTACACAAAAAACAACACGAACAACACAACACAAAGCCTTCGACCCTGCAAATCAGCCTTCTCCCCCATCTCCACTCTCCCAAAATCACCGGGAGGTCCTTTTTAACTTATTTTCTTTTCTGTCTCCCCCATTCTTTACCGGAGGGTCCTTTTTAACTTTCTGTCTCCCCCATTCTTTACCGGAGGGTCCTTTTTAACTTATCTGGGTGCGCGCACAACCTCCCACTGCTGCTCAGTTTCTGATATGCTCTCTGGACTTTAGAACGTACCTCTCTGAGCACGCATGCCTACAGTTCTGAATCCTCCTTGTGTCCAAGGGGTCTCCGGTGGTGTAAAGTTCTTCTTTTTTCCCGGGTTTCAGCACCAGATGTCCCGCGCTACCGTCTTGCCAGCAAGAACCACGCGGTACACATAGGATTCTTCTGCAGTAAAGCTTTAATGCCCCTTGGGAGAGCGGGCATCAGCCAACATGGCGGAGACCCAGATAAGATGGAACCCATCCCTTATATAGGAAACAGACCCTGCTTTGGACGTGTCACTCTTGGATAGGTCCATTGTTCCCAGTCCCAGGTGATGCCTCGGGAGTAGGCAGGGACGCAGCGGTAGAGTTACCAAGCACGTGCGCTGGGATTAAAGGCGTGTGCTACATCACCTTGAACTCACAGAGATCTGCTTGTCTCTGCCTCCCAGGCATCAGGGCTAAAGGCGTGTGCCGCCACACCTTGGGGTCACAGAGGTCAATCTCTACCTTTGTTCCTAGAAGCAATGGAGAATGTGGTCCGGCCCTCCACAGCAAATAGCAAGGGGCTGCCCCTTTGCTTTCCATTCATGGTGGGTACAGTTTAAATGGGCTGTCACTCTGAAAGAATCTCTGAGCACAGCCACTGTAGGCAAGTCCATCTGGAAAGCAGGACAGAGAGCCAGAGAAAAATGTGAAGAAAATACCAAACAGCAGAGAAACCCAAACAAGTGCAAATTTAGAGTCTGAAATCACTGACTTGGCAATTTGCCATGATCTAAAGAATCTTTTGCTTATATTTTCTAATTTGAAGATGAGAATCCTTCTGAGAAAACTGAAGTCTGAGGTTGTGGGCTCTGAGCGGGCTTTGTCTGGCGTTCCATCCCTCCACCGCGTCAGCGGAGCGTGGCTGTAGAGTGCAGTGCGGTTCATCTTCCTGGTTCCTGGCAGCGCAGTGGAGATGACGACGGATCAGGGAGATCATTTAAAATGGATAAATAGAATTTGAGATGCAGATGATTAAAAGCTTGGGAACTGTGGTGAATTAATTCTCCCTCTGATTGATCATGCCAATGTTTCCTTTGTGTTAGTGACTAAGGCTACTTGGGGCCAACAGCCCTATCTGATGCATCATTATTTTTGCACAATTCTCCAGAGGCAGTGGAAATTCTTATGCAGGTAGTTAATGCTCACATTACACTAGAGAGTGTCTTGGTATACACTGTATATACACATATGTATAAGACATTTCTAAGCTTTTGACCATTATGAACAGTTTTTACTATGAAAAGTCTCTTTAGAAGTCTTTTTTTGTATTTCCATTTTTATTGTTTGACAGTTTCATGCATTTATATAATGGATTTTAGTCATTTCCACCCTGATTCCCCTCCTGAATATCCCACTCTCTCTCCCATTAGCATTCTTCATTTCAATGAGTCCCCTTGTGACTCTGATGCTTTCTTTCTGTGTGTGGCCCACTGAGTTTGATTAGAGTTACTGTGTGCGCATGGGTGGGAAGTTGTTCAGTGAGACAAGAGCAACATGTCAATGTCACTAACACTGAAGTAAGTGACACCTCTTCCCCTCAAAGCATGAATTGCTTTTAAGTCCATACGGCGTACTAGGTAAGAGGGCTTCTGGTGTAATAATGGTGAGAATGTTATGGGAGTCACTAACCACTTTCAGATTGGATTTGAGGCTCTAATCACAGGAGGGAATTTATGCCTTGTTCGGTAAATATCAACAAGAGTCCTTGGCTGGGGCGATCACATGAACTTGGATGGGGGATGCTTATTATGATTGTTGTGCTAAACCATCATGGCTTCAAACTGCCTTCTAGAGATTCATATTTATTCCTGTAAATTAGCGCTGCATCCAGCCTTCATTGGAGATGCTTCTTACTGCAGCAGGTGGTAGTTAAAAGAAAAATTCTAAGACTTAGTACTCTACTAAGGACTAGTAGAGTACTCGAACACTCTGACACTCCCTCAGCCCCAATGGGGACAGCTATGACACCTCCTCCAAGGCTCAGGCAGCATCTCAGAAGAGGGGCAGGAAGGATGGAAGAACCGAGGATGAGGAGATATGCAGCAAGTGATGTCTTCTGGATATTATATAGCCCTTGCATTTGTGAACTTATTGCAACTAGTTAAATGCACAAGGCTTGTACAAGGTTGGGGCCATCAGCGCTATGCAAGTTCATATAAGTGTATTTCTGAGTTAACCTTCATTTCATTGAGATAGGAATTTTTAATCTCTCCAGTCTAGAATAAAACTACCACAATTTAAAGCCAAATTTGAAGCAAGCTTTAATTAAATACTGACCAGGTAGATGGGCTCTGACCAGGTCCATCTCTTAGTTTCCAGAAAATGGTTCTGTCTCATGGTTTTCTGTAGTTTAAGTATTTCCCATCAGGTCCAAACAGGGGTAAGTATACATCCTGATATTTTCTGCTTACATCCTATCAGGGGCAAGCGTATTTTCTGCTCCTGAACCTCCCGCCCACATGTGATTAAGCACATCTGGTGCAGCTGGGTCAAACAAACTTATTTAGGGGAGAGAAAACCTGTGGCCCATTGTCTTTCATAAACAACTACCTCTGGCATTTCAGGAACTATCTATCCTGGGGCAAGGGGCTTGCAGGTCCGAGGCATTTTTGTTTCATGGATTTCTTAGGCATAGTAATTAAAACTTAAAATGTCACTTTGACTCTCAGAGTACCATTTAACTTTTCCCCTAAGTATTGTCTAAAAAAGTGTGATCTGAAAGACTTTGTTGCATAGAAGCTATGAAGTTTTATATTCCTTTTACTTTTGCTTAGATCCTTAATCTAAGCATTTTGAGATTAGCAAAGTTTTATATATACACAATTTTTATATCTCTATCAATTAAACAAATTGCCCTCAAAATTAAAAAGAATTTTTCTTGCTGAATCCAAAAGGTGCTAAAAGTTAAAGAGAGCCTTGTGTGTTTATGTACACACAATGGATAAGATTTAAACAGGAGTCTAGAAATTTGTATTTAATTCAATTGTTCAGAGGGTCATTAAAATTTGTAAGGAGCCAATTGATAAATTATTATTTTTCTCCCAAGAGTTAGAATAATAGCCTAAGAGTTAGCAGAAGGGCCGATGAGTAGACGAATAATGTTTGGACTGTCTTCACAATCAGTTGGGGGAGAGATGACCCAGTAATAGCATCAATAGGAGGGGACGGAAGGCAGCGCAGTCTCCATGTATCTATGGAGTAGGAGGCTCACGTGGCACATTTCCAGAGGAGAAGAGGAAATAACCACGGATATTTCAGAGATGCCACCTGTCTTTTCTTCTTGGAATCAGAACTCACTCAATCACCATACTCAGTTGGTGAAAAATGTCAGTGGAATTCTGTTGCTTTTTTCAAGACTTCTGCCTCTAGTCCCTGCTTGGTTGGCTGACCCAACCAGCCAGGGATCAAAACCATTTAGAAAAAAAAAGTAGTCCATACCAATGCTAAACAGCAGACTTGAAGGTTATTGAAGATGGGGCCTCCATAATCAGCAGTTTTTTAAACTAGGAACTGAAAAACCAGGACTTTGATAACTGCTCAGAAGAATGAGACCTGATTCATGTCCCTAGCTTTGGGTAGAAACATGACATTTTAAACTGCTCCCAAATCTCAAAGTTAGTATCTAGCTGAACAAAGACATTGTCCCCTCTCTTAAGCATTGATCCAAAGGCTCTTTTAATTACCTAGATAGGAGTGCCTTCCCTACCATTTAGAAAGTTGTCTATTGTAGAAACTTTAAGAAGTTGTCTACTTGAGCTGGAGAGATGGCTCATCTATTAAACGCTAGGCTCACAACCCATCCCCTCCAAAAAAGAAAGAAGGAAAAAAAGAAGGAAGGAAGGGAAGAGAGGAAGAGAGAAAGAAAGAAAGAAAGAAAGAAAGAGAAAAGAAAGAAAAAGAAAAAGAAAAAGAAAAGAAAGAAGAAGGGAAGAAAGAAAAATTTTCTACCTAAAAATGAGTACTGGAACAATGTTTCCTTCTGGCTATTGTCTCCTCTCATCCAATGACAGTGCTTTCCTCTGCAACAGCCCCTGTGGTTATTAGCTCCTCTCACCCTTCTAAGCCCCACTTTACTAAACTCTAACAACTTTCCATACTGTATTCTGTGTGTCTCACCCGAGTTCTTCAACAGAGGTCACAAGGCTCAAGGGTGCTGAGATGAGACAAGAATGAGATCCTTACCACACTGGGCATGTGTGAGAGATGCAAAGTTACATTTTAAGTTTTAATTACTATGCCTTAGAGATCCATGAAACAAAAATGCCTCTGATCTGCAAGCCCCTTGCCCAAGGACAGATAACTCCTGAAATGCCAGAGGCTCTTGTTTATGGGACATAACGAGCCACAGGTTTTCACTCCCCTAAATAAGTTTCTCTGACCCAACTACAGTGGATGTGCTTGATCACAGGTGGGTGGGAGATTCAGAGCAGGAACCATGTCATGATGTATACTTCCTATTTGAACCCGATCGGAAATACTTAAACCACTGTAAAACTTGATTTGGGACCATTTTTCTGTGGGAACCAGAGCCAAACCTGGCCAGAGCCCATTCACCTAGTCAGTATTTACTTAAAACTTCCTTCAAATTTGGCTTTAAATTGTAGTAATAGTCTTATTCTCGCTCCGTGGGATTAACACCTGCAGATACTTTCCCTAAACACTACTGTTGTGGGAGTAACTTCCGCTGCCTCAACCAATAGTCGCTGAAATACGAGCCCACAGTGCAGCGGGGAGCGACTTCTGCTCCATCAGTCAATAGCTGCTGAAATACCAGCCCACTGGGGCGTGGTATATTTCTCTTTTAAAAAGAGAAGCAGATCCGGATCAGGCCCTCTTGGTTCCGGCTCTTGGTTCCGGTGCTTGGTCCTGGCTCCTGCTCCCGGCTCCTGCTCCAGCGACTAGGCTCCCTTCCTGACGGTTTATGGTGTATGTAAGTTTTACCCCCCAAAATAAATAACCCCTTAAAACATAACTGGTGTGGGATTGATTCGCCGATACACTACAGTATAACAACAATTGTCCTGAATTTGCATTGTTAGGTATTTCAAGTCATCTAGATGAAATTTAAAGTATATCGGTAGAGCCTGGCACCATGGTTCATGTCTGTAATCCTAACCCTCAAGGTGATGATGTAAGAAGATTCTCATGGTTAGTTTGAGGCCAACCTGTTCTACATAGTGAGTTCCATGCCAGTTTAGGCTTCAAAAGGACTCTGTCTGACAAAACAAAAGCAAAGCAAATCAAAACAGAACTAATGAGCTATATGGGACTCTACGCATATGTTATATATAAAATAGAGGACATTTACATAGAGACTTTGAAGTTTACCACCGTCCTAGAGGGCTCTGATCCATTCTTTGTCAACAAGGCAGACATTACATGGGAGCAGGTAACTATGAGATCAACCAGAAGACCTTGAGCAATCTCACAGAGGAGTCAACGGCTTCTAGCTTACACTGTTGTTGAGTGAACTATGTGGGGCCAGAGGAGCTGTGGCGATGCATTTGCTATCGATCAGTAAGGAGGTGGAGAAAGGACAACACAAATGGAGGGAGCAGAACAGATAAAAGGGTAGCATCCCAGGCTCTCTGGGTTGATTCTCTTTTAGTGGATGATCCACTGATGTCGAAGCCAGTGGATTGTTAATTGACATGCCCAGAAAAAAATGCTGCACCCATGCTCCCCAATGCAACTGGTAAGATTTCCAAAGATTGTGGAGAGTTGGAATGGTTCAGGTCCAGAGCCAAATTGTCTTGAGTAATCACAGGCTCCTAAGTAGCTCACCTCCGGGTATGACTTAGCATTCTTGTGACAATTTGGTAAACTGTGACCACAGCCCTGTCTTCCACCAACCCTAAAGCTAAGAATGTCTTCTAGTAGCATCTGAGGCCTACAGCAGAGGCTTCTCTTTGTTATAGCCTGTCTGCCTGATGGACCCACAGATATATTTAAAAAGGATCTTGATTTATGATTTTCTTTGTTGTATTACTATGAAACTGTTGCCTTGTGGGGACATGTAATCTAGGGTAAGTTAAATCCCTGTTTCCAGCCATGATCACTCATAATAAATAGCCCTACTCCCTGTGAGGGGAGAGCTCTATTTTTGCATTGATAGTGCTGGTCTTCACCTTAGTCACTTTGATACATTGAATCTTTCTCTGTATCTTGTTCAAGATTCCTTGAAGAGGGGACAGGAAACAAGAAACCCTCCCCCACATTTGTAAGATCAGTTCATTTTTCCTCAGGCAGAAAAAGGCCTTTTCATCCTCACGGTGGAAGTATCTAGGCAACACAGAAGGGCCAAACTCAATCCCTTGGGCTCTTCATGTACTGTGGGACCTACAGACCGAGAAGCTAGCTGCAGGGATGCCTTTTAAGGTTGAGCAGTAAGTACAGTGACCCACACTCTGGCCAGTAGAAAGACATTTATGAGGGTCATTCTCTAGGCACTTTTATCAGTGCTTTATGCCATATTAAAAACAAATCTCTGCATAGTATGTGATCTAACCAGGACTAGGGGAATGAGGATGAATATTGGATATTGTCTTGGGCTTACTGAGTGGGAACCAAGATCCAAGTTTAATTTGTTTTGAAGAAACAAAGAAATGGAATGATTCATCCACCCTAATGCTGCGAGCCACAAAATCCTGTTACAATGATTGAAATGGAGGCCCTAGACTTTTATTGAGCTGGTTTTTCAAAGGTATTCTGTAGCGTTTGCGTAATTGGATTTGCCTTGCTGGGATACTCAGCTTCATGGATCTGCTTCTGTTTACAGTGGAAATTCACTGTTTCTGTTGTTAGCAGCCTGGAAAATGAAAGATGTATTCAGGAAAATATTGGCTGCCCTTGTTAAAGTTGGGTATGTCTTCAAAATAAAGTATCTGAAACTCGCTGTCGGTAATTCCATGTCTGGTCTACCATCCTGAAGAATGCAATTGGGAATCCTTGTTTTTTTTGTTTTTTCTCTCTCTCTCTCTCTCTCTCTCTGTGTGTGTGTGTGTGTGTGTGTGTGTGTGTTTCATGGGAGGGAAGTTCAAAGTGAGCCTGGATGGCCTGGGTGGATTGGAAGCATCAGAGATGAGAGAAATGAAAACTTGAGCCTGGAGAACTTTCCCAGGGAGGGACTAACTGTCGTAACTACATCAGCACATCTTACCCAATGACCCACAAGTGGCAGTGACTAGTCCACCATAACATTGGAAAGATAGGAATGACCAGCGTCCAGTTTGTGCTGGGGCCATTGGCCACATTTTTTGGTCTTCTGAATGCTTTCCACTTCCTGTCTCTGAGAGCAACACAAGCAGACTTGAGCATGGCCTAGTCCGATGGAAAAGTCTCTTCTCTGAGTATTTCCCTTTGCGTATCTTCCATATTTTGAAAACAGCACCCACTCACCCACTTTTGGCAAAGTCAAGAAGTACATTTTATACTTTATCATCTCTGTGGTTTGTGACAAGCTTAAAAACCCTATCGAATCAATCAAGGCACAGGCATTTGTAATAGTTGAGATGTTGTCTTCACCATCATAAGTATACAAATGATTTTAGTTGGAAGAGTTCTTTGAACCTCACACATTCTGTGATGTTAGTTCATCTTCTGTACAATATGGGAAGTCACTTTCATAAAACAAATATGTAAATATTTAATAATTCCTGTGCCTTTCATTGAGATAAGCAAAGTATACCATTGCCTTGTGGAATGCTAGATTAATTGTTAAAAAGAAAATGCAAAATCAAGAATAGTAGAACACACTGGTGATCCCAGCACCCAGGACAAAAAGACTGGAAGGCAAGAGAATCATACGTTTAAGGAAAATCTGACCTATGTAATCAGAACTGTCTTTAAGAAACAAAGAAGAAATATTCAAATATGTATTAACATTGAAAAAAGATGTATCTGTATTTTCATAGTATATCAGGTATATGTATTGTTTATCTACTCAGTAGGATTTACAGAATGATATAATTTCTTTAACAAGGGAAAAGCTATAGAGATATGCAAAATAGAAAAAGTTGATAAGGCCAGATTAAAAATAGCAACAGTGGTATTTATTTTTTCAAAGTCTGATTATTTGTTCTTCTTAAAGACCTATTTTGACTGGATTCAGAATTAGAAGTAAATACTCTCAGTGAGGCAGCCTGAATCTCTTCATAATTTGTTCCTGGAGTTTTCTTTGCCTTCCTTCTTTCTGTTTGTCAAGAGTCTATCAGTTTAGCATACCTTGCCTGCAACCTGTTTCTTGGTTCTTCTTAGTGTATTACTAATGGGCCAAGCAGTGTTTTAATTAATACAGTTTCTGTGTGATTACTTCGGGGCTAAGTGGCTGGGAACTAACTAGCAGCCTCCCTCCACCAAAGCAATGTTGGTGTTGCAGGACACGTTGACTATCAAGGCACTGAATCCCAGTCTTCTTACTCTCTTTGTTTAAGAGTATCTAACATCATCTGTAGAGCAATTGAAAAGTTTTTAGATCCTGCTAGCTCACTGGGCTCCAGCTGACAAACATAGTGGTATCTGTTGGGAAAGTCTTCTCTCTCTTTCTAATAATCAGTAGGAGTACTCAGATTGGGATCCACAATGCATCCCAAACAAACTTGTACTTCCTCTCCTCTCCTCCTTGGTCTACAACAAGAATGACCCCCATCACAACAGCAGGAGCACTCTGTAGTGGGCCAAGACAGTTTGCTCCATGGGGAACCCTCGTTTGTTATTCTGATCACTAACTCAGAGGACACAACCCTTCTACTCTTCACCCAGAGCGTCAGCAGTTATTTCTGTGGCCATGTGCTTGTCACAGAAAGTATGACATTTGTGTTCATCTTCCATATCGACGTGTTTCTCACAGCCTGTGGCTAACAAGGAGACACTCAGTCTCATCTTGACACAGCCTAAGAGTTGACATGAAAAAGTACATTATTTTTTTTCTTTTTACTCATCTGGCTTTCTAACATTTGTGTAATAACGATAACAATGTGAAATGGGGAAAAGAACATGACCATCAGTCAGGACTAATCAACCACCGAGCAGATCATAGGCAGTTCTCAATATCAGCTAATCAGAGGTTACAGGTTAACTGACAGGCATTCCCGGCTAAGAACCTTTTATTTGTTTGGCTGTGGGAGAGATGGCTTCTACTTCCCAGCTTGGTTCTAACAGTTCACATCTTGGAATTCTTTCCAAATAAACTATTTTCCAAGCTGATTATGAATACTAAGCCAGGGTTCCTGGTCCCACAACGTGAAGAAAGTGTTCGGAGTATTGCGCTGGTGCAGATTCTAAAATATTAAAAATGTAGGGTTTACTTCCACTATGTGAACAACATAAAAACGGTTCTGAGGCCGGGCGGTGATGGTGCATGCCTTTAATTCCAGCAATTGGAAGGCAGAGGCAGGCGGATCTCTGTGAGTTCGAGGTCAGCCTGGTCTCCAAGACCTAGTTCGAGGACAGCCTTCAAAGCTACAAAGAAATTCTGTCTCAAAAGGAAAAAAAAGGTTCTGAAGTTTGTGTAGGAGCTAGACTGGTTGGGTAATGACTATCAGTCTGCTCCTGCCCCCCACAAGATGACTTGCATTCTCCTGTGACCCAGCACCATCATTCTAAGGACAAGCCACCACAGTAGCCTCTCCCTGGGAGTGTAGCATTCCAAAATGCCAAACAAAGGAATTGTCTTGGAAGAGACAGTTCTCCCTTTTGAAATGGAGCAAACCAAAATAGTAATGACTTCCATTACTTACCCAGCAACTTTGAAATGGAAAAAGGAGACCCCCACCATGGTGCCCGCCTGTGGGGAAAACAATAGAGCTGGGCACAACTTCACGCAGTGGCAGTGACCTGCATCTCACTGTGATAGAAATGAGAAAGGACTGTAGAGAGCATCGTCCTCAGGCTGCTGCTGAGGGACCTGACCATTGAACGGCCAGCCGCCACTCCCTTGGTCACCCAAGCCTTGCACTGTAGAAACAGCAGCTCCAGTAGCCCCATTCTTGCAGAAAAGATACAAAACGCTGAGCAGATTTTCATCTGTCCTGTTTCTCTTAGATAATTTGTTAGGCTGGAAGGACATTAGTGGCTGCTGGCTTCCTCCTTACTGTTCTGTTTGTTTTGAGAAACATATCAGAAAATAATGAGGAGGCTGGCAATCTTCTGTGCAGACGCAGCCAGCCAGAAGGGTGCCTCTCAGGGACCATGTGCTCTGGGAAAAATCTCACAGAAAATGTAATCAAGTTCAACAAATGCATATTTATTTATTTTGCCTAGTTTGGTTCTTTTGTTGGAGCTTTGTGTGTGTGTGTGTGTGTGTGTGTGTGTGTATCTTTTTCTTTTTGGAATTATGACTTTCTTAGTGAGTTTTTGTTGCCATTAAGTAAGGAAGGAGCTGTAGACATGTTTTTCTTTGGGTTGCCAGCTCACAAAATCAACACAGAGACTTATTATTAATTATGAAAGCTTGCCCAACAGCTTAGGTTTGTTCCACTAGTTCTTATAACTTAAATTAATCCATTTATAGTAACCTATATTTTGTCTCATGGTTTTTTTAACCTGTCTTTCATCTCCCGTTTCCTCTCCTTTGTCCCTCTAGCAACTAGTTTCACCTCCTCTTCTTCTCTCTCTGCTCTGAAGTCCCGCCTAACCTTTTCCTGCCTAGCTATTGGCCACTCAGCTCTTTATTAAGCCAATCAGAAGGTGCCTTGGCAAAGACACATCTTCACAGTGCACAAAAAGATTATTCTATAAAAGGAGCAGAGCAAAGTTTGGCTAAATTAGGAGAAGATGCTTTGTGGGCATCTGTGGCTATCTTCACTGTGAACCCTTCCTTCAACTATGTACAGGACTTGCAGTATCTAAGTGCGCAACTCCAAGGGCGAGGGACAGCTGCAAGCACCTGTCTCTTTGGTTAGTGTTTCTTTTTCCCACGTATACAAGTAATGTAGACAGTATTGCAACACGAAGGAACAAAAAAAATATAATATAGACAGTATCGCAACACAAAGGAACAAAAAATAGTCCTATTTGTATATATAAAATATTTATTATTTTAACATTGTTTTGCTTCTATCTAGTCCTAATGTGTATTATGTATGGAGAGTGTGTATTTAATGGAAGCAAAACTCATCTGCTTACAGCGGGTCTTATATTCATTCCACTTCTTCAGTTAGCCTTGTGTACAGCCTTCTTTCCCACGGATGATGGTGATTTGTGTTGATTAATAGCACAATGTCAGAGGGTGCAAAGGACATCCTTTTCTTATTGAATTTTTGGGTTATTTTATATTCAGACTTGTCGACTTTTCAGCCTACCAGTGTAGATCTTGTCTGCTGAACCTGAAAGCTGAGAACCTGGGAGAATGGGGTGGACAAAAGTCTATTGCTATAGACATTCTTACTTCAGTTTTAGTGTATTTTTATACACAAATCAAACAAAGAAAGCCATGACCCAAGGAAGGTTGTTTGAGTTCAGAAAAACACGATCAGAATAACATGTCAATAAGTGTCAGTAAGCACCTAATAAATATCAACAGAGCAGTCCTTTCCCAGAACTTTCTCGGGGCAAACCAATTTAAACACAACTGTCAGGCATGTACTATAGATTATATCTGAGAAAGTACGAAAGCAAGGCAGAAGGCCATATCCAGATTCAGGGCACACTGACTAGACTGAGTTCTATAGCTATATTCTGACATCTAAAAAGAATAAACATGTCTTATAAATTGAATGTAAATGTTTAACACAGAAGGCACAAAAATCATGTCCAAGAACAGTGCAGGGGACAAAATGCACCTGAGTTCCAAGGCGCAGCTTACAAGACCTTCTGCTTTTGTCCTGGAGCCTCTCACAGGTCCTTGGGGCACTGTTCACCGTTTGCATCCTTCTTTTGACTGTGGTCTGGCAATACTATTCAAGGTAGTGTGGAATAAAGGTGCCTAATTGGCTAAAGTATTATTAGCTACTTAGTAGATTATTAAAGCAACCACTAGCCATGTAGTTGTGTTTCGGGTCCTTCAGCTTTGGTCACAATGCCATTGTGTTTGAGATATATGCTTTCAGATAGCAGAGAAATCAGAATAGAAGCTCTGGTCCCTGGGTGCCTTTCTTGACTCTCTCTGAGTAAAGTCCATTCAAAGCACAGCTTAAGAAATCCAAAAAGGAATTGACTAGCATTTAAGTGAGAATGCTTAAGTTGATCACATTTCCTGATATTCACTATTAATGTCATTAGATTATAGATGTTGCATGTTAGGATATTTTATGATGTATTTTATATCATGTACCTTGGGATTGATTTAAAAACTCTGATCCTTATTATCCTGGTTTCCTGTTTGTGTCTCATGTGTGTGAAGCCTCTGTATCTTTGTGTCATGACAGGCCACTCTTTGTGTCATTGCAGATCACAGACTCGTAGTCACACGGATCCCATCTCTCTGAAGCCCATACTTTTGGAAATGTGCCTGGCCAACTCACCTGAGAGTATTCTGAACGCTGTGACATACAGTGCCGCACCTGTAACTGAAGCAGACTGTTGAAGCTGAGGTTTATGAGACCTGTTTCACGAAGGACTTCACGAAATTCCAGATGTGAATAGAGTCATACTTTGCACAAGAATGGTTTGGCTAAATATGTGACCCCATACTTAACGGTGGCCTCATAAGATTATAATGGAAATTAAGAAAACAAAACAAAGCAAAAAATCAACTACTCCTTGCGATGTCAAATTACAACATGTATGCTTTGTGATGTAGATCTGAGCAAAGCAACCGGTACACTGTCCATATAAAAGCATGGCATGTACAGTCGTGTACAGCATCTAACACTGGTGCTGACAATACTGACTGCAGCGGTCATGCTACATTCATGATACTACAACTTTTACCATGACCTTGACATGCACTCTGTCTATGGTCACACTCCGTGCTGTTCTGCTGATGACAATCACATGTCTGTGTATACTGTCTCTTGAAAGCGTCGTTTTCTATTGTACTTGGCCTAACCTTGTGCTGTTTCTCATTGTGTTCCTAGGAGTAATAGGCGACTCTGGCTGCATATGCAGTGTGGCCCAGGTATGTAGTGGGCGAGGCCATCTAGGTTTGTGTGAATCCAATCAGTTACGCTCTCATAACAGGACTGTTTACCGTTGCCTTTTCTTGGAGAAATGCTCCATCATTAATTTGTGTGTGAATGTTTTTTGAGTCCTGGTAACTTTAAAAGCCTTCAACCTTCAAGATTCATAGAACTCCATAACCTACAGTGTGATGTATTATCTGTGTAATGAGTAGTTGTTTTCTTGGAATGTTGGTAATTCATGGAAGACCCCCAGGTTATAACATCACTGGTTA
This sequence comes from Myodes glareolus, assembly GCF_982192425.1. Classification (NCBI taxonomy): domain Eukaryota; kingdom Metazoa; phylum Chordata; class Mammalia; order Rodentia; family Cricetidae; genus Myodes; species Myodes glareolus. The sequence continues at coordinate 35,430,564 of NC_142035.1, read as the reverse complement.
TTCTTCCTTCTATGCCATTGTTACATTTAAAGTTTTATCAGACATGTTTGATACAATTTTGGAGTTTACTTCAAAACGTTCCTGGATCTTTTTCTTGTTTTGCTTTCGATTTGCTTGGCAAGACCATGTAAGTGATAGAGCATGAAGATTTGCTGTCATTTTCTTGTTCGTGTGGTATGGTTTTTTTGAATCTCACATTGTGATAAGATGCATGTTGTATGCTAGGGGCACAGAAATAAAGACAGCACAACAAGGGAATGTGGTGTGGTATGATGAAATAGAACAGGGCTTGGATCCTGGCTTTGGCATTTATTAGCAGTAAAATGTAGAAAATTGCTTGGCATCCCTACCCATTTGGATGGTAAGAGTCCATGAGAACAGGTTATTTCTTTCCAATGCTTGGGAACTGTCTGCATCCATGAGTCTCTAGGGGGCTGTATCCAGTCTGCCCACTTCCAGTCTGCCCACTTCACCTAATAACACAGTGATGCTTGCGCATCTACGATGCTAAAGTGGATGGTGAATGCCCCAGGCCTCATTAGAACCTGAAGTATTCATATTCAAAGTTGAGTCCTTGCTAGAAATTTAGAAGATAATGCAATGCTATAATTTTATAACTATGTGTGAGAGAGGACAACAGAGACTCTACGTTAAAATTTCTCTGCCATGGTCTGTAGAAAGATAGAAATGGTAGCCTTCTTCTCCAGAGAAGGAAAACAGTAAGAATAAGAAGGTGAAGTGGCCTTTGCAGGAAGTTCCTCTGCAGATCCCCTGCTAGGCTGTATCCAGCAGTGTGGTGGCTGTGCACCTCAGCCTCCGAAGCTCAAGGGTTGCTAGCTGCCCTCGTGTTCCATTTCTCTGACTGGTGCTTTCACTTCCATTCTTTTGTTTCCATTTTGTTCTGTGCCTCAGTTGTCCTGCCCTCTCCACCGGGCTCATCCCTGGATGCCTTTCTCTTCTCTCCATCTTTCCAGCTGTTATCTGAGATCATTTACGCAAACCCAATGTAACATCACCACCTCTCACTTAGGAATATGTGGTGGATCTGGGCTGCCTACAGGAGAAACCCGGAGCTCTGTTCCTCACACTTTGTCTCCACTTACCTCTTTAGGTGTTTACCCCACCGCATCTCAGAACTTCTCCGATTGCGCTCACGGGTTCTGTAAGTCCTACCAGTTTTACCTTATTGAACTTTGTGGTTCTCTGCTCTGGGGCACATCAGCGTTCTTTGCTTGCCTTGTGGAATATTACGGTTAATATTCTGTTTTCCCCAGTACAATCATTTTCTTTTGATCTTCACCTCCCCTTCAAGTAGGAAATAATCAGTCCCGATCTCACTGAAGTTGTTAAGTCTCCCATGTGACAATCTGCAGCAGTCTGAGTGTTTAACCCCTGACGCATCTCTCATCATCATGTAGAAATCTTAACTTGTGAGGAGGCACTATTAGAAGGTGGGGTCTTGAGGACATGCATTGGCATTACGGGTAGAGCACTCATAAATGATGTTCCTATGTTCTACTATATAACAACAGTACCTCCTGTGAACCAAGAAACAGATTGTCCCTTGAGAGCAAATCTGTCACCAAATTCATTTTGAACTTGATCAATAACTACGAGCAATAAATTCCTGTTGTCAGCTACCAGTTTACAGCATTTCACTGTGTAACCCAAGTAAACTAAGACAGCTACTTGAATAGGAGTCACAATCCAGAGGAAAGGCCCATGTGAGGAGCATATATTTGAAAGCTTTCTGTATTTACACTATGTGGAGCACTCTGAATTATATTTAAAGCACTTCAGAGAATATACTAGAGAGGTGGGCCAGGAGGAATACCAGAATTAAGCAGCTCAGGGATGGGGCCTTCTTTGTATAAACATGGATTTCTAGTGTAGAGCATATGTCAATATTCAAACAGAGGAGTGGATTAACATGAATAAGTATTTCCCTGGAGTTCCAGAGTTATGATTTTCGTGATGGAGAGGTATAAATGGTACCCTTTTCCAGGATGCTGATCTATGGCCCATCTCTTTCCCACCAGCTGCAGCCCTAAAGAATAAAGGTTTATTGATGGATTTATACTTTCACATTCCTAACGTTTAAAGGTCATATGCTGCTGATAGAATACTTAAATAACAGTGAATTGATGAGATGCTTCGAAAAGCCTAGAGAGCCAGGCACGAGAACAGACAGGTTTGACCACACAATATAATAAATGTTACCACTGGGACAAATGAGGGTAGAATTCTTCTCTATGCACCTATTTAGCCATCCATCTCGAAAAGAAGACAGCTATGCATTTTCAGTTTCTTCTGAAAATCACGGTAAAGACATGATTATTCACAGGCCAGTGGCACAAGCACACACACACACTCACACATGCACACATACACTCACACAAGCACACACACACTTGCACACACATACCTTAAATCTTTTTTTATTGATTTTATTGAGCTATACATTTTTCTCTGCTCCTCTCTCTTCCTCCCTTTCCCCTTTAACCCTCTCCCATGGTCCACATGCTCCCAATTTACTCAGGAGATCTTGTCTTTTTACACTTCCTATGTAGTTTAGATCCATGTATGTCTCTCTTAGGGTCTTCATTCTTGTCTAGGTTCTCTGGGATTGTGGTTTGTAGACTGTTTTTTCTTTGCTTTATGTCTAAAAGCCACTTATGATTGAGTACATATGATATTTATCTTTCTGTGTCTGGGCTACCTCACTCAATATGATGTTTTCTTGATCCATCCATTTGGCTGCAAATTTCAAGATGTCATTATTTTTGTCTGCTGTGTAGTACTCCATTGTATAAAGCTACCACATTTTCTTTATCCATTATTCAGTTGAGGAGCATTTAGGTGTTATGCCAACACCATTTGTTGAATATGCTTTCTTTTTTTCCATTTTATATATTTTTATATATTTTTTTTGCTGGGTCTTGGGGTAGATTGTTTCTTAATTTTCTGAGAAATCGCCATACTGATTTCCAAGTGGCTGTACCAGTTTACATTCACACCAGTGATGGAGGAATGTTCTCTTTACCCCACATCTTCTCTAGTATAAGCTGTCATCAGTGTTTTTGATCTTGGCAGAGACCCACATTGGAACACTGGATTGAGGTCCCAGTCCAGTTGAAGAGTGGGAAAAGTGAGAATATGAGCAAAGAGGTCAAGACCATCTTGGGACACCCACTGAAACAGTCTACCTGAGCTAATAGGAGCTCACCAACTCCAGCTGGACAAGGAAGGAACCAACACAGGTCCAAACTATTTCCTCTGAATGTGGGTGACAGTTGTATGGCTAGGGCAGACTGCAGGGCCACTGGCAGAGGCACCAAAATTCATCCTTACTGCATGTACTAGCTTTTTGGGGGATCCTATTCTCTTTGGATGGATACCTTGCTCAGCCTAGATATAATAGGAAGGGCCTTGGACCTTCCCCAGAGCAATGCGCCTTACCTTCTCTGAGGAGTGGATGGGAGTCGGGTGGGAGGTAAATGGAGGGAATGGGAGAAGGGGAGTGGATTGGGTATGTATAATGAAAAAAGATAGTTTCTTTTCTTTTTAAAACCAATAGAAAAAAGAAATTAAAAGTTATCAATAGTCTGAGAAAGTAAAAAGAAATAAATCTCTCTATATTTTTTAAATTGGTGAGGAATGGGGAGCCTTTTTGTTTGTTTGTTTATGTTCAAGTACACCCAGTGTTGGCTAAGAGAAAGTCCTCTGTATTTGTATGTTAAATTAAATGAGTCAACTCAGGAAGCAACCAGTGAAACAAGCGACTGTGTGACAGGCACAGTCTTCCTGGGCACCTCTTTCTAGTTCTCATTAATGAGTCACAGAAAGGGAATCCAGAACGATTCCTCAGACCCTAGCCTGGTAAGTATACAACTCAACCTGAAGCTTGGGAACATGGGAGAAAACACAGATCACCTTCCTCAACGAGAGCCCGATGACAAGTTGGGGTGAATGGATAGTTTTCAAAAGCAAAGCAAATTTCTATAACCTGTCTTTATTCTTAGATAATAAACAATGAAATCGGGGTTGGAAAGGAAGCTTGCTGAAGTTGGTTGAGGTTGGATAAATCAAATGGTGCTGAGCATTTCTGCATGCTGGAGCCCAGCATCCCACCAAATTCAATTCTGATGTTGCCTAACGCTAGGTAAGAAATAACTTAACTTGGTGACTTTTATCAAACTTTCAATGTCTTCTGTATTCTCACGTCACCAGTTCTGGCAGACTTCAGATTCTGTGCCTAGGGTGTGTGTTGCTGGCTGAAGTCACATGCTAATATTCATCTAGCAGAACAACTGGCCTGGAGGCTCGATATGGCATTACCAAAGCATCTGGCATCTTGGCTGGGGTGGCTAGATGACTGAGTAAGGCCTAGGTTCTGGAATAACCACACAGCATTCTATGAAAAGTGGTTTCTGGGTAGTTGGGTTTCTTTCTCAAGTGTCAGGCTTCTGAGAGGAAGCACCCTTATAGCATGATGAAAAATGCCACAAGGCTTCCTATGACCATAGCCTATGTCTCAGAATACCAGTTCTATCATAGTCTACTTGTCAAGAATTTCACCAAGGTCATCCTGGGTTAAAAGGGAAGAATAAGACATGACGTCATCATGGGCAAAGTAACAAAAAATTTTAAGTATTTCTATTCTATTATACAAATTTATGTCTGGGGGATAAATGTTACAGTCAGTTACAACTTTAATTCTGCAAGATACTATCGTTTAGCCCTGGAACAGACACATTTTTATAGAGTGTGATAGCTCATGGCTAAAATTGCCAAAATTCTCCAAATTCTCCACCTGTGTTTTCTCTATCCATAATAGTTTATTTTTTCAATTTACTTGGGAAGAGGTAGAAAATTCAAGTACTTATTTATGCTCATACTTATTATGCCAAAGCAGTTCCCAGCTAATTCTAGGTAGAATGCTAAGATCATACTGTGCAATAACACAATGGTTTTCAGGCTGTACCTTGTCTTGGGGAACTCTATTTTACAAACAGCCTTAACTTCATTCTGACTTTAAACACAGGTAGAACAACCCTGTATTTAATTGGATACATAAACCATCTGTCTAGAACCACCCACAAGGCGTAGACGGATCAATAGCTTATTCCTAAAATGGAAAACAAAAGCTATAGTCATATAAATTTATCAAAGTAAATTAGAACCTTATGAGCTTGTGGGTGTATGGAAATCCTATGAGGCAGGTCAGAGAATGTACAGAACACACCAGCCTGAAGAAAGGGTATAGCACCCTTATCTGAATCCCATAGCAGGGGCGGGGTCAATACTGCAATGATGACAGCCCCTACTAATCTGTCATCTGACCACAGTGTATCTATCAGTAAGTCTATGGGCAGAGAATTCCCTGCTGCCCCTAAGGGATTCGGCTCATATAGTCTAAAAGGTTGACATAACCTGTTCAGATTGCTGCTGCATGTGTTCCCCCATTCATTTGTCAGGATGTGGCCCTGCTCTTTGCCCTACAGCCTCCATGGTCCCGGTCCCTCACCTCCCTCCTGAAGCTGAACTCTGACTCTGTGTTTAAGCTGGACTTAAACTCTGCTGTGCATCTTTAGCTGTTTCTAGCCATTTTATAAGAAGGATAAGTAGATAGATAGATAGATAGACAGACAGACAAACAGACATACATACATTTGCTGTCTGGTATATAATGTGTGAGCTAAGCATTATATTAGTAGTTTACACTGGAAAAATGTGGTGGTTTATAAGAAAATGGCCCCCAAAAGGAGTGGCATTATTAGGAAGTGTGGCCTTGTTGGAGGAAGTATGTCACCGTGGGGGTGGGCTTTAAGCTCTTTTGCTCAAGCTTCTCTCAAGCTTTTCTCTTCTGTTCAGTCAACTTCCTGTTGCCTGCAGGATGTAGTACTCTCAGCTCCAGCACCAGGTCTGCCTGCAAGCTGCCGTGCTCCCCATTGTGATGATAATGGATTGAACCTCTGAAAGTGTAAATATTTTCCTTATAAATGTTTCTGTGGTCATGGTGTCTCTTCATAGCAACAGTACCCCTACCTAAGACAAAGAAGAATGCATGCTTTCCTGCTAACTGGTTATGGCATCAGGAGTCCAACAAAACTCATGCACACTGTGAATTTGATATTATTCAATACATTATGATACTGTAGGAAAGTACAAACACATTTATATATAATTCTGATACAGCACAATCATGACGAAGATGCCCCTCAGGAGTGGCAGCTATAAAATATGCTCTTAGAGTTAGTCAGAGGTCTCAAGCATGACAGAACCCTAGCTGCCTACAGCAATAACCTAGAATCCAAGCAACCTTCTCCCCCCCTCCCTGTCTCCCAACCTCCCTCTTATCTTCCTCCCCTTTCCTATGTTTATTTACTTCTGCATCTTTTGTTTATCCTATGCATGTCTAGCACTGCTGGAGTCCTAGAAAGGATCCATGCTGGCAGGCAGGGACATTGCAGACATTCTCTGCTTTGTGAACTTCCTCTCAAGGCACTGCACTTAGCAGGACTCTGTATGGTCCTGGAAGAGGGCACAACTGCAGTTTCTTTGGCTTAATGTCCACACAGATTATGCTATGTGAAGTATAACTCATAAAGAATGAACTATCTGAAGTTATTCATATGTATTGCCCCAAATACAACCATAACCATAGTTATGAATAGTTTAGAATTTAGAGTGCTCCTTTAAGGGGGAGCATTTTATCTCAGGTATTGTTTAAAGTGCTCCTCATGGTCTGTGTCAGTTGATTCTGTCAACTTGACACAGGTGAGTCTCATTTCAGGAGAGGGATCTGTAGATGGATTTTTCTTTGGGCTGCCAGTTCACAAAAACCACACAGAGACTTCTTATTAGTTACGAATGCTTGGCCTTAGTTTAGGTTGTCCCATTAGCTCTTATAACTTAAATTAATTCATTCATTTTCATTTACATGCTACCACGTGGCTTGTGGCTTTTACCTCTGCTCCTACAAGTCCTGCTTCCTTGGAGTCCAGCTGGTGACTCCTTCTTTCTTCTTCCCCGAGACCTCTTTGTCCCTGGAAGTCCTGCCTAACTTCTTCCTGCCTAGCGATTGACCATTCAGCTCTTTATTAAACCAATCACAGTGACACATCTTCACATAGTGTAAAGGAGTATTTCACAATAAGGAACATTTAATCAAGAAGACACCTCCACCAGATTGGACTACTGGAAATCCTTTGGTGTGTTTTCTTGAATGCTGATCAGTGTATAGGGTCCCATTCACTGTGGTCAGTGCCATTTCTGGGCTAGTGGTCCTGGGTGTTATAAGAAAGCAGACTCGGCAAGCCAGGACAAGTAATCCAGCGAGCATCACTCCTCCATGGCCTCTGCTTCAGGCTTGCTTCCAGCTTCCTTCCCTGTTTGAGTTCCTTCCATGACTTCCCTCAGTGATGGGCTGTTACCTGGAAGTAGGAGATGAATGAAACCCTTTCCTCCCCAAGTTGCTTTGGGTCAGGGTGTTTTATTAAGTAATAAAAATCTTAAGACGTGGTCCTATATGGTGAAGAATGAAGATAGACGTTTGATGGTTTAGAACCACTTTCACGTCTCACACACCCACTGCCCATGCCTGTGGCTGATCACAGGAAACAATCAGTTCTAAGCCATGCACATTTCGCGGCTCTGATTGGACATTCCATAAGAAAGTGTATTTTAAATTTTGAACTTTTTAGCATGAGATGCACAATACTATATTATAAGCCAGACTTTGTTGTTAGACAATCCTGTCCAACGGTAGTTAATTCAGGTATGCTGAGCGTGTCTAAGGAAAGCTGGGCTAAGTTATTGTGTTCACTAGGTTGGTAAATTATAGCATTTGACTCATGCTATCTTTATGTTGCACTGTCTTAGAGGGTGGGAGCCTGGCTGTGGTTCTCAGTGTAAGCCTTTGGGAGCATGGAGTCCTTTTTGCTGACTGTACCTGGGCAGCCTCTGCCCCCTTCCCATGAATGTCCCTTCCTCTGAGGTCTTTTCTGAGCCTCCCAGTTTACACTATTTCCTTACCCCACTTTCCTTTCGAAGGAGCTTGTGCGAGTGGCTGAAACCACATGGGTTTATTTCCAGTGGCTCCTCATTCATTTGTGAGTACTAGCAGGGTGAGGCTTGATCTTAGTCACTGCTCCATTCAAGTAAAGATACCTGTGAATGAGTGAACACGTGAGTGAGTGACTGAACATACAAACGAGCATGTAGTCTCTTAATTTGCAACACATGTCAAGATGCATGTGAAGATGTCAAGATGCATCTGCTTCCACGATGCTGTTCTGATACTGTCTTTCTTCTGTTCTGTAACAACCTGTATTCACCTTTGATATTTTTATTTTGACTGACAGAAATGAGTTCTGTGCTCCTGGCCAGGTCCAGATGATCATGAGATGATCCCTCATGGTCATCTGTAGTCCTGACTAGGCCCTGTACCTGGCCTTCCAAGATGCCTGTCTTAATAAAAGGTTTGATTGGTGTTAACAGATGGCGTTCAGAATTTTACAGAAAACATTTGTGTGCTGTGAAAAAGGCCTTATGGAGATCAGCAGTCTGCAGAGTGTGTGAGCATCACAAGAAGATAACTGTGGCCTTCAAGCCTCTTGTAACACACACTTCAGTTAAGTTCTGCATTAGAACTTTGATGTCGAGGCTCAGCGGCCCTGTGTCAGTCTGTTTCCAATTCCAGTGGAGGGAGCAACGAAACCCTACTTGGAAATTTTTGTTTAAAAGACTTTTGTTTAAATATGTCATAGCAACAAAATCATGTTTTTTAATTTATTGTAAAGTTATATACACACATAAACACACACACAAACAAACATATTCTATGTTGATTGAATATTTCCTTCTTAATGGACTTCTAATTATAACAGTTTTCTGGCTAAATTCTTATCCATAAGAGGAAGAGCAGTACTTCCCATGTTGGATGGTTTGTTTGCTTGTTTTGTTTAAAAAATCTAAATGCCCAGGTATCACCCTAAGAGTCAAACATTTGAGTGGCGTAGAAGTTACTGAGTATAAGCATCCACATCTGTGGGGAGCAGGCCGAAGTGAATACAATAGATCACTCAGCACTGACAAAACACAAGGGAGTCTCAGCCTCACAGCTAGCAGAAGACAAAGGTTCTTGATGTATCATTTGTGTTTGCAAATTATACTCAAAATATTTTGTTTTCTTGATTCTATGCTGAGATGCCTAAGAGTTGCCTAGTTCTTCTCCCTGAATGTGAGGGGAATGCATACAAAGAAAATATCTTTTCTGCGTACTGTTATGGACATTTAAAAACCGACTAGCCATGATTTGTAATCACCAAAAGTGGCTGCAGAGGTCCAGGGACCATCTTTGTCTTTTCTGAGGTTTTCTGTCAGGACGTTTTAGGAAAACTAGAGATGCTTTAGTCACAAAAAGGAAAGATAGCCAGTGTTCCAAGTCACATTTCAGTTATCCTAACTATCGACTAGAATTTCTTTCTTTAGCCCCTTCGCATCTTCCGCCGCTTTGATAATAAGCCCATAATTAGGCCACTGGAATTAGAAAGAAGGCTGAGAAGAGATCCACTAAACTGCTAATCCCAACATCACTGCAAAATGCAGTGCACCAGACATTTTATGTGGCTCTCTTTTAAGACTCACACTATCTTAGAGACTGTAGCATTATCTCTCAAATAGTAAGAGGCAGATAGGTACGTGTGGAGTTTTGATTGTATTAGGTTTCAATTCATTCCAACAAATCTCTAAATCCAAATTAGTACATTTGTGCCAAATCTTATAAAATGATTTTAGCATAGTATAAAAATACTAATGAAATAGTAAACATTTATTTGAGAAATTTTACGGCTAAGTTTAGACATTTTCAAGTAAGGATATAGGCACCATGGCTGTTGTGTTAAAGGTAGTAGATTTCTTCCTGTCGTGTTGTTAACACGACAATCTGTACTCAATCCCCTTTAAAACTCTTTTTTGTCTTGTCACTTTAAACTTCTTTCTCAGGCTTGTATCCATCCTTCTGTTTTTTTTTTTTCTTTGAAACTTCAACATTTCCACCGGGATGCCCCCTCTCCCCAACAAAAACCCACATGTCGTGTCCAGAAATTAACATCTTCCCTTCCCATTCAGTTCTGCTCTGCCCTGGAGCATTCCCATTTCATTCAGGGATCACTCGACCTCCTCCTACTCTGCTCTCCCTCATATTTCACTTCTAGTCCATTAGAAAAGGCCCTTAGCTTCCATCATTGAAACAAGTGCAGCATCTCATAGCCCTTCCCACTCCGCTGTGAGCCACCATCATCTCTCACCTGAGTTGTTGTCCTCAGGGGCATCCTAATCCTGCAAGAGCAGCCAAACTGATCATGTCAAGTAAAAGCTGAAAGTTTGTGTGGAAACATAATTTATATTTAATGTGATTAAATAGGTGGGTATTAGATGTCTGGGTCCTATGATAAGCACATATTTAATAGTATAAGAAAATAACAAATTGTCAGTCAACATGACCATATAACTTTTCACTCGTACGGACGCTATTTGGAGTCGTCCCATTTGCTCCACTCTCTTCTTCATGCTGGGTATTTTCAGAAATCGTCTTGTTCATTTGGATTTCCAGTCCAGGAAAGGGGTACTGATTCCATAGTGATGTGCCATTATGGGTTTATGCTCTGTGTCTCAGAGTTCATGGCCTTGATCTTCTTCCCATGTGCTCAATAGCCATTGTATATTTTCTTTATTCAAGTGTTTTGACCACTTACAATTCCATTATCAAAGTTATTTTTAGTCTCTAGATATAAGGTTTTTTATCAGATATATTATTTATAAAAAGTCTCTCAATATGTGTATTTTCCTTCTTGCCATTTGTGAAAGAGGATTTTTTTTTCATTTTAATGAAGTTCGGTTTGTCAGGTTTTTGTTATTGTTGTTGTGTTGTTTTCTGTTTGTGTGTGTGTGTTATGTTAGGAAATGTTCAACCCATTTTGGTGGGGGGTGCTAATAACAGGAGGCTATACAGAGTTGGATGCAGAGTGTATATATCTACTTCTCAGTTTTGCCATGAACCCACAATGACTGTAAAAATAAAATCATTAAAAATAGCTAAAGTAAATCATCATTTGATAAAATAATAAACATAAGTAAAACAGACCAGTAGCTGTTTTTCTTGGCTTACGATCAACGGCTGTGCTCTGAATAGATTTGTCCCTACCTGTCATTCCTTTGCCAACTCTTGGCTTCCTTGCTGCTTCTTAAATGCTTCTTCCTCAGGCAATTTGAACCACTACTCCCCCTGACTGGGTACTTATCTCCTAGACCTATGGCTCCCAAGATGAGAACCAAGGCCCCTTGGGGCACCAAATACAATTTTCTCTGATTTAGATGGGGCATTTTAGAAGTCAACGGGAGTGCTGTGCCCTTCTCTGCACACATCACAAACTGTTAGCTAACATCGTTTATTGCTATTAGCTCCAGGCAGTTAACAGTTTCAACATTAGATGGTGCAACACTACTTTTGATGGCAGCACAGTGTTCAAAAAGAAAATATTCCATCTTGGAAACTAAGAAGCAACTACTGGATGAAATTCAGTCTAGAAAAAGTAAGGGGCGTGGTAGTTCCCAGTCTGATTCTGGGGACAGAGACATTGTATCGTAGGTGAGAAGACTCCCACCCCATTCTGACGTAATTAAGCATATACACTCTTATTTAAAGATAAATATGAAAACCTTAAAAATAAAAAAAGAACCCTCAAAATTAAATTGGCACCTGGATTCAATGATATAGCATTTGAAATTGGTGGTGTGTGTGTGTGTGTGTGTGTGTGTGTGTTGAATACATGCAGTACATAGGTGATCCATATGTGTCAATGCTAAGAGAATGACTTCAGAGACTGTCCTCTGTCACACTCTGCTTTATTCCCTGAGACAGGCTCTCACTGAATTTGGCAGCTCTCCCATTGTTTTGGAGAGGCTCCCTGGGTGACGGATCAGTGGTCTCAGGATTCACCCGTCTCATGTCCGTTCTCCAGTATTGGGATTCCACATCTGTGTTTTGTTTTTGGTTTGTTTTCCTTTGTATTGTTCTGGAGATTTTAACTCAGGTCCTCAGCCTTGCAGGGAAAGCTCATTCTGGTTCCATCTCCCCTGTCTCAGGACTGCTGATATTTAAGGTGAAAAGGAGTTTATGATTTTGAGGTGCGCACATTGTTTATGTCACTCTGTTGATGCAGAGGCTGAAAGGACAGCTGCATACCTGTTTCCTTCTGGATGCATCTGGTCAGCTCCGGGCTCACTGCTATGCTTTGGTGGCAGTATGCTTCCCTCCTGGATGGTTCTAGTTAGTTGTTGGCTCACGACGATGCTTTGATGGCAGTATGCTTCTCTTTGGGATGCCTCTGGTTAGCTCCCGACTTACCTCTGTGCTTTCATGGCAGTATCATACTTTTGTCGCACAAAATTATTTCAGTACAAGGCTTACTTTTGATGGCTCTGCTCTCAGGGTTATTTCTTGTTTTAAATCTTAGCTCTTCAAAATGATTCCCTTTGTTATATTTAAAATTCTGATACAATTATCTCTTCTTTTATGCAATATTTGTCTGAGCATTTATAATTAACAATAAGTCTCTGAATGGTTATTTGGGAGCCGCTTCTGAGACACAGAGAAACTTCACCTATTCTTAGCGTAATTCCATATTCCTTGAAGGCAAGAAGACTCCTTCTTCTCCTCAGTGGTCATTGAGCCCAGAGACACGGCAATGTTCTTGGCCCTGTCTGATGCACACTGAGAGTTTATTGGCCTTCTTCTCCTGTGTGTTGTCTCCAAAACTGAAGCCTCTACTTGTCTGGCCGTCACTTACTAATCCTGAGCTGGGCTAACTGAATTCCCAGCTGCTTTGAAAAGGCTCTGCCTTGAAGCTGGAAGGTACAAGTGGCATTTACTCAGAAAACATTTTGAGAGCAACCGATGGTGTTTACAGTTGGAGCGATAATTGAAGGCATTATTTTCTATTCAGGAGCAAGCAAACAAAAGGGTCTTCTCGACCTGAAGTGTGTTGTCTTTTGAAATGCTTGTCTAGCCTGGAGGAGAACAACAGGCTTACCTATTCTTACCCTTCACTTTCTACTTGACACCAGCAGTCTCATTCCTACTTAGAAAAAAAAACCAAACAAACCAGAGTCCTACAGCTTCAGTGTAATATTTATTTTTAATAAAAATAATATTTTTATATAAAAGAATATTTAATAAAAATATTCTAAATAGAACCATATTGTACGGAAGAATATTTAAAGATGAAGACTATTTCTGTCAAACTTACCATTGATCAAGCTTTTCCAGGACCACCTTTCTTACTGGCTTCATGCGTATTCCTTCAATTAACTGGCCCCCCAAAAAATACAGTTATTTATTGTGGTCCTGTGTATGTGCGCAATGTGTGTGTATGCCTGAGTGCATACATGCCACTCACTACATGTGTGGAGGCCAGAGGTCAGCCTACATATGACATCGAACTTGGGTCCTTGTGCTTGACTCAGGCACTCTTTACCTCATGAGCCACCTCAGTGGCCTGCTGCTGAATTTTAAATTTACCCAAATGACGTATATCATCATGCATCTTGACCTTGTCAATTAACAGTGTATATTGGAGATCCTATTACTAGGCAGGAGATAAGCTTTGGGAGGGTTTCAGCAGCAGAGCCTCCCCCAACAGGACATGAAGAACAAGGGGTGGGTCTGTTTAGGGGCCTGAAACTATATAAAGATTGTTCTTTTGCCAGGTGGTGGTGGTGCATGCCTTTAATCCCAGCACCTGGGAAGCAGAGGCAGGTGGATCTTTGTGAGTTTGAGACCAACATGGTCTACAGAGTGAGTTCCAGGACTGGCTCCATAGCTACTGAGAAACCCTGTCTCGAAAAACAAACAAACAAAAACAAAAAAGATTGTTGTTCTGGTCAAATAGTGATCTGCTGAGGGAACTCCTTCAGCCAATGGTCTATGGCCTTTGAGATGTGTGGCCACTTTGGGAGTGGCCTTGGGTACTATAAAAAATACATGTAGAGATGTGCTGTATTCTCTCTCTCTCTCTCTCTCTCTCTCTCTCTCTCTCTCTCTCTCTTTGTCCCCCCCCCACTTCTTGGCTGCCTGATTCTGTTCCTGTTCCCCACTCGTGCCAAGGACTGTTGATCTGTGAGTCTATCCATAAATAAAGAACCCTTCATTATATTGAATTCTGAGCTAGTGTGGGACTGCTTTATCGCGATCCTCTACAGTGGTCAATATACAGATAGATTGGAGTAGTGGTAGACAACTAGAGAGGAAGGTCAGTTCCAACCAGCTTCAGGAACATCTCCTACCAAACTTCTCAATTTCATATTCTCTCTCTTTCTTTGAATAATTTTGTTTACTTATGTTTACTTAACATGTTGATACAGTATATTTTGATCATATTCTTATTCTTCCCCAAACTCCTCCCAGATCTCTCTCACATCCCTACCCAGCCAACTTCATGTTCTTTCTTCTTGCATCTTTTACATCTATATGGAACAGACTGAATTCTGGATAGAATGAGCTTCAGAAAAGGACGCATTCTTTTCTAGGACATTCAAACTTTGGGGGCAAACACAGGAATAACAGCAGAGATAGGAGAACTGTCTGCGAGTCTTAGGTGTGAGACTCTGGCCTTGCTGCTCAGCCCTGTCTTCTTTTCTTCTAAAGGAAGAGTGAATTCCTGCTCTCTCGCTCCAACTAAAGTCCTGATTGAACTATTCCTGAGCCTCATCTGAACTCTTCTCTTTGGGGAAGAGAGGAGTACAAGAACTCATACTGAAGTTAGGATGGAGACCAGAGGGTACAGGTGTCCCACTCACAACCCTATTACATCACCGTAAGCAGAGGTTCCTTTGTAGCACTGGTGTAGTCTTGTGGACGCGGATGAGTTCTCAGTCATGGAAGAAGCCTTCACTTCTCAATCAATGTTTCTATTGCTTAGCTATTTAGAGCAGTTCGTGTGCTTGCACCCATGCCGTTTTGCATATCAAAGATGAATTTTATCACTGCTTTTCTGAGTCAGTGGGCACAGGTATTTTTAACTCAGCTTGCCTCTGTATTGGTGTTAGCCCATTTTCATGTTCATTGGTGGGTTGCTTTTCCTGACTTCTCTTAAACTTGCTACCAATAGCAATATGAGAAACCAGACTTTCACTGTACGTTTAATTTGTATTTCTGTTAGTGTGAAGAGGCTGGACATCATTTCTTATGACTAAGGCTTCATAACCTTTTGTTCATGTCTCTATTTTTTTCCGTGACTTTCAGGTCTTTATCAACCTGATTCATCAGATCTCTACATATTAAAGAAACTGCCACCACTGATTTTCAGATCAAGGTAATAACTGCCAATTTTTTAATAGATAAATTTGAATTTAGGCCTTGTAAACAATGTGATTTTTATTTAGTATAGGTTAAAATTCACTCACACACACACACACACACACACACACACACACACACACACCCAGCAATGACTGCGTAATTGCTTCTTCATTCAATAGATAATTGATCTTTTCATGATCATATGCAGAATTATTTTTTATATACTAGTTCTTAGCAATATCTGGATTATATTCTAGCTCTTTCTTCTGTTTCATGGTATCTTGTGTTCGAGGGATGTATGATACCATAAAATATGCTTTAATATCTGGTTGGAATAACACCCCATGATTCATATTCTGGGTATTTATTTTCTTGTTTTCATCTGAATTTTAAAATAAGTTTTAAATTATTCACGATTCATTCTTCAGAAACTCTTTTGGCTATCTATTTTTTATGAGTTAAAATATGTTGTTAATCTTTACCTCCAAGAAGAAAATACAGTTTTTCATATTCTTGTGAGCATTTGAATATAATATAACCTGACTATGACATTTTTTCTATCCACTATGCATTTATTTTATTTCTTCTCTATATGTCACTTTTTCAGTTGGGATAATTTCCTCCCCTAGCTCCAGTTTGGTGCTGTTTGTCTAGAAGCAGGCTGTTGGCTTTTGTGTTAGTATACCTATAAAGCTTGCTGAATTCCGGTTCTGGATTTACTTTCCAGTGTGTTCTCTGGGGATTTCCAAATAGACAGAAAGTCATCTACTGGGTCTGTGGTAATCTCACCACATGTTCTCCAATTTAAAACTGTCTCCCTTTCTCCTTCAGCCTAGTGGCAATTGCTGGAACTGGCAGGACAACAGTAAAGAAGAGTAGACTCTATGGACATGCTTGCCTTATGCTTCTCACGATTTTTCCATTAAGCAGGACGCTTCCCTGATTGTCAGAGACAGCTAAAATTAGTAAGGATGTGTTCTTATTTAATTAGGAGGCTGTTTGCTTGTTAGATACTGAGTTTTACTAGATGCCTTTCAGTAGCAGAGAAGTTGTGTTATTCTTTTGATCAATTAATATGCTTCAATATTGGTGCGGGAGAATTGTCTGTATTCTGTCAATCATGTTTTAAATAAATGCTGATTGGCCAGGCAGGAGATGTAGGCAATAAAACCAGACAGGAAGTGGAAATGATGCAAGGAGAGCAGGAGAATTCTGGGGAGGAGGAAGTTGATTCCTCCCACTTCTGCCCAGATCACTGAAGCAGCAGGATGTGAGCTGCCCCACTGAAAAAGGTACTGAGCCACATGGCTAAAATAGATCAGAAAAATGGGTTAATCAAGATGTGAGAGTTAGATGATATGTAGCCTGACCTAATGGGCCAATCAGCATTATAACTTATAGAGATCTCAGTGTGATTTTTCTCTGGGACTAAACAGTTTGGGGGCCGGATGGGACAGAAAAACCCCCAACAAGCAGGCCCCCTCATGTTACACAATATGACAGTAATTCTCTTAACATTGAAGCAGCCCTGAATTCCCAAAGTAAATGCCCCTATGTCTCAAGATGTTGCTCTCTTGGTGTGTTCCCTGGATGAATTTTGGAAGTAATTTATTTAGATTTGGGCATTAAGTTTTGACATCACAATTATTTATAAATAGAATTTGACTTCTTTTATCAGTGGCTTGAAAAAGTTTCAGTCCTTGTTAAATTCCTTAGTACTTAATAGTTTCTATTAGAGTGTGCTTCCTGACCTAAGAGAATCCATGCCAGAAGTAGCCTAAGGAGTCTGAACACCAAATGGGATTTTGGATTTGGGCCATCTATAACCTGGCTGGCAATGAGAGCTCCATTACTCCATTGCTCCATACAGGGAGAGTGATGAGAGTCCTCAGGATATTGCACAGTAACAGTGAAATGATTAAGTTTTGCCATTGGTGATCTGGGGGAACGGTTCTTGTAGAACAGAATGTTCTGGCAGGTGTAACGTGTCAAACCTTTGAGAGGCACAGGGGAAGTAGTAATTATAAAGACTATGAGACTGGATGTCACTTGCTACATAAAAATGATGCATGGAGAAATTCAATAAAAGGTCAAGAGAGATTAGTCATCAATTTATAGAAAAATGTGAGAGTCAGGGGCCCTTTCTTGTCACTGTGTAAAAGAACAGAGGAAATAGGAAGAACAGGCCAAGACTTACCTTAAAGGATAGCATAGGTCCTGATATGTGGGTGACTTATCAGCCATTTGAATAGCATGTGGCACTCTGGTCCACCTCCCATTCTGAAGATGACATGCTAATTGGGCTAACGTAACAAAGACAAGTGTGTCTTTCTGAAGTGGAGAAATTCAGCAAAGATTTCAGGGACTTCCATTTCTGGAAAATTTGGGGGGACCTTGTGATCTGTGAACATGCAGGATATTCTTAAGTATAGGGTCCCCACCTTTGTTCCTTTGGAAAGGAGCCCATTTCCTGGCAGGACTTCATAAGATTCTAGAAGCTTGTCCAACAGTTCTCAGAGCTCTCAACCTCACTTACTGGATGACAGGGAAGACTGCCAGTTTCAAGTGGATTCCAATTTAATGGACCCCAGCAGATCCAGGATGTAGACTAAAATCCCAGCTGCTTGGCCCATATGTTCCTTCAGACTTTTATGCATTAGAGAAACTTCTAAGAACAAAATGTACCCTGAGAACCGTACAATCTCTACTAAGAAAACCAAAGTCCACCCCAGAAGTCTCGAAAAGGGCATGCCTTTTTCAATAGTAATCACTTTTAATGGTTTATATTAACATATACATATGTGCAAACTATGAGAAACAATTTATTTCATACTCTTTCCAGCTTGGTAGGAAATAAACAGTTTACAATGAGATTTAACCTAACCATAAGACCATACGTGTTCATCATGATGTGTGTTCCATTACACCCACAAGTGACCAGGACGGGCATGTCGAGAACCTAGGTCCTGTAGGACAAAATCCTCATAAGTGTAATTAGACACAAATAGGGGCAAAAGCAAGTGACTGACACCCTGGCACCCAATCCTTTCTTTCAGCTCCACTTATGGTGGCAGCACATTCCCATGGGCAGGGAAAATATAACTAGCAAACAAAGAAAAAAATGGTGGGTCTAATAGCCATATGGGATGAAATCAAAGGGGCACAAAATTGGGCATTGATCCTGGTCATTTGCTTTTTGTGGAAAGACATGCCCCAAACAGCAACAACCACACTTCTCTCTCTCTCTCTCTCTCTCTCTCTCTCTCTCTCTCACACACACACACACACACACACACACACACACACACACACACACACATGCATGCACGCATATACACACACGTATGCACACATACACAAACACTATTCATCAGCAAAGAGGGTACTTCTACTAAGTTGGTCAGGGATCTGGGATGATGAGGGCTTCAAGATTCAGTATGAGCAGGTCAGGGTCAACTTGTGTCAGAATTGGCAGAATAAGCATTCTATGTTATTTTCCGTCTTGCGTAGACACAACCTTCTATAGAAGAATCAAAAAACAAATGTCAAAAAAAAACCCAAACAAACAGCTCACACCTCAAAGAGAATAAGAGATCATTTGTCCAGAGGCAAAGATGAATGAACCTGGGCCTGGAACCTAGATTCAGCTTGCACTTAATAACATGTTCCAAAATGGAAGGAAGCAGCTACTCCAAGTTTATAGTCCCAGAACCAAATAATCCCATCAGTCAGGGCATTCAACATATGTGGAAACACTGGGTAGCTGCTTTTACAGAAAAGTGGGGAAATCTCTGCAGCAGGTTTTGGGTGTTCATTTATAGCTTTTGGGATTGGTGGATGTTAGTGGTCTATTAAGTTAATATATTCCAAATATTACCTGTTAGTCAAGAGGATACTAGACCAGACACAGAAGTCAGCAATGAATGGCTATTAAAGGAACGAAAGAAAACCCATAGTAATTTGGTTCTGCATCTGGAACATTGTGACTGTCCACTGTTCTGGTATTCTAATTAGTTAGCCTTACATAGGTATGACTATTAATTTTTTTCCTGGAAACTTCAGTTTACACAATGAAGTAGATAGAATGACTGGGTCAATTTGGCCTTTCTGTACATTGGCTATTACACTGCTGGCATGGTGAGCACATGAGTGGAGAAGCCACTGATGAAGAAAACAGACGGACCCAACAGCATGGACTTTTACAGGGCAACTCATTAGCTTAATATATAGTAAAAGAGCTTCAGTGGAGGGTCAGTGTAGGTGGCAGCTGCTCGTTCATTTCCTGGCTGCCCAGACCGCAAATCATCACTCAGAAAGTATATTACTTAAATCACTCCTTGGCCATTCACTTAAGCATATTGCTAGCTAGCTCTTATATCTTAAATTAACCCATTTCTATTAATCTGTGTATCGCCACGTGGCTGTGGCTTACCGAGCAATGTTCTGATGTTTATATCCTGTAACTATATGGATTATCCATGACTCTGAGTTCTTTCCTCCTCTATCTGCTTGGAATTTCCACCTTGCTCTATTCTGCTAAGCTACTGGCCGAAACAGCTTTTATTCATTAACCAATAAAAGCACCACATATACAGAAGGACCTCCCATTCCAGGTCAGGGATTGTGAGGTCCACTGGTGTTCTAGCCCATCATTCAGGTAGCCTCATTTAGAATTCTGGAAATAAGACTGAGGAACCCTGTCTTGGTGGGGCAGCACCTTGCAAGATATAACACATAACCTGAGTTGGTATGTCCGTCACAGGTGTAACTCATAGTTGGAAACTGTGGGGCAAACACAGGAGTGTTCTTATATGTCACTGTTCTCAATGGCCCATCTTAGGAATGAATTTATGTTTGCTGTTCCTGTGACTGTAACTTCTGTTATTTTGAGATTCTGTTTTTTAGAGTGGAATGGAGACAGTAAGAGCCTCTTCACACTTCCATTTAATCACTTCTGATTGTTGTGTCAGACAGCAGACAAGGAAAAGACTAGTTATGAATTCTCTGAAGTAACTTCGATGAGTTCAAAAGCTAGAGCTGCAGAGATGCCTGGACAGAGATCCATTTGCCACCCAGGGGACACAGGGTGATGTCTTTTTGTCCTCCCTGCCTGATTGTTGTGACCGTAAATTTCCATGTACAGAATACTGATTCTGGCCTCAGAAGAACATGACAGGAGGAGATCATACACTTCAGGGCTAGTAATCTGGGGAACCCTGTTTTGGAATATTAGTCTAAGATGTGTTACATTTGTTTATGCTGTGGAATATTTGTTTAATGAAAGAAAAGAGAGAAGAGGGAGGAGCAAAAAAAAAAAAGGAGGAGAGGAGGATACTAGGAACCAGCCTTCCAGCCACAGCCATACAACCAGTCATGGAGTAAGAAGGAAAGAAAGGTATATGGAATGGAGGAAGTTAAAAGCCCAGAGGCAAAAGATAGACATGGTAGTTTAAGGTAAGAATAGCTGTCTACAAATGAGTCAAACTAAGGCTGAGCATTTATAAGTAAGAATAAGTTTCCATGTATTTATTTGGGAGCTGGGTAGTGGACCCTAAAAGAGTCAGAGTTTAAAAAAGAAAAACAATTACAGAATTCTCCCAGGTAAATGACTGTGACCATCAGCCTGCTGGCTGCCTTGCAGGTAGGAAGGATTTAGAAGAAAATGCAGGGCAAAAATGAGGAAGAGTTATGGCCCTAAGAGCAGAATTGAGCTATGTATTGCAATTTTTCCCAAGAAAAGGAATCAATCAAAATTCTGGTGGAGCCACTCCCAGATAAAGTTGGCTTATTTTTTTTTTAATTTTTCACATTTGTGTTTGTTTTGAACATTTCATACAATGCACTTTGATCATATTTTTCCTATCCCTCTCAGATCCTCTCATTCTCTCTACCCACTCAATTTCATGTTTTTTTCTCTCAAAAAACCCCACAAAGTGTGTATGTGTGTGTGTGTGTGTGTGAGTGTGTGTGTGTGTGCACACTGTGTGTAAACACACACACACAGAGACAAACAGACAAACAAATAAAACAATAAAATCTCTGTTGAGTCTGATTTGCATTGACCAACTACTCCTGAGCAGGGGCTCTGCCCTGGAAGGTAGTTGTTACAGCCATTGTCAGTCCATTAAGAGAACAGACTTTCCCTTTCCCAGCAGCTATCAGTTGCAAAGAGCTTATTGATTGGCCATCGGACTTTGTGCTCACTCCCGCTTCTCTACACTGGATTTTGTGTGGCTTGAGTTTGTACATGTCTTGTGCCTGCTGTCACTCTCTGAGTTTATATGTGCATGTCTTGTGCCTGCTGTCAATCTCTGAGTTTACATGTGCATCTGTCCTGTTGTGTACGGAAAATACTACTTCCACTGTTTCCTTGAGGTAATCTACCATCTCTGGCTCCACAGTCATTCTGTATCTTCTTTCACATAGGTCTTAGGGTAAACTAATTCCAAAGGCACAGAGCAAGCTTAGGGGTGATGTAATGCAGTTCCAAATCCCCTTTAGAGCTGGGGCACCTGTGTTTGTTGAGTGCGCTGGCTGCTCCATGTCACAGTGGAGACTTTCTAGAAACTGTCTTCTGCTAAAGAGTATTCGCTGCATAGTCACATCTGCTCCCAAGGAGAAAGTCCACTTCCATGGCTAGAGAAATAGTCATGGTCCTCTTGTCTCTAGTCATGCAAGAGTTCTTTGGCACTTCTTCCCATGGACGATAGAATTATGTCTTCTCGTTGTGTGTGATGAATTGAGGACTCAGGGTAGTGAGTAGATTACTGCAAGTGCTAGGAGTTGTCACTCTTTAGATTGCTTTAAAGAAAGACTGTGGCATCAGCCTTGGTACCCTCTCTCCCTCCTTCCCCCATTCATTTCAGGAAAAGGCAGATGCTTGTCATGTGGGTGTTTTAAGAGAAGCTCGTGAGGTGAAAGCTTGCGTGTGACTGACACCCCTGTAGTAATCTCGAACGTAGACCCTACTGCAGCTGGCAGCTTGGCTGCATCTTTATGAGCCAGACCCACATAGCTAAGCTACACACAGATATCCTCAGAAACCATATGAAGTAATGAATGCTTTCTGCGCTAAGTAGAAGAGTTTGAACAGTATGTAGTTAATACAGCTAAGGAAAATAAATCCTAAGAGGAAAAAGCAAAACCTCCGAGAAATGCTGGATAATTTATCATCAAATGTGGGGAGAAGAATTGGTGGATGTCATCAGGCAGGAAATGAGAAAGATCAGCTAATCTAGGTATGACTTGGCTTCCTCTTGCAGGCAACTGGAAGACATTGAAGGTTTGGAGCAGGTTAAGTGTTCTAGAAGCAAAATTATGGACACAGTGGAGGAAGTAGAAACAGGGAGACATACCTGGAGCCTGATGTGATGTTTAGATAACATACAAAGATCATAAACTACATCTTAACTCCTGGTGGGTGAAACCAATAAGACAGATAAGGACAGTGCCTGCACCACAGGGAAGCTGTTAGATTAAATCAGTTAAAATTATAAAGTTGGCAAGTATATATGTGTTGGCTTTAAAGGGGAATTTGGAGTCACATCAGAACAATGTCAGGTGTGTAGATTATTCTGCACATAAATAGACATGGTAAACTGGGTGATGCATGCTGGGTCAGGGAATTCATCAATTTCGGAGCAGCTCAGAGAGGAAAGGCAAGGCGCATTGAGTGAATAAGAAATGACTTAGCAAACACTCATCTCAGAAGTTTCTATTAGTTTTAATAGTATTAAGTTTTACTGGACCAGAGATAGCTCAGTGGGGAGAGGTGCTGCTTCCAAGTCTGATGATCTGAGTTTGATCTTTGGAGGTCATATAGTGGAGGAAGGGAACTGACTTCCACATTCCTCTCTATCACACACACACACACACACACACACACACACACACACACACATGTCATAGCTAGAGTTTCTAGTGATACGATGAAACATCATGACCAATGCACTCCCACATCACTGTTCATCACTAAAAGAAGTTAGGATAGGAACTCAAACAGGACAGGAACCTGAAGGCAGAAGCTGATGCTATGGGTATAGAGGGATGTTTCTCACTGGCTTGTTCTCTATGGCTTGCTCAGCCTCCTTTCTTACAGAACCCAGGACCACCAGCCCAGGGTGGCACCTCCCACAGTGGACTGGTCCTTCTCCCATCAATCACTATTAAGAAAATGCCCGGCAGTCCAATCTTATGGGGGCATTTTTAAGTCTAGTTTTCTTCCTCTTAGATGATGTTAGTAGTTTTTGGCCAGGCCTCCTTAACCTTATTCCCCAGGGAAAGGTGAGTGTGCTGTCCGCCCATTCCTCAAGACAATCAGACATGATAGGGAGTCAATTCAAAGCAGGAACTCAGTTTATTACTGTGAGTGTCAGCTTATATAGGTTAAGTGACATCATGTTATGTGGGGATACCTCCAGCCAATGAGAGTCAGCCAAGTCGTCCTTCTGGCTGGAGGGGCGTCTACCTAGATTTTGCTGTCTCATCCTCTCTGGGTAGCTTTAAGACTGTCCTTCAAACTAGAGCCAGGCTTTTCTCTGTCCTGCAGGCCTCAAGGTACAGGCTCTGAGATAATTTTGGTTCAACGGTTTGTGTCAAGTTGACATAAAACTATCCAACACAATATAATATGTAAATATTAATATAACAGTAACAATTAATGAATAATAGGCTATAAAAATATTAAATGGCACTGCCCATTACCATAACTAGGACTCGGGTTCTGCTGACAATGGACTAGTATGAGAAAACACCTAAGGAAAACAACCTTGCTCTGAAAATGGGCCTCTTAGAGAGACTTCTAATGCCTTCAGGGCTTCACTTCTCTATGAATAGGAAAAGAGCTGCTTTATGCTGTAGTTCGACAAGTTCCTCCTCTCATGGGCCACAGTGAATTATTTTTCTGAAAGGCAGCTTCCCAGTTGCATAAGACGTAAAAGGCTTTCCGTTACTTTGCATGCTGACTCTAGCCAATAGGCCTAATTAGCCCCAGAGGTTATTGACTATCGATGCTATTAAGGAAGTATCGGATGTCATGTGGGATGACAAGGAGGTCTGTGGTAGAGACGGGATGCTATGTGGACAGTTACTTAGAAATCAGCATCTTATCGGAGTTAAGAATGGCATCCTGAAAGGCTACTGGCCGCCAGCAGGCTCCAGAATGAGACTCAGGGCCTTCCAAAGCTAGGACTTTACCTGGAAAATCATCACCAAGAGTTCTTTACTTTGTGACTTTTTAAAGCTTTGACGAGAACATGGAGAAATGCTGGGCTTATATTCCAAAGTGGAAATGCCACACATGCCGTGGCAGTCTCCGGCAGTGAGAGCCTGAGACCGGGTCTAGTGAGCAGGCTTTTATTTAGAGGAGTGAGCCCCAGCAGCAACAATGGAGCCAGAGACAAGGTCGCATTCTCAGTGAATGTCTCAAGGCTTCTGCAGTTCTTCATGGCTGGAGTCACAGAGTCACAGAGTTTCATTTTCATACGCATGCCGTCATTCATCTGATCACTTCCCCAGGTTTCTTTTTTTTTTTTTTCTTGTTATATAGCCTAGGCTGGTTTTGACCTCGGACCACTCCCCCCTCAGCACTCACTCCTGAGTGCTGGGATTGTAAGTCTGTACCACCACACTCACACAGATCCATTTCTTTATTCTTGTAAATAATATTGGAAAGTCCCATGTCTATTCATCCTAGTCAACTTTCCAAGGATAAACTATGCCATGAAAATTATTAAATGTATAATTATATGAATATGTAAATTGTTAAAATTTTGACAAGTTTTGATATGAGCTGTCAAATTTTCCTTCAAAAATTTGAATTTACTCACTATCAGTTGTTATCAGAATGGATGTTTTGTCCTCGGTTATTACTATTGCTTTTCATCTTTGCTAGATAGAAAAGAATATTTTGTTTTAAGCTGTCTTTTCCTCAGGTATAGGTATGTTAAACATTTTATATAAAAGTATGTTTAGTGGATGTTATAATTTCTCTTATTATAGATTGTTCATTTATATTCTGTTGTTATTTTTTCTAATGCATGTTCTAGGAGGCTTTTCATATTTATTTGAAGTTTTTAGTTATAATAGATATTAGTCCTTTACAAAACAGGATATGTTTACATAGTTTGCAAGACTTCTGCTTCTACTTATATTTTATAACAATTCCACATTTACAGTGTTTATGATGCAAAACCCACCAGATTAAAATTTGCTTTGCTTTTCATTTAAAATATCAAAGTATCTCCATTATATTCAGAAGACTCACCTGCCCTTAGAAATAACAGTTAAAATCTTGTTTTCTAAACCCAGTTTCCTTTGTGTGCTGATTCAAAGTGTGGAGTAGTAAATTAATATAAAATAAACATGAACATCTGAGTCAATATAATTTGTGCAAAATGAGGTATATGGCTATTTTGAAAATTTTAATTGATAACTATATAATTCTATGCTGAAAAATATCAAGTATATTTGAAATGGTATTTCATATGTTTTAGAGTTCTTCAGAGAAATCAATTGGGTCAATGATAGATCCATAGAAAAATGATAGATTTATGAGAGAACGTGTTATGTAAATGCAGAGGCTAAACGCCTTGTTACAGGCTGTCTGAAAATTTGAGAGCTGGTGAAACCACTAGAATGTCTCAGACAAAGTGTACTGGCTTGAGTTCCCAGAGGGATGTTGATATAAGTACTGGAGAATGAATTTGTTGACCTGAAGAATTTGATGTCCAAGAGCTAGAGAAGATGGTTACTCAGTTCCAGAAGAACGAGTAAGTTCATGTGCCCCCTTTGGGTTCCTCTTCTAGAACGCCTATCTATTCCCTCTGTTTATTAAATGTTCCACAACCCGTGCCACACTACTACCAACTCTGTGTTCAAACCTGAGAGTTTGTGCGAGATATTTCTTACTCATAGCAAGACCTGTTGGTGTATCATGCAGAAGAGATGATCAATAGGTTATATATTCATAAGAAAACCATGGTACCATCTGTGAAGGGGAATACAAAATTGTGGGGCAGTGCCTTATCTGTCCCATCTGGCAAATAGTTATTCATAATGATCAAACCAAATAAGCATATAAATAGTTTTATACATGTAAATGGGTTCTAGAAGTTCTAGAAAGAGTCACATCAAACAAAAACAACATTTACCCGTACAAGGAATACTAACAAAGATTAGTTGTGGTTTTGCATTCCAACAACACCTATTTATTGTATTAGTCAGGATGCTCTAGAGAAACAGAATTGATGGAATGAATCTCTCTCTCTCTCTCTCTCTCTCTCTCTCTGTGTGTGTGTGTGTGTGTGTGTGTGTGTGTATGTGTCTCAATCTATCTCTGTACCTATATATCCATCTATCCATCCACCATCTATCTATCTATCTATCTATCTATCTATCTATCTATCTATCTATCTATCTATCTTCCTATCTATCATCTATCAACTATATAGTGGATTTATTATAATTGCTTACAACCTGTAGTTTTACTATTCCAGAAATGACTATACCTTGATAGAAAGTTCAAGAACCCAGCAATTGCCTAGTCCACGAGGCTAGATTTCTCAGATAGTCTTCAGAATAAGCTGAAATCCCGAAGAAATAGGCTCCAGTACCAGTGAAGGAATGAACTTGCCAATGACAGCCATAGCATGCAGGAAAAGAACAAAAGCTTTCTTCTTCCCCATTGTTTATGTAGGCTGCCCCCAGAAGGTATGGTCCAGATTTAAGGTGGGCCTTCCTACATCAAATTATCCAAAAATATTCCTCACTGCCATAACCCAGTAGTTTGGGTTTTAGTTAATTCCAGGTGTAGTCAAGTTGACAACCAATAGTAGCCATCACATTTGTGTTTTATTTATATAGTGAAAATAGGTATAATTTCAAACAAAAATAACTCTTTGCATTTATAGTCTAATATTCTTTTCTTTGTTTTTCACAATGGCGAAAATGTTGAAAACAACTGTCATTGAGATAATGGCTAAATAAATTGTGGTGTAAACCATATTTAAAATCACATGCTACTGTTCAAGAGAATGAGGCACCTCTCTCCATTATTATATTTGGTTGTTTATCAAAATATTGGCGACATTTGTCTTCTGAGAGGCAATGGGGATGAAGAGATGAATGAACGGAGCCTTGCTGGTTTGTTTTCATCATGTGCTAGTGCCATAAGATTTGAATCATACAATTGCATTTTCATGTGTTCGTGTGCAGCTAAAATTCTGTATCAGATGAACATAAGATCTAAAGTTAGGAACAGAAGCACCTTTGTGTTGTTGAAACATAAATACATTTACATTAATGGGTCTGGGGGCTGACACACTCCACCATTCTGTTTAGCTGTTACTAATTCAATTTGAACTTTCTCTTGTTTGACTACTGCAGTTGAACTTTGATTCTCTTTCAAAAGCCAAATAGATAAACCAAGTGGAGAGAATCTCTATACTTGTCTCTGGTATTATACATTTTATTTTTTTTAAATTTTTTTTGTTTTTTTTATTTTTTATTAGTTTTTTTTTTTTAAAAAAAATACCAATCCAAATTCCCACTCCCTCCGCTCCTCCCATTCCCTTCAAACACCCTCCCATCCCACTCCTCTCTAATCCTAAGAAAGGGTAAGGCACTTTGCTTTGTGGAAGGTCCAGGGCCCTCCCTCCTACATCTAGACTGAGTAAGGTATGCATCTAAAGAGAATAGGATCTCAAAAAATCAGTAAATACAGTACAGATAAATCCAGTGCTACTGCCATTGGCCCCTCAGTCTGTCCCAGCCATAAAACTGTCAACCACATTTAGAGGGACTAGTTTGGTCCTATGCTTGCTCCTTCCCATTTCATCTGGAGTTGGTGAGCTCCCATTAGCTCAGATAAACTGTTTCAGTGGATGAACCCATCATGTTCTTGACCACTTTGCTCATATTCTCATTCCTTCTACTCTTCAACTGACCTTGGGAGCTCAGTTGAGTGCTCCAATGTGGGACTCTGCCTCTGTTTCCATCTGTTGTTGGATGAAGGTTCTATGGTGATATTTAAAATAATCATCAGTCTGAGTACAGGGCAAGGCCAGTTCGGGCACCCTCTCCTCTCTATTGCTTAGGGTCTTAGTGGGGGGTTTTACACATTTTAAATGAATTAAAATAAGGATTCCTTACCATGGTGGTTTGAGTGAGAATGTTCTCCATTGTCTCATGAACTCTCAAACCACAGCTGGTGATGCTATTTGGCGAGGGTTACGAGGTGTGGCCTTGCTGGAGGAAGTATGTCACTAGAGATGGGTTTTTAGAGTTTAAAGACACCATTTTGTTTGCTCTCAGCTTCCAGATTTAAGCTCTCAGTTTGCTGCATCAGCTGCCATACTTATTGCTTGCCGCTGTGGTTCCCTGCTGTAGTAGACTATAACTCTCTAAAATCATAAGCCAAAATAAACTCTTTCTTCCGTAAGCTATCCTTGTCATGATATCTTATCACAGCAACAGAAACTAAATAATACATTTGTGAAATATCATTTTGACCCAAAAGAATTTGTTCTGAGTGGTGTTATATCATCTTGACTCAGGCTAGAGTCACCACAGAAGAGGAAACGTCAATCTGTCTGCAGACAAACCTGGTAAGACATTTTCTTAACTAATGGTTGATGTGGAAGCTTCCAGTCCACTGTGAGTGATGAGACTCCTACGCTGTTAATCTTGAATGTTATAAGAAAGAGAACTGATTTTAGCCATCGAAAGCAATTCAGTAACTAGCTTTCCTCCATGGTCTCCGTGTCAGCTCCTGCATCCAGTTTGCTCTTACACTGTTTGAATTACTAATATGACTTCTCTTAGTGATAGATTGTAACCTGGAAGTGTAGGCGAAATAAAACTTTTTCTCTACAAGTGACTTTTGGCCATTGTTTTGTTACAGCAATAGAGACCCTAACTATGACAGAGTTGTTTTATGTCTTAAAGAAAGTATGTTCCTAGCAAGCACCATAGTAGGATTGCTCCTTTGGGAATCAGGATTATTTTGTTCTTTTTCTTGGAATGCATGTTGACCATTATTGCACTGCCAAGTGTGTGGCCAATGAGGACCCCTGTAGGCATTCTAAATCGTTTACCAGAGGAACTTCTTGCTCATTTGACCTTAGCAATGTCCCATGATTACAGGAAAGGAAGTTTCCAAACATTCCATTCATCCCCTCTTTCTAAAAGGAGACTCCTATACATTAAGAACACAAAGATGCCTAGATAGCCAGGTTCATTACTGAGGTACAGAATTCAAAATAAATGCAGAAAAGGATTATAAATAGATCTTGACTCCATTGTGTAAATATGGAAATGATTGACTTAAGAACTCCTTTTACTCTTTTAGATTCTCGTGATGTTTAAACCTCATTTCCTATAGCACAAAATTCATTGACAGAGAGGATCCAGTATTTAAAATAGCTGATATTGAGACATATTTTTATCCCTGAGCACATAGAATGTTCCAGTCACAGTTAAAGAACACTTAGAATTTTGACACATCAGTAGGTGATGTTTGAAGAAATATACACTGTAGTTTGGTTTGCTGCATTTACAATAGAGGTGGTATGACCTGCTGAAGGCTTAGTCCAACTTTTTTTCTTGGTAGTTTGCTTCAGAATCTGCTCCGATCTTTAGAACTCAATTGGCAGATGGAAACATAAGACTGAACTCTATGTTCAGTACCTGTACCCATATCGCCATGGGTTACTGTGGTGATTCCCTGCAGGCTTTACAGCAGACAGGGAAAAAAACGATCAGGGTGAGGTAAAAAGGAGACTCAGCTCCACCCAATTTTATTATACCTGTTACTGGATCAGGCCCAGATCATTTAACTTCAGTCATATTTAGGCGCAGCCCAATTTTGGGAATGAGAATTCAGATAACAATTAACTCAGTCTCAAGTACACAACAATTTAAGATATGTTTACATTGAGATTCTTTACAAAGTCCATCTGGCTTCTGTCACAAGAATAGATACTGTTGACTCAGAGATGGTGCCCAAGACTTAGAGTAGTGAAAACTTGACTGAGGTAAACGCAACGCCTGTGGGAGTCAGGATTGGCGCGGCCCTGAGATAACAGAAGTCACTTAGGCTGTGACAAAGCACAAGTGACATCAGTTATGAGAATGGGTTTTATGGTCTGAAAATAATGCTCAATGTTTAGGAGGTGAGGATCTGAGATAAGTCAATACAAAAATTCTGGAAAATATGAGAGCCTGTCATATGATGAGAGAGAGCCTGTGCTCTGGGAGCACCTTCTGCTCCTTCAGCCAATAGCATTTAAGATACCAGTCCACTTGGGCGTGGCCTCTTATACTGTAAATGCAGCTGTAAAGCATATGCTTGCTCTCTTGCTCCTGGTTCTCTCTGGCTGTGGCATTTGGTTGCTTGCTGTTCCCTGTTTGAGCATAGTGATCTGTAAGTTTCCCCCAAATAAATAACCCTTTATTATTCATAATTCTGAACTAGTGTGGGATCATTTTGTGACTTCTGCCTTAAAGCCTGTCTCACCAGACAGCAAAGGATCACCAGGTTGTAAAACTACATCCTTCCTGGCATTCTGAAAAGAGCAGCCTCACACCTCATCCCACTGAAGAGGTACGCTGTGTGTTTAACTTTCCTGGCTTCTCCAGTGCTTATCTGTGTACACAGAACCTTTTTGACCTCTACAGGTTGCAAGTTGGGTAATTGGTTACCTCCATCTTAGGTAGACTAAAGTCCACACCCATGTACCTACCACACAAACACATACAGGTAGGCATATTCCATACATGTATAAGTACATTCTAGAAAATTGTTGCCTATCTTTAGCTTTCATGTTTTTAAGAAGAGCAATGCAGGTTCAGCAAAGAAAATGTAGACAATCTGCAAAACACAGAGGGAGAATCAAAACTCTTAGTTATATAAACCCAGAGACCGAGAGCCGGGCATGTAACTGCTACAGGCATGGGATGCATTAAGTCGTTTGCAGTCTACTCTTCTTAGTGTCAGAGCTGGAGCACAAGTGTTTCTCCATTCCACCAGAACTGCCAAATGCTGGCATAGCAGTTGAAGCCCCAGACACGCTTGATGTGGTACTAATGTTCATTGAACCAACCACCTTCTTATTAGATACGTAAACATTACTAAATGCTTTAAGATTATGCATCTTACTGGTCTAATTAATGAATTTTCTGTCAGTTTTTTTTGTACCTCTGATTATTATTGGGCCAGAGAGTATGACATATTTTTATATTCAACAGAAAGGTGCTCTTTTCCTGAGTCCTTGAAAGTTGGCAAGAAGCAGGCGTTCAGTAAATATTTGTTAAACAGGAATGCACATTTTAAAGCTCCGGTTCATGTGCCAAATTCCTCTCCACATGAGTTGTGTTCATTTACACCCCCTTCTATGTGAAAACAAACTTCATACTGTACTCATCAGAGTTCAATACTGGAATTTATGTTTTATCTTTAACTATTTATGGGTAGACAGTAATAGCCTAGGTTCATTCTTTTTCTAGATTGTAGTTTATCTTTATATGTACTTTTGACTACATATTTCTTCTGAAAATTGCCTGTTCCTAATTTTGTTTGTTTGGGATGAATCTATTAGCCTTTTAGCATTAAATTTAGATAGTTATGTGTTATGTAATAGAAAATATTCTTTATATGATTATCAGTGTACAATATTTTCAGGTTGTCATTTGTTTTTAATTTCTTTTAACTTTGACAGAAAAGAGTCAACTTAAAAATTTTTGTCAAATTAACTATTTTTTCTTCTTAATCTTTGGCTTTGTTTATGGACCAAAATAAACCTCAAAGTCTCTTCTGGGATTATTATAGTCTTTGATCCACTAGGAATCTGCTCTGTATCAGGCATGACATGAAGGACCAACTAACTTTTCTTTGACAAGGTAGTATTCCCGTCATTCATACTAAGTTCTGACACATTCCAGCAGCTGTCAGGTTGTCAACCAAGACTAGTCATCACACCCTGTTTCCAGTGTTTGGCTAAATGACAGAGTTCCATGCAGTTCTTACTCTGAGAAAATGACGCTGAATGGAACAGATGCGGTGGCTCATGCCCGAAAGCCCAACATTTTGGAGGCTGAGGCAGAGAAAGGATTGATATAAATTTGAGTCTAGCTGGGCTAAAGGCGAAGAGTGTGTTTCAAAAAGCAAAGTTAAGCAAAACAAGAGTATGACGTGCTAACAACACGGCATCACTTGCCTGATCTCAAACCGCTTCAGGCTGAATCACTAGACACTCAGAACTCCCCCTGGCTTGACCTGTGACCTTTAAAGAAGGTCACATTATCCTTCCTCTTTGAACTCAAGCTCTTCCCAACTTAGAATTCTGGCCTGACCACCGGAAGCTGACAGGACCCCAGGGTGTGTATTTAAGAGCAGGCCACAACAATGCCCGGATAAGTGCTTTCTCTAAGTTGGTTCTGATTGTGTTGTTGTGACTCTGTGACATTCCTTTTGTAGAGGAAAAGTACCCCCACTGAATCAGCACTTGCTTGTTAGGTCATTTCAACAAGGACATGTTTGAGTTAGTCTAGGCTGGAGATTGAAAATGGCAAGTTTTTATTTGGGGACTTTACAGGGAGTTGATCAACTGTGGTGAACACAGAATGGTGTTCATGCAGTTGCCCTGCATGATGCAGGAAGGGACATCATGCGTTAAGCACAGCCTCAAGGTTTCAAGGCCAAGGGAAGTCATATACATAGATGTGACCCAGGAACCTGAGAGATACATATCACAGTCTCTAAGTGTAGCTGTGTAAAAAATTTACTATACTTATTTTATCTTCACTTAGGTTAATAGTCAATTCCTGTTTCTGCTCAGGAAACAGTAACAGAGAGGACAGAACGTTATAGTTCTCAGTGGGAATTACGAGGGAAACAAGAAAGGAAAAAGAAATGATAAAGACTGGTGCTGACGAAAGGTTGTAAGGATTGGGTTCTGTGGGCTGTTGAATCATGCTCAGCGGGACTCAAAACAGCTGGGCACTCTGAACTTTGAAACGAAACAGGGCAGGAGATCACAGCATCACTGTGGCAAGTTCTCGCCCTGACCTATGTAAGCCACAAACATTTCAGAGAATCTGCCTGAAATAGATGGAATTTGATGTTGTGTATTTATGCTTTAATAATATCTGGTGAAGTTTAGAATTTACTTTCAGATTTCTACTAGACAATCATAGAATATAGGAGTTGGGAAGATGCAGGTACAGTCATGAGTTTTCTTTTACTTATATGTGTGTGTATGTGTCTGAGTACATGTATGTGTACCATATGTGTACAGGTACCAGTGAAGGCCAGATGGGACCAGAGTTACAGTTGGATGTGAGTCAATCATTCTGGGTAGTAGAAGGCTCAGCTGTTCTGAGACCACGGTACAAGGCTCAGTGATGCCCTCAACCTTACATCTTTCTTGCCTACAAAACAGGAGCACATAACCGGTGCTAGAAAGTTCTGTTACCAGCTTGTGGTATTTCTTGGCTCTTTGGTCCACACAGGTAACAGCTTCTGTATGCTGATCCTGAGAAGACACTTAGCTCCGTGATTACTCTTTAGGAGCAAGGAATCGCTTCAGCTGCAGCCCTCTTGGCTGCTCCTGTAAAGAATCCTACAGCTATGTAACCTGGAGCCTTTCCCAGGTGGAGGTCTTGCCCCCAGGTCACATATGTCAGTGAAGATCAGGATAGTTAAGAATTCCAGTCTTTGCTTGAGCCTGTGGCTTTGGTACAACCTTTAGCATGCCTGAGCGATTTTCTTACTCAACAAACTACACGTTTTAAACTATCTTTGTGCCCAACTTTTTGCTCCTTTTCTTTTTGCTGTAGATCTGAATTTATACAGGTATCCATGCTACAGTCTTAACACATTTCTGTCTTACAATTTCCTCTTTCAAACAAATTAATTTATTGCCTTTAAATTCTACCTCATGTGAGTTCTTAGGAGGTAGAACGAAGCCAGATATGTGGCCAAAATATTACACAAATGATTCCCTAGCCCTGCTCCCGTCCTTGTTCCCCACCGAAACAACATGATCTGGGCCTCTACCATACATATTTCTCTCAGCACTTGGGTCTTTCAAGATCGACTTCCAGCATGTTAGGGATTTTCTAGCTTCAAGAACCAAATCCTCATATTCCTCCAACAAACCAGTCCCCAGGGCCTCAGAACTACATGGTCACATTTATCATAACAATGACCCACTTCCTGGTTTCAGGATTTCAGAATTAGGTTTGATGTGGAATTCTCCTCTGTATGCTGTAAATATGTTTTATTACCATTGGTTAATAAAGAAGCTGCTTTGGCCTATGGCAGGGCAGAATACAGAAATGTTGAAAATTCAGCAGATATAGAGGAGGAAAGAAGGCAGAGTCAGGGAGATGCCATGTGGTCATACAATAAACAAGAGGTGACAAACCATGAGCCTCATGGTAAAATATAAAATAAAAAATGGGTTAATTTAAAATGTAAGAGGTGGTTAATAAAAAGACTGAGCTAATAGGCCAGTGTTGTAATTAACACAGTTAATAGGGTACAGATTACCAAAGCCTAGGAACTAGAAGTAAGCTTTATTCCAGCCACTGAGGGGCAAAAAAGAAAAAGAAAAACAAAGAACAATAACAAAAAATCCACAAACAAACAAACAAAACCTTCCAACTAACTGGGGCCACAGTGTTCAGGCTTCTGACACTGTAACAATGGACTTGGTTTTGAGTCTCTTCTTTATAGAAAAATCAAGCATCAGGCGTGGGTCAAAGAGCTTCTATAATCTTGAGGTCAGGCTTAAAATCACGTGATATTTTAAGTTTTACAACCTTTGATTGTAGGATGCTAGTTTAGGATGTTTGCAGAATCCTGTGGCTGACACAGATGCTTTTCACTGTCCCTGAAAGAATGCGAGGCAGAGAGTAGAGCCCCTTAGGAAGACAGTTAAAAGTTAAGGGAACACAATGCAGGAAGTCCTGTAGAGACAACAGTTAGAAGCTAACCTTTGTCCACAGCAACAGTAACTGGACAGCAGGAAGCAATTGTTAAAAGTTAACAGGGGCCATCAGCTTCAATTTCCCCAGAATGTGTTTAGGCTTACAATTTTATATTCTGCGCTCTTCACTGTGAAAAGGAAGCAGAAATTTGACACATGCCCTGGGCCTGGTGGTCCGGTTAATGGGGGGTAGTAGAGGTTGAATTCAAACCCAGGGCTTCCCCCCCACTTCAGTCACAAGCTTTTTATAACTGTCACATAGATTCTTTCTCAATGCTTAGGGCTATAGAATTCATGTTAGTTCTCAGAGGAGATGGGTCTGGGGTTCTCTACAGCTTTACCTGCTGCAGCGGTGACACCAGGAGAGTCGAAGGTCTGAGGGATTGCACAAAGCAGTGTCAAGTGTGTGTAAAAAATGTTAGTGGAGGAAAATAAAAGTGCAGACTCAGTTCCACCTCAAAGTGGTAAGAAGGGACATTTATTGGTCTGAGAGGTTGAAGTGCCCAAAGCCTACCGCTGTATCCTGGGGTACAGAGGGTGTGCTGCCCAGGGTCTGAGAATCCATCTTTGTAGCTGAAAGTAGGAAGCCTCTGATTCATTTACATGTCTTCCGTTGGCCCTATCATTTCTAAGGAAAACACAAAGAGAGCTTAAGTTGAATTATGTGGGAGAGAATTAGTCCCCGTGGCATAGTACCAAAGCAATAGCAGAAGCCGAGGTGACCCCCTCAGACACGCAGTTTTTCTTATCCCACACAGACCTCTTGCATCAGGAACTCGAAGCCCTGTGGGCCAGCCTTCTGTGCTCAACCACCTTGCCAAGGGGTTCTTAGCACACTGGGGGAGTGGGTGACAGTGGTCTCTGGAGGCGTTCTTAGATGGGGTGACTGTAAGGGAATCTGGGCTGGCATGGTGAAGATGACTTCCTTCCCCAGGCTCCTTCTTAGGGCAGGCAGCTCAGCTGGGAAGGGGATGATTCCCCACCCACTCCGCGTTGTGCTCCCTTCCCAGGTGTTGTTAATAAATGATGTCTTAGCAGTTCCTGTATCCAGAGAAAGAAATCAAAAGGTATTGAGCGGCCGTGAATGTGCCAGACACTTGGGCTTGGCATTTTTGATGAGTTATTTATGTGATCCTCATAAAACACCCAAAGAGAAGATGTGTCCTGTAGCTCATACACAGGAATGTTTGCATTTTGTTAGAGAAACCCCGGAAAGCCTAAAAGATGTTAAGACTTAAAGGGGTTTCTATGAGTGGGATCGCAGGCCTTTTATTGGAGTGGAAAGTCTCTCTGGCATAAATGATGAAAAGAGGGGACTTGGGAACTACATTCTTTTGGTACTAAGAAAAATATAAGTGCAGTTATGCCCTGTGAGTCAGCAATCCTATTACAGGTTGTAACTGGCCTCAAGGTATACAGACACAAGAGGGGTGGTCTGTGATACGGGTGAGGGACGGGGGTCACATAGTCTGAGGGATGGATGAAAACAGGGCAGACGCTGCTTCCGGGAGCAAATGTCTGATGTGGTTCACAGCAGCCCAGGTAAGCTTAACACTACAGTGTGGCACATGATGAACATCTGTTAGTACAACTCCGTCTCTATTTATATTGAGACAAAAGAACATGTGTCCATAAGAACATGTATGAAGACGGGGGAAGGGCAACAGGAAACAAGACCGAAGAAATGAGACTAAAGAGAATTTGCTGAGATAGGAAAAGGACTTTGAATCATCAACAAGTGCGATGTGACCTGAGGCATTCTAAACACATCTCTCAGTGGAGGTAAGGGGAAAGAAGGAAGGGAAATGAAGACAGACAGGGATAGGAAATCACAAAATAAATGCCACCTCTTTATACACCTTCAGAGTCAACATTAAGAAGTCAGGATTTGGGGCTCAGATCCCAATGAATGCCCTATCATTCTGGTGCATTAAAATCATCTCCAGCTCCCAAAGATCTCAAAACTGAATATACATTTTGATCATACTCAATTTAGTACCCATGTCTTTCCCAATTCATTTATGATACATTCAGGATCATTAGGCAAGGGTAGGATTATCCTCTGGGAGAATTGCATAAGGACCATATTATTTACTGGTTCCAGAGAGATCTTGGAGGTTGCTCATCTCTTACTGAATGAGGAGGAGTTTTGAGGAACTAAAAAGATAATGTGGTCCAAAGGAGGAGCAGAAGGAGGAAGAACATGAAAAAGGAAATCAGAACCGCAAGGGGAGCGATCACCACTTGGTGACTGATCTAATGAGAGTTCACCAAGGCCAGTTGACTGGGACTGAAGGAGCACTTGATCCAACCAGATTCTCTGGAGGAGGCTGGATTCTCTGAGTGTGGCTGGCCCGAAGTCTTTCTAAAAAGCCATTGACAATGACTCTGGGACTTGTTTCCTCTGCATATTCTGGATTTTTGGGGATCCAGTCTGATTGGTTACTCACCTTCCTGGTCCTGGAGGGAGCAGGGAGGAACTTGAACTACCCACAGGGCAGGAAACCCTGACTGCTCTTAGGGATGGAGAGGGAAGAGGAGAGGGAGTGGGGGGAGTGGGAGGGTGTTGGGAGGAGGGGCGAAAATGGAAACTTTTATATTTTAATAAACTTTAAAAAAAAGATAATGTGGTGAGAGATTCTTAGTCTAGGACCATTCCTGAAGCCCACTGCTTAATGGAGTCACCTGAAAGCTCCCGAGAAATATGAATTCTTGGGCCCTTTTCCTTGACGTTTGGATGGAATAGGTTTGGGGATAAACCTAAGAATCTATAAATTCTGAAACTTCCCAGTAATAAATAAGGTGAATTTCAGAAAACCACTCTCCTGCTTTGAAATCGGTGGGCAAGTAATTAAAGGAAGAGAAGGCAGAAAATTTCTGTCAGTCCTCTGTGAATGTTTTCTATCCAGGAAACCAAATGATTTCACTTGTGAGCAGCATCTGTACAAGGTATGCTAACTGGCATAGAAGTTGTTGAGAGAGAGTGCTGGCCTCCTGCCCACTAGCCCTCTGTTCTTTGGTGGGACAGGCAACTTTGTGATAATCAGCAATGTCTACTTCCTTTCTCATTTTCTTTTTACCTTATAATTTGTTGACAACTAAAACACACACTATATTGGGTACCAGAGCAGATGAACACAATATGGAATGTACAACTATTCCTCAGAGTCATCCCTGGCCAGTATGGGAGGAGGTCGGTATGTAACCAGGACAAAGCTCAGAGAGCTGAAGGATGTAGGGGATAGGTGCTCTGAGATCTGGTGGCCAAGGTAACTTCAAGTTGGTCTCAGGGGACAATCTTATGACAGTCTACATTTTCAGTTATTTCTCATCACTCATTTCTGCTGCCCAAATCGTACATTATAATTTTACAAGTAAGTTGGGGTTATTGTTGGCTATTAGGGACGTTTTGAAAATGTTGCTAATCCTAAAGTGGCCAGAATAAATAAACTTTCGGGTTCTAATTTGGAATAGAAAGGGGCACTGGTGAACCAAAGCGGACATGATTGTGTGACATGGGTGGAGCAGCTCTTCTTCCTTTCTCTCATCACAGCTGGTGAGAAGCAGTCACCCTGTGTAACAGTGGCTCTGTCCCCTTAACATCAGTTGATTGGGTCTACAAGTAGACGCCTACTCTAAGATTGGACTTCAGAATTTGTCTCTGAGACAATTTTGATTTGGACATATTGGTGAAACAGGTTTTCTCTGCTTTCTCATGATGATGGCTACCCTAGGCGTATGCCATTTAACCCCTGATTTCTTGAACAGACAAGATTTTTTGTGTTCTTTCATAGTGCATAGTTACAACCTGAGGAGAACAGAGGCAGACATTATACAAGGATGAAATAAATATGGTCTGAAAGTGGTCAACAATCATGAAAATAATTGTTATAATTGTAGCTGGTAGTCATGGCAAGACTAAGTGTGAACTATACCGAGTACATACTGCAACCATAGCATAATGGTATTGGCTTCACATGTATTAATTTTTAATATACATGTTGAAGGAAATGAGTCTTGTAGTTAATCCTACTTGAAAGAAAGCTTTCAGTGATAAACAGTTGTGAAAAGCGTCGATAGTGCCAGATTTTCCCAGAGTCTGCCTGTATGTGACACCCTACAGGTACTTGTATTTTTAAACATTTTCTTCACTTTGTGAGTTGGGAATTTTTTTCTCTGTCTTTGAACTTTACAAATTGAATCTCTGTCCCCTGCAACCTCAAATTAACAAGACACTCTAGAGACACAGCAAGGCTGGTCAAGTGGCCTCTATGCAGCTGGCTACGGTGCAACAGAACACATGTGAACGACGTAGACAGCAGCTTGCATTTCAGTAAGGACATCAAGGTAGCAGAGCTAGAGACAGAAGTAGAAGAACAGGGAGGAAGCTCTGATTTTTATCTCTCCATGTTGCCCTCTCTGAGACAGGCACCCAGGGCCCCAGGCAAACCTTCTTTGTGCAACCCTAAGATCTAGGCATAGAACCTTATCTGCAACGATAACCATCAGATTTCCTGATCCAAGCTCACCTTACACATAAATCCAGATATAAAGAGAATAAAGAAACAAACTGGCAAGATGGTTCAGTAGGGAAGGGGCCTCCACCAACACTAAGGACCTGAGTTTATCCCCTGTGTAGGAGGGAAATCCCACATCACCCCTGGGTCCACATGGTAGCAAAAGAGATTGATTCCCACAAATTTTTTTCTGGCCAGCACCATGGCAGGCATACCCCTATACATACAAACATTAAATGAAGAAATGAATGTAAAAATAAAAGACAAAATAGACTGATTACAGCAGGTAGCTTTTGACCTTGTTTTGCAGCTTGAGTTGGTTTGTGTCTTTTTCATTCACGGGAGTCAGGGTTAGATGTGTGAGGCAGCAGTGATAAAGGATCCCAGTGGCCATTGCTTCCTCCTTCCTCTGACAGCCTGCATAAATAGACAAGTTATTTGCATGGAGAGGGACGGGCTCAAAAGTGACCCATAGAGTGCAGAATATGAGCCATGCTTTGAGAGCTGACTCTGTGATTGGACTCCTAAAGAGCCAATTACTAGATCTGTGACTTTATAAGCATTGCCAAACCATCATTCTCTTTCTGCTTTTCCAGTTAGAATCTATTGTTCTGGGACTCTGCCTCAGAGCTGGACCAGGTGAAGAGAGGAGGGGCAGAGCTGCCTCTCTGGTTTTCCACTCCTGGCTTTCAGCAGTGCTTCCTACTCAGCACTAAGGACTGATGAAGAGATATTCATAGAACTGAAATAGTGCCCAGTACTCCAAAATCAGCTAATACAAGATGGCTCTTACTGTTACCATGAAAATCAAGGCCAATGAATATGTAGGTCTATATATGTAATAAATCTCAAAAACTGTATAAAAAAAAAGCAAAATGAAAGAAAAAGAGAAAAAACAAAATGGAAAGCTACACTAGGATATGTAAGTATAATATGACCTAAGAGATCAAATTTAAAACACAAACAACTTGTACATTCTTTATGCAAATATACATGTAGGTATCTATAAATATATATTACTAAAAATAATACTATATGCTGCTTATGTCTCAGTAAATACATGTAAACATATATAAATAAATATGATACACCATGCAGGTTTACCTCTGTAAACACTTGTGCTTATATATATATGCATGTTGCATGTATATGCATGTGTGTGAAAGCACACAACCAGGTTCATGACAGTACTCTTTCCCCAACAGTAGTTACGTCTAGTGATGGGAATGGTGCCTGTGTGGGGGAATGGGCATGTGTGACACATGTCTGTTCACAGAGCAGAGAGACTCTGCTTGCTTGTAATGTTTCATAATTTAAAACCTTGGAAAATGTATTGTAAAAGTTTCCGTCTGATCCCGAGAAGGCTGCTTTCTTCATTTGTATTCCACTTGACTATTCAAATTTCCCTTTTAATATGCAAGAGAAGTTATGGTTTGATA